>NC_044401.1:61051057-61399902 GCF_006542625.1 Nomascus leucogenys | reverse complement strand
TTTTTTTGAAGGCAGCAGTGAACAAGTACTAGGGTATGTCAAGCACCAGCTTTTATTTCGGTTACATGCATTTTGACATAGCCAGTTTGATGAGATCAGATCTAAATGACTTGCCTAAAAGTCCCATGAGCCCAGGCTCATGGAATGGGTTCTTTTTTCAAATCGCAAGCTAGATCTTCATAACCTACACAGCTCCAACTGGCATATTTCCACAAAGAAGAGGGTAATTTCTACTTAGTTACAGCAGTTAATTTGTCTAAAGACATAGGTGTCAAATGTATTTCCGTTTAATTTCAAATTTAATGGAAACCTGAGTCTTGTGCCATCTCAAGTGTTAATCACCTCCCCAGTTTAAAGGCATTTGCTAAAAATGTCTGGCCTCAGTTTAACTATGTTCTCAGTAGAAGTTAATATAAACATATTAAAGTGACTTCTCTGAGGTGTAAACTGGTGTCATGGCTATTTCATAGCTGGCAATGAAGTTACTATGAGAATAAGACAGAACTGGGTTAAAATCCTGGCTCTATAAGTTGTTAACTGCGAGATTTTAAGCATTTCTTATTTGCCCTAAGCTTCAGCTCTTGCAAAGTGAAGCCGGATAACAATATCTACCTCATGAGATTGTTGGGATGAAGAATGATTTGATTTTTCTAAAGTCCTTAGTGCACAGAAACCATGCAAACAAAGAGTCTGAAAACCACACTTTGCATAAACATACAGAAAGAACATACAAAAACTTCAACTCCCCATTGGATGAAAATTGCAAATGTTGAAAATGTGATAGATGTGTCAAAAGTACATCAATCACCATAAATTTGTGAAACATAAATGTGACACACAATTTATTCTTCTGTTTACGTAAAAAATGTTAAAAATAACAAATTTTTCATGAAGAAAATAAAAAGATCAAAAATTCAACAGCTAATTGTGCTTCACCTGTTCCTCTTGTGTCAAATGTAAAATGTGTTCCTCAATCTCCCAGCCCCTCCCAAAGCATATTAATCATGTTTTATCTATGCCAATGTGGGACAGGCTAATCCAGGTGAATCTGGAGAAAATATGTTAATTTCAGTTTCTATGTGGGTCACAGGTTCTGCTTGAATTCTAGACTCCCCAGTCTAGGAAAGGAAAATCTGAACAAATTTACCAGTCACATCTTCAGTTCTTCACAACCAGTGAGTGATCACCTCACATTGTTAATGTCAACCATTATGCCATTCATTTTACTTTAAAAAAAATGCAACTGTTCCCAACACAAATGATATGGGTTGCCTGTGTCCCCATTCAAAATCTCATTTTGAATTGTAATACCCATAATCCCCACATTTCAAGGGGAGGACCATGTCAAGGTCATTGAATCATGGCGGTGGTTTCCCCCAAGCTGTTCTCATGACAGTGAGTGAGTCTCATGAGATCTGATGGTCTTATAACCACCTGACATTTCCCCTGCTTGCACTCACTTCGTCCTGCTGCCCTGTGAAGATGCCTGCTTCTCCTTTGCCTTTGTCATGATTGTAAGCTTCCTGAGGCCTCCCCAGTCAGACGGAACTGAGTCAATTAAACTTCTTCTCTTTATAAATTACCCAGTCTCAGGTACTTCCTCATAGCAGTGTGAGAACGGACTAATACAGTAACAAAGAAATGATAAATGTTTGAGATGATGGATATGCTAATTACCCTGATCTGATCACTTTAAGTACCAAAACATTACTACGTACCCCATGAATGTGTACAATTATTAGGTTGGTGCAAACGTAGTTACGGTTTTTGTTTACCTTTTTTTTTTTTTTTTTTTTTGAGATGGAGTCTTGCTCTGTCACCCAGGCTGGAGTGCAGTGGTACAGCTCACTACAAGCTCCACCTCCCAGGTTCAGGCCATTCTCCTGCCTCAGCCTCCCGAGTAGCTGGGACTACAGGCGCCCACCACCACGCCTGGCTAATTTTTTGTATTTTTAGTAGAGATGGGGTTTCACTGTGTTAGCCAGGTTGGTCTCGATCTCCTGACCTCGTGATCTGCCCGCCTCGGCCTCCCAAAGTGCTGGGATTACAAGCATGAGCCACCATGCCCAGCCTTGTCTACCTTTAATGGCAAAAACCGCAATTACTTTTGCACCAACCTAATATTATTTGTCAATTAAAAAACAAAATAAACAATTTTAAAAATGCAACTGAAATATATACCCTCTAGCTTTTTCTATTCCACCCTACAGAATAGAGTGGTAACCATGACCAGATATGTTATTTCGTAGATAATGTACATAGTTAATAACCAGTGAGAAAATGGCCCATTGCTTATTTTGTTAATGAGGCTAGTCCACCTACATGGTTTAGTTGAGACATTTGTATCTTTCAGCATGATATAGGCAGCAGGTGAAGATATGAAATTTGTGGTCCAAAGGAATAGAAGTTCTAGCTGGGTAATTCCAGGAGTTACTCAAGACCCACAACCCAGTGATTGAGCACATGCATCTCTTTGGCCAGAACACAGAGCAGACAATTTCTTTTGTGTTGGAGATGATGCTCTGGACATAAGCTCAAAGCATCAGCAGAGAATCTGGCCCAAGTCCACTATGAATCCACCCTGGGGAACCTTCAGATAAATCGCTTTAGTCACTCTCAAGTTAGCAAGTAGAATCGAGGGGTTTTTATTCCCCTTACTTTTTTCAAGTGGAAGTGCAAAATACTCCCATGTCATGTGCAGCAGTATATGCTAAAACTTTCCACTGTGAGTGGAGAACCAACTCCTCTCACTCCCCACCAAAATTATATTAATTGCATGGGTGTCATTCATTTGTCTTTATCTGTCTGTTACATTAACTAAACAGAGTCATTATTATTAGTAAGTCCAGGCAATCTCTACTGTATTAGTCGGGGTTCTCTAAAGGGACAGAAGTAACAGGGTATATGTACATATGAAGGGGAGTTTATCAGGAGAATTGACTCACACAATCACAAGGTAAAGTCTCACGATAGGCCATCTTCAAGTTGAAGAGCAAGGAAGCCAGTGGTGGATCAGTCTGAGTCCCAAAACCTCAAAAGTAGGAAAGCTGACAATGCAGCCTTCAGTCTGTGGCCAAAGGCCCAAGAGCTCCTGGCAAAAAACTGGTGTAAGTTCAAGAGTCCAAAGGTTGAGGAACTTGGAGTCTGATGTTTCAGGGCAGGAAGCATCCAGCATGGGAGAAAGATGAAGGGAAGAGAGACAAGAAGGCAAGAAAGATGAAGGCAAGAGATGAAGGCAAAGAGTCAGCAAGTCTGCTCTTCCATCTTCTCCTGCCTGCTTTATTCTAGCAGTGCTGGCAGCTGATTAGATGGTGCGCACCCAGATTGAGGGTGGGTCTGCCTCTCCAAGTCCACTGACTCAAATGTTAATCTCCTTTGGCAACACCCTCACAGACACACCCAGGAACAATACTTTGCATCCTTCAATTCAATCAAGTTGACATTCAATATTAACTATCACATATACCAGTTGGTTATTTACATGAAATCTCAACTTAAAAGACTCCTGTAACTACTGGCAAATACGCCTTGATTGGGTGAACACTACTTATTAGAAGAATTTACAAATGAGAAGCCCATGAGCAGGATGTAGCCCAAAGACATTTGAGCTATTCTACAGAGCTTTTAAAAATTTGACTTAGCTGCTATCTTGACATTTTTAAACGGAATATTTCACCCAAATTTTGGATTCCCAGTTTTTCTTGGCAAAGCCAGACCCACAGTCTCAGAAGATGGCAATCAAATAGGACTGAATAGCAGCTGCCCACTTTAGACAGGGCACATCCTCTCCAATTTGGCACAGTCCCTACCATGCCACTTTACTCACTTATCTGCCAGCCCCCTGCAGACATCTGGGATTGTGACTGCTGGAGTAAAGAATCTAGCAGCTCCATGAGCCAAACTAGAAAAGCAGCAGTCCCCTCAAAGAACTCTCATTTAATACAATTTACATCTGTCTTGCTGCGCTGCTTGTTATATTTCTATCTCTCACAGCACAGTGCCTTTCACAGAATAGATGCCATATATTTTAGTCAAATAAATGAATAAATTAAAGACCGCCGCTCATGTTCAGCAAAACCTCTCCTCCCTTGTTTTCAGCACAATACTTCTTTTAATGAAGCCCAAGGTCATATTAGCTCTTTTGGCAATGTTCAGCTGAAGCCCACCTCCCTTCTGCCACCCTAAAAATAAAACGCTGAAAATCATCTCTTTCAATCTATGGGCACATACCCAGGAACATCTTTCAAGCAGCAGAAGGGAATGTTTCTAGTTAAGTGATTTTAGCAGATTTCTCCAGCCTGGTTTAGGGGATGATCCCAACGACCCAATGCTGAACCATCTCTCAGAATCTGCAGTGCCTTTCGCCATAAGAGTGTCTGGCTCTGCTGATTCAATCATCCGGAGGAGAGACCTAATGTGAAGACCAGCACAGCCATCATACAACAACATATGCCAAGGATGCTGAATGAACATTTGGCATAAAGTCAATCACAGAAACTGCTTGGTGTGGAAGAGATGGAGGGAGGGAGGAAAAGGAGAGAAAGGAAATTAATATGGGAAAAGTCAAGCTCACTGCTAATGGGTGACATTTTCTCCCCTAGGCACTTTTAAAGAAAGCCCTTAAGAGTTTCCCAAATGAGCAGACCGACTAACCGATTATGTTAACAGAAAATTAGAAATTACAAAGAAGTTTATCTCCATTTGGCTAATGTGGGGTTGCATGCCCTGCTTGTTGCTGCTTATAAACTCCAGGCCCCACAGTTAGCTTTGACATTTCAACCATGTTTTCTCAGGCTCATGGGCACAGAAGGATTTCTGCCTACTTAGCATGGCAAGGTATACATCTGTCCTGTCTCCACCACCTTTCACTGCCCTTGCATTTGCACATGACAAGGAAATCACATGGATAAAGGGATTAAAATGCAATAATTTAGGTAAGATAAAGTCTTCAAGAGGATATGTTCTGAGCTGGCTCCTCTTATACATATATGACATTAACATTCACGGTGGTATGGTAGGCTTGCAGTATAAAATGCAGATCAAAAACTAAATATTTGCTGCATATTTTATTCTAAAGGCATTACGAACCAATCTCAGCAATTTGTGTTCCTAAAATTTAACTACACTAATTTCTAGAAGCTTTTAGGAGATAGCCAAGACATGAAAAGGTAACGCTTACACTTGGGGAGTTTACAACAATTTTGTTAGTAACTTGGAACACACCCAATGGAAACATTTAAATAACATGACCAGGGCAATACATGAAGCATAAATGAAGAAAGGCCAATTCAGACAAGCGTGTGTATGAAACTTCTTATCTCTAAGCCAATGTGACATGTTTCCTTATTCAAAAGAAAATGAAAATGTAAACGCACTCCCTCTCTGTGCTAGGCACTTGTGCACATATTATCTCATGTAACCTGTTCAAACTCCCAGAAGGTGGGTATTTCTGCTTGTATAGATGAGAGAGCTGAATTTCAGAGAGGTAATCAATTTGCCAAGAGTCATCTCAATAGCAAGAACTAGAGCCAGGGTCTGAGCTGCTCTCTTAAATCTCACTCCAGACTTCTCTGTACTACATCACCGCCACATCCCAGTTCAAAGCTTTTCATTTTGAATGCAGGGAATTAAATTCCTCAAAGGTAGAGAGGCTGTCCAAGAGGGGATGTAAAACACGTTAACATGACCAATCTATCCCAATTTAGCAGAACCTCCCTGGCTTTAGCATGAAAATGCCACATCCTGGGAAAGCACTCAATCCTGGTTTTAAAAAGAACTGTTTTATGACTGAGACAATCCCTCAGTCCCAGGCAAACTGGGATGGTTACTCATGCTATCTGTGGTTTCCCAACATATACGGGGCAGAGTCAACCCTAATGTCTCTTCTTTAACGTAATTCCTCATGTCCCCACCTCAGCCCCCATATGATCCTCTCAGGCCTTGCTAAAGCTCAGAGCCAAAAAACAGTTCTTAGAACACAGTAGAAACTCAACAAATATTTGCTGAATTAGTGTCCATGTTTGTCTAGTCTCCCAGTTCATAGGCCATCATGTTTTACATGTAGCTGATGTTTGTCAATGTCTACTGAGTCAAATATAGATGAAGTCAGTCCATAATTGATATGGTTTCATTGTGTCCCCACTCAAACCTCAATTTGAATTGTTACTCCCACAATTCCCACAGTGGGAGGTAATTGAATTCTGGGGGCGGGTCTTTCCTGTGCTGTTCTCGTGATAGTGAATGAGTCTCACGAGATCTGATGGTTTTAAAAACGAGAGTTTCGGCCGGGCGCGGTGGCTCACACTTGTAATCCCAGCACTTTGGGAGGCCGAGGCGGGTGGATCACGAGGTCAGGAGATCCAGACCACAGTGAAACCCCGTCTCTACTAAAAATACAAAAAATTAGCCGGGCGTGGTGGCGGGCGCCTGTAGTCCCAGCTACTCGGAGAGGCTGAGGCAGGAGAATGGCGTGAACCTGGGAGGCGGAGCTTGCAGTGAGCCGAGACTGCGCCACTGCACTCCAGCCTGGGCAACAGAGCAAGACTCCGTCTCAAAAAAAAAAAAAAAAAAACGAGAGTTTCCCTGCACAAGCTCTCTTTTTGCCTGCCACCATCCATGTCAGATGTGACTTGCTCCTCTTTGCCTTCCACCATGATTGTGAGGCCTCCCCAGCTACATGGAACTGTGAGTCCAGTTGAACCTCTTTCTTTTGTAAATTGCCCAATCTTGGGTATGTCTTTGTCAGCAGCATGAAAAGAGACTAATACAATAATAAACATCAAGGGTAATCTTTAAGAGCTAAGGGAGACTCAGAGGGAGACTTTGTCCCTATGTCTTGGTGATGATGGAGGACTTGTGGGTTGATGGCACATTTATGAATATTACATCTCTTGCTTTTCCCCTCCCCAGCAGCAGCCTCCCCAAATCACTGCTCAGCTGCTAATACCATTTAGGCCCTGTCTGGGCCCCCAAAGATCCAAAGGCTAGGGTAGGTGCTCCAATGACTGCATTAGACAAAACATCTATTGTCTCAAGCAGTGTGCTAATAATTTAACATACATTGTCCTATTTAATCCTTGCAATGTGATGCAGTTACTATTATTATTCCCATCTAATGGATAAGTTAACTAATGCTTCCAAAAGTCAAGGGAATAAATCCAGAGCCCAAGCTCTTAGGCAAAATGACATGGTGTATCCCAAGTTATCATACAGTGATGGACATATTATGCCTAATAAGATGGCACCTCATCGATATCTGATGTCTTTGGGGTACCTTGATAACAGTTATTTTCTGATCATTGAGAGACTTTAGAGAGCCAAACATTATATAAACAGACCTCTGCATAATTTAAGGTAGCTTAAGTTTGCCCACTCCTTCTTTGGACTTTTGGAGCTTTGTGCTAGGGGCTTATAAATTTGAACTTGTACTAAACACTGCAGGCAGTTTTCCTATCTGCAAGTACTCTCAACTTAAAAATGCTTCTCTTGAAAAACTCCAAATCTACTCTTCTGGAAAGAAATCCCATAGAAGACTTTTGTCGAATGTTCCCCTTTTTCCTCCCTTAGCCTCCCTTTCCTTTTATGTGAATTGGGTAATGTTGTATTGATATACCTATTGAAGAAATCAACTAAAATGTAAATGTAGACAAAGCCATACTCCTTGGGTATAATGTTCTTAATTACTGATAATTACAGAGAATTTATTGGAATTAGCCAAGACCTACAGGAAAGTACTTGTTTAAACACCTCTACTTTAGTTTAACCTTGGAAAACATAGAATCAAGGAATTTTAGCAGTAGAATCTTAAAAACAATCTAGTTTGGTCATTATCTGACTTTGATGTGCAGAGCTTTGGAGACCTGTTCAGTGCATGACCAGCCAACAAGGCACCATCAACCCCAAGTAACAGTGACAAGAGAAAGTCGAATAGGGGCTCCTGCTCTGGCCACCTTCAATGAGTGCAGATGGCAGGAACAGCGAGTTGGCCCAACCAGCACCAAGTCCTGGCTTCTAGCTGGCTTCCTGTTCGGCACTGGGCCTAGGTTTGGTCAAGCAGCACAGAGGCACCGTGAGCTACATAAAAAGACAGCTATGGCTAGGGGCTTAGATCTTCTGGCAAGGACAATGGCAGTATCATTTGGGAGAGGTGTGCAGAGTTTCTGACCAGACCAGACCATAGTGGGATAGGTATCGAATGACAACATTGATTCCAGCAGAAGAGGCACATGGGATGTCAGGGGGTTTTCTCTGGAGGCTTATTCCCGGAGACCATCCATGTTCTCCAGCCCTTCCAGAGACCCTGTAGGCTAACTGGCACCTTTTAGTAAATATCTTCGTGCCCAATTAGCTAGAGTAGATTTGGTTGTTGTGACCAAGAGCCTGGATACATTTGCTGTTATGTCTTGAAATGGTTTTTCTCTCTTTCTTTTCCCTTTTTAAATTTTTTGAGATGGGGTCTCATTCTCTTGCCCAAGCTGGAGTACAGAGGCACCATCTCAGCTCACTGCAATCTCTGCCTCTCAGATCAAAGCGATTCTCCTGCCTCAGTGACCCCAGTAGCTGGGATTACAGGCACATACCACCATGCTCAGCTACTTTTTGTATTTTTAAGTAGAGACAAGGTTCCACCATGTTGGCCAGGCAAGTCTTGAACTCCTGACCTCAAGTTATCCACCTGCCTTGGTCTCCCAAAGTGCTGAGATTATAGGCATGAGCCACCATGACTGGCCTGATATGGTGTTTTCTTATGATTTAATTTAACCTAAAAGTTCTGGGGGAAAAGAAACTATGAATATCACAGATACTTTCAGTGGTCTCATTCTACACATAAAGAACATAGAGGGTCAGAGATGGAAAGTGATGAGTGGTAAGATTGAGTCTAGAATCCAGTTCTCACCAGAGGCTCACCAGGAAACATTCCAGGAAGTGAACTGGCAAGCCACATCCCATATAACTGCCCTGCCCTTAAGAATCAACCACGTGGTGGGCCGGGTGCGGTGGCTCACGCCTGTAATCCCAGCACTTTGGGAGGCCAAGGCGGGCAGATCACGAGGTCAGGAGATTGAGACCATCCTGGCTAACACAGTGAAACCCTGTCTCTACTGAAAATACAAAAAAAAAAAAAAAATTAGCTGGGCGTGGTGGTGGGCGCCTGTAGTCCCAACTACTCAGGAGGCTGAGGCAGGAGGATGGCGTGAACTCGGGAGGTGGAGCTTGCAGTGAGCCGAGATCATGCCACTGCACTCCAGCCTGGGCAACAGAGAGAGATTCTGTCTCAAAAAAAAAAAAGAAAAAAAAAAAAGAATCAACCACGTGGTCCATGGCTGGCCTTCCACGCGCCCCAGTCAGAAAGCTCCAGAGTCATAAACAGAAATTTCATTACCTTTTACATATCAAACATTTTTAAATCCCCTACTGTTCACTTTCCAACATTACTTTGTGAATGTGACTGTTATTCTAATAAAATGTGAGCAGTAGTCCTCATGTTCCTCATTTTAGAAAGAATTAATGTATCTGGGGACAGCTCCTTGGACACTACTTCAATCCATTTTGTTTTTTGAATTTAGAATCTTTTCCCCCAGTAGACATAGTATCAGTGTTGATATGTTCAAAACAGTGCAGGCCTTTCAGATTCTAGTATTATGGCATAGATAGAATCCGGGACTATAGATCACATCAGAGTTGAGAGCATGAGCTCTGGTATCAGATTGGTGATCCAGGGCACATGATCTAACTTCATTAAGGTCTCAGTGGCCTCATCTGAAAAAAATGACAGTAATAATAACATCTAACTGTCTCAAGGGATTATTCTAAGAATTGCATATAATTCAAGCAGAAATTGCACCATGCCTAGCACACAGTTCATACTTAATTAGCCATTATTATTACTATTATTATTGAAACTAAAACTTACCTGTGATGGAAATAATTCCACAGCAAATTGCTTCCTGCTTTCCGGACCCAGATTCCTTCAGGAAGAACTGAAGTCTGAGAGGCAGAGGACTCTGAACTGTCTGGAGGGCATTTAGTCGTTTGTCCCATGGTCTGCTGGCAGTTCTGTTTTCTTCTCAGGCACTGAAGTGAAAGGGAGCAGGTGCAGTTGGCTGGTATAATTCTACACTAGACATCATCCACATGGCACAGGCTGCCACAGTCTGTGGGAACCCCATTCTGGAAGCCCACCACTCACAGAGCCTTCCACTATCCCAGCATCACGATAAAATGGTCTACACATCCCGCCATTTGCAAAGTACTTCCCTGAACAGTTGGATTTGATCTGGAAACCGAGGAGGAAGGCCAGATGGATGTTTTTACTATGACTTCTCAGGGAGCGTGTGAAAGCTGACAGACTGTCAATGGCACATTGAGAGGTACGCGGCTGGTAAGTGACACACTCAAATCTTCTGACTTTAGTTCAGAGCTCTCTCTCTCCATATATATATATATATATATATATATATATATATATATATGTATGTGTATATATGTATATATATATTATATATAGGTATATATATAATATATATATATATAGAGAGAGAGAGACATGGCTGGCAAGTGACACACTCAAATCTTCTGACTTTGGTTCAGAGCTCTCTCTCTCCAAATATATATATATATGTGTATATATATGTGTATATATACACATATATATACACATATATATACACACATACATACATATATATACACATACATACATATATACACATATATATGCATACATATATACACACATATATACATACATATGTACGCACACATATATACATACATATATACACACATATATACATACATATATACATACATATATATACATACATACATATATACATACATATATACATACATACATATATATACATACATATATATACATACATACATATATATATACATACATACATAGAGAGATAAAGAGACAGCACAATTAACATATTTGGATAGTCAATTCTGAACCAACTTATACAGCAGTGGGTAAGTGTTCTCTTTTCTACACATCCTTGCCAAAATTTATCTTTCATCTTTTGATAATAACTACTGTAACAGGTGTGAAGTGATAGCTCATTGTGGTTTTGATTTGCATTTCTCTGATAATTTGTGATTTTGAGCATTTTTTTTTAAATCTACATATACCTGTTGGCCACTTGTACATATTCTTTTGAGAAATGTCTATTCAGATATTTTGCTCATTTTGTAATCAGGTTATTTTCTTACTATTGAACTGTTTATTTATATATTTTGGATATTAACCCATTGTCAGATGTATGGTGTGTATGAGACAAATATGTCACCCCATTCTGTAGGCTGTTTATTCACTCTGTTGATTGTTTCCTTGGCTGTGCAAAAGTTTTTTAGTTTGATGTAATCCTATTCATATACTTTTGCTTTTGTTATCCGTGATTTGGGGTTCATACATAGCAAAGTCACAGACTCTTAAGAGTAAATCCCATGAACTTCAGGGAGGCCTGAGGATCCTAATTAAAGTTACACTAATAGAAGAGAAAAATCAAGAAAACTAGATTTTAGCCCAGCTCTCCTATTAACCAGCAGTGGGACCTTGGATAAGGATTTAAATCCAGTCAAATTTCCCAGATGCTCTGAAGTACATGGAAGTGTTGGCCTTCTTGAGACTTCAGTTTGTTCATCTATAAAATGAAAGGGTTGAGCCAGATCATCCATAAGGCTCTTTATAGCTCCAAAACCCTCTGGTCCTTACTGAATTGAATTACAATATGACCTTGCTTCTAGTAACTAGATAAGTAACCATTCATACATCACATATGCATCTGCAGCCTTCTTTCTCCAAAGCTACAAAACTCAAAAACTCAGTCTCCTTTCCAAAAGATAGCTTGGATATGATGCAAAGTTTGAGCAAAGTGATACAGACTCAAGAGTACAATGTGAACTGAATTCAAGAAAATATGGATTTCAACAGATGATTGGTCCAGTAGGTGAATACTTAGTTATCCATGAAAATGCAATATGGGCAATGTTTTACTCAAAAGAGACTGTTAACATACTCAGAGATAACAAGTATGAGAGTTCTCTATTATAAAAATAAAATGAAGTGCAGGCAAAATGGAGACAAACCTGACAGAAGAAGGTACTAAATGAAATGTAGAGGAAATTCTGTGGGCTTCAGTGTTTCCGCAAAATGTGTATAAGCCGATTGTGTCTACTCTATCTGCCAATCTTTCTTTTATAGCCTCATAGGCCCCTAGGACTAAAAGTAAGTGTGGATATTAAATTTATGATAATAGGGGCATTGAATTCTAGTGCAGGAGTCTCTAAGCACTTTCTTATGAGGAACAATTCTGAACTTCCTTAAAGTTTTATGGTAACTGAAAGAAGAAAGATGTTACTGGAAGAATAAGAAGTACGAGCTGCCGGCGAGGCAGCTGACAGTCTTCCTTTCCCTGCTTGAAGTCTCTGGGAACTTCAAGAAGGCACTGTGTTGATGGTAATTAGGTTAGCAATCAACCAAGAATAGTTTTAAACTGAACAGAGAACTGGAAAGCACTGCTCCAGTAGCTGTTCTATACACATTTTGTTTGCTATAATGATGCCCTCCTACTTGCAGGATGTCCCTGAACTAGTCATTTTCTCTCTTACCTTACCAGACTTGTTATGAGGACTAAGTAAGATAATAGCCAACAGTAGGAGAGATGATTGTGTTTCTAATCTATGTTGCTATATTGCTAATACAGATTGAAATATGTTGCACAATTTCTCCGTCTACTTTCTAGGCACATACTTAGCCTACATCCCTCTGCTTCCCTTGCTATTAGACATAGCTATGTAACTGGGTTCTCACCAATAATAATATGAGCCATTTCTTAGGCTGGCCCATTGAATGTTCCCGGGTGATCCTTTATTCTCATTCTTTCTCTACACTCTGTGTGAATGAAAAAAATGTCTATAGCCATAGAGGAGGAAGAAGCAAAAAATGGAAGTCACCTGGGCTTGGAATGACTAGGTAGAGGCTACCTGGCCAGAAACATACTCTGTTACTTGAGTATGAAATAAACTTGCCTTATTTAAGCCACTGATGGTCTTTGGTTTATTTGTTCTCAGTGACCATTATATTAACTAATACATTAATGTTAGTGAGTGCTTGCTATGTGCAAGGCACATACACACTTCTTTTTTTTCCTTGTGATAGAATATACAAACATAAAATTTACCATCTTAACCATTTTAAGTGTACAGTTCAGTGTTACTAAGCACTTTCCTAATGTTATGCAACCATCCCTACTGGCCATCTCCATAACTCTTTTCATCTTATAAAACTGAAACTCTACACCTATTAAATAACTCCACATTCCCTGATCTCTGCATGCCCTGGCAACCACTATTCTACTTTCTGTATGATTTTGACAACTTTAAGTATCTCATATAAGTGCAATAATACAGTATTTGTCTTTTTGTAACTGACTTACTCCATTTAATACAATGTCCTCATTTCATATTCATGTTGTAGGGTATGTCAGAACTTATTTCCTTTTTAAAGTTGAATAATATTCCATTGTATGTTGATATGGTGTGGCTGTGTTCCCACCCAAATCTCATCTTGAATTGTAGGTCCCATAATTCCCATATGTTGTGGGAGGGATCCTGTGGGAGATAATTGAATCATGGGGGCAGTTCCCCCATACTGTTCTCATGGTAGTGAACAAGTCTCACGAGATCTGATGGTTTTATAAGGGGAAACCCCTTTCACTTGGCTCTCAATTCTCTCTTGTCTGCTGCCATGTAAGACGTGCCTTTCACTTTCCGCCATGATTATGAGGTCTCCCCAGTCACGTGGAACTGTGAGTCCATTAAACCTCTTTTTCTTTATAAATTACCCAGTCTCAGGTATGTCTTTATCGGCAGCATGAAAACAGACTAATACATATGTATATATCACATTTCGTTTACATAGTCATCCCTCAATAGATATTTGGGTTGCTTCCATGTTTTAGTTATTGTGAATAATGCTCTTATGCATGTGGGTGTACAAATAATTCTTTGAGACCTTGCTTTCAGTTCTTTCGGGCACATAGTCAGAGGTAACATTGCTGGGTCATATGGTAATTTGAGTTTTAATTTTCTGAGGAACTCCCATACTGTTTTCTACTGTGGCTGTATCATTTTATAGTCCCACCCACAGTGCACAAGCATTCTGTATTATTCTGTTTTCACACTACTGTAAACAAATACCAGAGAATGAGAAATGTATAAAGAAAAGAGGTTGAATTGGCTCACAGTTCTGCAGGTTGTACAGGAAGCATGGCTGGGGAGGCCTCAAGAAACTTTCAATCATGGCAGAAGGCGAAGAGGAAGCAGGCATGTCTTACATAGCCAGAGAAGGAGGAAGAAAGAGATGGGGGAGGTGCTACACACTTTTAAACAACCAGACCTCATGAGAACTCTATCACAAGAACAGCTCTAGGGAGATGGTGCTAAACCATTCATGAAGGATCCACTACCATGATCCAATCACCTCCCACCAGGCCCCATCTCCAACATTAGGGATTACAATTCGACATGAGATTTGGGTGGGTACACCAATCCAAACCATATCAGGTTCCAATTTCTCCACATTCTCGCCAGCACTGGTGTTTTTTGTTTTGTTTTGTATAATAGCCATCCCAATGGGTATGAGGTAGTATTTCATTGTAGTTTTGATTTGCACTTCCCTAATGATTAGTGATGTTGAGCATCTTTTTTATTGTTATTCTTGCAACTTTTATTTTAGACTCCAGGGGTATATGTGCAGGTTTGTTACATAGGTATGCTGCATACGCACCTCTTTAAGCCTCACAAAACTCCACGATACAGATACTATTACAGGCACAGAGAGCTTAAGTAAATTGTTCAAATTCACACAGTGTGTTGGGCTGGAATGTAAATCTAGGGACCCCAAATCAAGAGCTCTGGCTCTTAATTGTTGCACTAGACTGCCTCTCTCAATTAAAAAAAAAAAAACTACTAGATGTAATGTAATGACAAAGAGTTAGTTCTTAGTTTATGTTAACTATTTTTATACAGACAAAAGAGAAATCAGAATGGAGAGCAAATAATTAAAAACAAAGAAAATTATAAAATTCTATCAACTGAAATCTTTACAAAAGCAAACAAATATTTTTATTTTTTAATAATGTTTGGCTGGCTAAAGGTAAACAGTAAGGAAATAGATAAAGTTGAATATGTTGACCTGATAATCCAAAGTGTAATTTATATCTATAGCTCAATAACCAAAATAGCATTTTAAACAAGTTTGTTTATTATATGTGATAACAAATAATTGAGAAAGTCCTTATTTCCCACCAACAAAAAGTTGGTAGAATTACGCAGCTATTAAGCATTATAGCTTCAAAGACTTTTTAATGATATGAAGAAAATACTCATGAAATAATGTGACCCAATTACATAAAGACATTCACTTATTGATTCATTTATTTTAAAAAATTTGAGTACCTATTACATGGTATAGGCCCTGGGCTAAGAGCTGGTCACATCATCCCCCTCCAAAGAGTATATGGTCTAGCTTTCAGTGTAGGCTTTGTAAATAGACTGGCAGAGTTCCTCTTCTAGGGCTTAGTTTCTTTATCTACAAAATAAAGAAGTTGGATTTGATGACTGATACGGTTTGGCTGTGTCCCCACCCAAATCTCATCTTGAATTGTAGCTCCTATAATCCCCACATGTCGTGGGAGGGACCCAGTGGGAAGTAATTGAATCATAAGGGTGAGTTTTTCCCGTGCTGTTCTCATGATAGTGAATAAGTCTCAAGATCTGATGGTTTTATAAGGGGCGGTTCTCCTGCACATGGTCTCTTGCCTGCTGCCATGTAAGATGTGCCTTTGTTCCTCCTTTGCCTTCTGCCATGATTGTGAGGCCTCCCTAGCCATGGGAACTATGAGTCCATTAAACCTCTTTTTCTTTATAAATTACCCAGTCTTGGGTATTTCTTCATAACAGTATGAAAACGAACCAATACAATGACTGTCAATATCTCTGCAACAACTAAGTTCTACAATTGGAAACAGGACCCTTTATTCAGTCAGGAATAAAACATTATTTGGTATATCTGCAAAGTTGCAACTCAACTAAAATTGTAACAGCACCATAAACCTATTAATGTTAGTTCTATTTAGAACCACCCACCTTCTTGCTTTATCCAAGACTAATGTGTTAGCTGAGATGTTGAGATTTTTAGGACTAAAACCTGGAGATTCCCAGGCAAACTAAGATGGTTGGTCACCTTAGTTCTATGTCAAATTTTTAAGCTTAAATGCAAAAACTAGTTTTAATTACAGAAACCTCAATTAATCCCTTTTTTGTGTTGGGATGTTTCATATGCAGTAAACAAACAAACAAACAAAACCCTAGAAGAACAGGAACTACGTATATGTAGTAAACCCACTCATTGTCAAAAATTCTTAGAGAAACAATACATTTGGTATGAAAGTTAACAATGATCACAATAGTCACATAATTTTAAGCTGCAGTCATCACCCTCTAAGAGCTTGGTGGTGGTTGTTTTAAAACTATAATTTTAGTTCAGAAATTGGAAAGAACTCTGACTACCGGTACTCTATTAATATTTCAATTAGAGGGAGACATATTTTCGACTTTGAAAAATTGCAGTTTTAAGTGGCATATGCTAATTTTCTTTTCAAAATACAGATGCTCTTCTAAAGATTATTCAAATATGATTATCTTCTGAAGTTTCATCTTTCTTTTCTTTCCTCATTTACCACATAGATCAGTACAATTAGGCTAATACCAATTAAAATGTTCCTTCCAACCAAAGCTAAAGAACCTCAAGGGGCTGGTGGGGGAATCCAGAGGGATTTGTAGTGTCTCAGCACAGCCAATCTAGGGGCAAGAACTCTTTACATCAACTATAAGACCTTGTTCTCTTGGGAACTCTTGGGCTCTTGTCTCCAATTCCGTTCTCCTTCAAAGATTCCAAGGTCTTCTACCACACCTTAATAAATAACTATTAAGTGCTTTTTTACTAACTAATAAATTCAGGATCCCAGGACTGGGTGAGCTCACTAGGAGTAATTCAGATGGATTTGAGCTCTTTAAGCAAGAAGCAAGTAAGAGACTTGGTTATGCTGGTTCATTGATTGCGTGTTTCCTCTTCATCCATCCCAATGACAAGGAGCTTTTAAGTGTCAGTTAACAAGACAGTCCCGAAACCCCTTTGAAGAGTTAAAAAATGGTAATTTCTAAAATTTGGACCAAGTACCAATTCAGGCAATTCAGCAAATTTCTAATAATTACACCAATTTCAGACTCTTTTATATTTGTCATGCTCATTTGTCCTCTTCTGTCCACAGCAAACGCCATCCTCTCACCCAAATTCCTTCCCCCATCCCTGACACACATTTCTTCCTAATGATAATGCTCTTCTCTCTGTCTGGAACCAAATGCATGCAGTGGTCAAGTAGAAATCGGAAAAGTTGCCTTTCTCACTCTTGCTTTGGGGAAGAGGGAAATTAGTTTAAATAAATGATATGCTAATTTGAAAAGAAATGAATTGAACAGTGGGGAGACAGAGTCCATCTCCTCCACTGGAGCAGCTAGTGCCTTTGAAATATTCTGTCACATGTGGAATCATTATCCCACCTGTCTGAATTGATGTCTTGTTTTAGTCGTCAATACCTGCCTAATAATGCCTAGAGTTTACATCTGTCTTTGAATGCTTACTATATACTAAGCCCTGTCCTAAGCATTTTACATGTTTACTCCCACTTAACTGTCACAATCCTTTGGGATAAGTACTGTTATTAACCCTACTTTAGAGCCAAGGAAACTAACGCTTAAAGAGATAAAGTGACTTGCCCTTAGGGACACACAGCTCATAAATTGCAGCTGGGACCTAAGCAGTGTTGGCCTGGTTTCAAAATTCATACCTTGGTCCCTGACTCATACCTTTCTCATGAAGTCTCTTCCAAAACCTGGAGGCTGTTCTAGATTTGGCCTCCTGAGAGCAACTCTCACCATCATGAATTGTTCCAACTGCTCCTCCAAGACCTATCTCTGTAAAGCTCCTCCTCGAAGGGCACAACCTCATCTCTCTTCCACTCCCAGGAAGGCAGGCTGGAAACCAAATAGAGACTCCCTAAGAAACCTGCATTCTATCTTTCCCTGACCATTCAATTTCTGTACTTCTACCACAGGCCATCTTCTATCAGACAAACTCCATGCTATCCGCATGCTAACTCCATGGATAATCTGCATGAAAAGGGGGAAAAGAGACAAAATCATGTTACAAAACTTGGGTGAGGGTCTAGACTCAACTTGCTTTGAAAGATCTTAAATCTTCCTATTCATTTGTAGACAGCAGTGGGCCTTTTTCTTCCTCTGCTCTGCAGGACCTTCTAGCCCAAGTGCTAATATCATCTTTTCCTAAAGCCTTTTAAGACAAATTGTGACCATTTATATCTACATGACACAGTTTCAGGATAACAAAGTATGAAGACACAAAGACATCAAACATTTATCAGAGACCTATGCAAGATGCCAAGAAATGTTATAGGGATCAAGAATATGATTACTGACATTGAATTTATCCTGTGGCTTTGAAGAATCCAACGGATGAGTCTCTAATAATGTATCCTTCCCAATTCTCCAGAAGTTCTAAGTTTAGACATCATAATTAAATGTCACCACGTTCCTTTGCCAGAAGTTGTTCAGTACTGAGGGGCTAATGATGCTTTCGCTTAAAGCTGATTCCCCCAGTAAAGGGTGCCAAGGCTTCTCTGGAGCCCTGTTCCGGGCTGGCGACTTTGAAGTTGAGACGCAGGTTCACGTGCAGTTTCCGAAGACCCATTTCCTCCCCACCCTCCTCCCCTTTCTCTGAGACACCTCCACTTAAGACTGCCTTCTCAGTCCGCCGCCGCCGATTTAAACACAACTTCCACACCTAACAAATCAGAAAGCTGTAATTTCAAAGTTTCAGAAACGTTTTCGGAAAGCCTCCTCAAATGGGAAGCTGCTTCACCACTGAGTTAAGCGTCCGAATCCTCCTTCCCTCGGCAAGGACACCGGCCCGGGCCAGGTCCGCGGAGGACGCCCCGGGGCGCGCACACATAGCCCGAGGACGCGCCCTGTATTTTAAGACGCAGGGTCGGATTTCACCCCGAAACTTGGCTCTCACAACCCCAGGCCGAACTGTGTCTGATCCTCAGCCCCCGAGCTCGAGTTCTACGTTGCAAAGCGATGTGGCCCCATTGTGCCTAGCTGGCCTCCTAGCACGGACGTTTATTTTCTTTTGGTCTGTCTTTTGCTAAGAAACGGCAGTGCGCCCCGCCTCCCTACTCAGCCGCAGCCGGCTGTCCCCTAGACAAAAAGCGGCGGCCGGCTGCTCCCAGCAGCGGCGACCGCGGCGGCGCAGGGCGGCCCGGCCACCCGAGGCCCGCCGCGCTGTGTGCCTTTGTTGGGCGGTCTACAGATGGTGCCCAGCACGGGGCTGCGCCGAGGGCGGGGGCGGGGGCGGGAGGCCGGGAAGAGGCTTGGGCGGGAGGGGAGGAGACGGCGGAGTAGCCAATCCGCGCGCGGCCCATCAGCTGACCGCCTTTGCTTACACCAGGTGCACGCCGGCTGCGGGGAGCACAAAGCGGGGCGCACCGAGGGCGCCGGCAGCAAGCCGGGGAACGAAGCGAGGCCCGGGCGCCCGCGGCTGCAAGCGCCCGCTTGGCGAAGAGAGGGGCCGGCGGCGTCAGCCCGGGCGGCGGCCACGGCGCGGCGGCATCCCTAGGCGCCTGGGGCGCCTTCTTGACCCGGCCGCTTGCTGCCCCGCCCTCTGCACCCCACTTCTCCGACCCTCCTTCCCAATCCTGCCTCCCCCTGCCCTGGCCTCTAAGAGCCGATTGAGCCCAGCCCCGTGCAGCAGCTGTTGCGTGTGTCGCCGCCTAGTCTCCAGTCTTGGTGCTCTGCCGGGGGTCCCCCAAGGAGCCAGTGCGCGCTGCGGGCTGGGAAGGAGGCGCCGCTCAGCTGGTCCTCCTCCTCCTCGTCTTTCTCCTCCTTTGCTGCTGCTGCCGCCGCCGCCGTGGGTGCCGGGTCCGTGTGCACCCCAACACCCCCCACCAGCTGGGCCTCGGGGTAAGTGCCCTGGCCGGCCGCGCCGCGGCGGGAGGTGTGGGAGGCAGCGAGGGGGAAGTCGAAGCAAACTTGGTGGCGTGGGAGACCCTACAGGGTCTGGGGAACCTCAGGGTAAGATAGCGGGCCTAAGGGGGACGAGGGGGCGCGGCTCGTGGAGCTGGGGAAAATGACGAAGTCGGGAAATGGGAATATAGTGCCCTGTTTCCCCGTTACCCTTGCCAAAAAAAAAAAAAAAGATGTGGGAGACCGATAGTTGGGAAGGCAGGCCAGATAGAAATAGGCAAAAAAAGGCGGTGACTGGAGCCAAGCCTGCTGGATTTCAGGGGCCGACCTGGGGAGGGTGGTGCCCGGGGACTGGGAGGGAGGAGGGCTGCCAGGATGTGAACTGGGGAAGGCAGCTGGGGCTGGAGAACAGCGCGGAAAGGGGGCCCAGGGAGTTGGAAAGAGGGCCAAGTGGAGGGAAAGGAAGGTGACGGGTTATGGGGAGAGAAAAGAAAAAGGGTGTCTTGGCGGTGGCCTTGGTAAGAGAAAGGGGCAAGGGGCATAATTGACAAGGCATTGAAAGTATTGAAGTCAGAGCGTTGGGAAGAATCTACCCAACTCTCGGCGGTCCACGCGGGGACAGACCTCAGCCTGTGAGCCTTGAGTCCAGAAGGAGTGGCAGCCTCAGGACGTTTGCCAGAGAGCCTGAAATGTTAGGGAAGCCTCATCCCCGCCAGGAACAGAGCTGGCGCTGAGTTCCCGGCTTCGCCGGGGTCAGAAGCAAGGAAAGTTTGCCAGCGAGTGTCCTTTGTGCTGCATGGAGGGGGGTGTGGGCAGCCGCCGACTCGGCGCTTCCCCGCCTCCCGCGACGCCCGCCTCCCGCCCAGGGAGTCCCTGCCTGGCAAGCTGGGGCTAGGGGGGAACGTCCAGCAGCGGGAGGGCCGCTCGTCCCGGGACGGTTCCAGGGGAGCCTGCGCGGAAACGCGGACCAGGCGATTCGGCCCGGATGCCAGATCCAGGAGAAGGGGACCTTGCTTGCCGTGTTCACCGCTGTAGCCCCAACGCCAAGAACGGAACCTGGCCGTGAGTGAATGACTGGCCAGGGTACAAATGGTTTTGAAGCACTTGAACCTCACAGGCAAAGGCTAAGAGTCTAAATCCCATCCCGCCGTAAGTATTTTCATTCCCAAACCTAAATCGTAAAGGAAAAGTGGAATTCTAATTGGGTGAGGGAACAGGTACTGCCGACTCGGGCTTTTGTGTGGAGGATTTTCTAAAAGAGAACATGTTTTGTTTTGTTTTGCCGTGACAGTCTAAATAATATTAGTGGAATATGCTCATTATTTCATTTTTAAAAGCTAGGGCTGGGGGAGTGGAAAGTTCAGGAAGGCACTTTGATCAGTATAAATCTAGAGTAAAAGTGTTATTGGCTCCAGGGCCATATGTGTCCCGAAGTCTCTGATTTGCATGCAAATGTGAGCGGATCCTGGCAGATGTCTGGCCTCATCCATTCACATGAAGGAATTTGAAAAGACAAGGAGTCTTCAGTTAACAATAGACCTTAAGAAAATAGAATAAAGACGCAGTGTGAGTTTTTCTGTTTGGGAATTCCATGGCTTGCTGACACCTTTATTCAAGAGCCAAATTCTTTAAGTGCTATTGTATTGAAAGCTCAAAGTGCTGCTTGCTCTTTACCTGGCTGTATATATTCGTGCAGTATTCTAGCTGGATATTCTGAGCTAGTTAGGGAAAGGTTTGTGTGAAGCAGACAGTAACTTTAACCCACTTCTGGCGGCTTGAAGTGATTTCTGAATTGACCCCTCAACTTTTCGAGTTTTCTTTTAATAATTTGACTCTTGCTCAAATTTGGTCCTCATCTTCAGAGCTATTCATTATAGTAGAAGATCGTTGTCGTTGACCGACATGAAGATCTCCTGAGAATGTCCACTGTCTAGCTGAGAATGTCCACTGTCTAGTCAAAGTCATTTCGGTTCTTAAGGCACCAAACTGTAGAACTGCAGGTGATGCAACTGTCCCAACCCTAGTTACCCGAGTGGTTTTCAGGTCACAGAACAGTGAACAGGGAGGTAGTTGTGCAATAGACTCTGGAGCAAGGGCCTTTCTGCCGTGTCTAACATTAGCTGAGTGACCACACTGCACTGTTCACCTCTTGGCATTGTGCGACAGCTGAACAAAAGGCAGGCAGTGTGGGCCGCACGTGAGGCAGGAGATTATATTAATACCTACGACTAACCAGCCCCAGTGGCCTCTTCTTTTGTCAACCTCAAACACTGTTGAAGGGAAAAAGAACCTATTCACGGAACAGCATTTGCCCCAGTATTCTATATATTCACTGAAAGGGACATTAACATACAACACCCCCCCGCAACTCCCACCAGAAAAAAAAGACAACATTGTTTTGGAGGGCTCAGTGTTTGGGGGGAGGGGTGGACAACAGATGTTAGTCTGCTATTTTACATGTTCCCTTAAGTTATTTTTGCAGGTTCAGTGCCTTTTATACATAAGGCAATATTTTCACAGGAGGGGAAAAATGAATTGAATCAAATTTAAGTAAGAAAATGTTATAGCCGGGTTTGCATTTTCTGTCTTAGAGCTATATAGAAGTCAGAAAGTAACAAATCATTGTAATAAACTCTTCATTTGACTCTTCATTCACACCTCGGATTCTGTCTTCCTGATAGAGTTGAAGGGAAACTTAAAATAAACTTGACATTTCTAGACTATAAACCATTTTGTTGTAAAGTTATCTAGATATTTTTCAAACCTGGTAACTTAAAAATGACCCTCACATTTGTGAAACCTTATCTTTGGCAATTAACCTGCCTGTGTAATCTTTATTCTGCAAGTCTAATGAAAGGAAAGATTAGAACTCATTCCTTGGTAAATAAAACTAATGAAGTGTTTAATTATTAGAAAAGGATCATCTGCTAAATAAAGGATCTCAAGACCAGATCCAACTGCAGACTGTGGTTCAAAAAAATAACCTCAGCTAGCTCTGGTTCATGTCTGAAATTCCGGGAAAGCAAGGAAAAATTCAACCACTGATCTCTTTCTGATTAGTCTGTGCTAAGACTACCTTCTTGACCTAAACTGCTAGAGCCATTACCACATATTCTAAAGCAGTGACACTCACGGGAATATACTAGGTACTAAAGAAAATCGGTCTCTACAGGATTATATTGCTACTTCCTAAGCCAGTGGAATATAAATAATGATGATAAATAATTAGAATGGTGGGCTTTTTATACTACCATAAGTAGGCCATAAGTCATAAATAAAATATGGTAAATTATAGGATGCAGATGCCATTTTTACGAGACTTGCACAATGCTTACTTAAAATTTATTTTTAAGTTACAAAATAATAGTTCTCTGAATGATTCATTTCAGCACTAATGTCAGGTTATTCAAATATTGTTTTTAATTTTTAAAAATTATGCTGAACATCTATTTTGGGTTAAGCCAATCTGGAGATAAAGCAAATTCCATTTTAGAATCATATGATCATTTAGAATCATATGTTTCTGGGAACAATGAAAGTATCTTTAACTCATGAATAGAGCTTTGATTAATATTTAATTCAGGATGAAATTATATGGATGAAGTCAGAAAAACATTTATTCTCTCTTGTTTTGGCTCAAAGTACAGAATAGAGATAAAAGTTAAACCCTATCTGTAAAATTCAATACTTTAGTGACCAAGGGATCCATTTGTTCTAGAAGTCTTTTTAGGTGAAGTTTGCTTTTTAATTTCTTGTTTTAGCATATTAGCATTCACCTACTTTACAGATCTATTACAGAATGTAGCCTCCCAACTTTTGAAACATAGATAAATGCATGATAAATGGTTTATTGACATTGCATTATAATCCATTTTAAAATGATAAATGTTTCCAGACTTTATGGGCACCCTGTAGAACTGTTAAGCATATTATCCAATAATTAAAATACATACCATTTTATGTTAGTTTTTTAAAAGAATATGCAAGCTTTACTACTATTATATTTTTTACTTTTTGAATGTTTTCAAAGCTCTAGGCAAATGTCGGGAGTTATTAACAATTTTATCAGTTGATTGGTTGGTTAGCAAGCTATTATCCAGTCATAGCTGGATGATCTTGGATCAGTTGCTAAACTCCATACCAACCTTCAATTTTGTCATGTATAACATAATCGAGTTGGGAGAATGAGGCTGGAAGGACTAACTGCCATAATCCGTGAGATTACTAGAAGGTTTATGTAAGCCATGCCTCCAGTACCACAATTAACATAAACATTTAACTTATATGGAACCATTGTACCTAATGAACTGAGGATCATCCCTGAGATGCGAAGAAGCTAGGGGTGAACTTGGAATAATACATTCGCAAGGTCCTGTCTACTCTGACTTCAGAGTACCCTCTGAAGATGCTGCTGTATCTGCCTAAGACACTTAGTTTTAAAATTTGTGGAGTGAAAACTGCTTTTAGAGTGGCTTATTGCCTTCCATTTATACTCTTTATTGCTCAGAGGTTGGAGTGTTATTTGAAAGCTCTGATTAATATAAATGAGTTGTAATTTTCCAACCCAGGCTGTCCTAGCTCACATCTATTATACCACTGGCAGACATGTGGACTCCACAGCTGTCCCCTCATTTGTGTATGAAACAGACACACTGGTGGCATTTTTTGGTTACCATAGTTACATTAACAATATACATGTGACATGACATCCTTCTATGTGAAAGTTTTCTGTGGCAGATATTTTGTAGACCTGGGAGTAAAAGAAAACTATTTAAAGTTTGGGGAACACATAAATTAGTCTGCCATTGTATTCTGGAGCCACCATTTCAATCCAGGGAAGGGAGCCATCCTACAGTCGTGTCCAGGAAAGGGCAATCTTGGAAACAAAGATTTTCAAGGGAGGCATTTCCAGCAATGCCTAACCTCTTCAGGAGAATGTCTGTTGAATATTCATTTCAAAATAATTTGCTCTTCCTATTTATGACTGCCCTTTTTGAGATAATGTATTAGCATAGTCATTTTCAATTTGTAGGGGGACAGTGGGCAGCACCAATATTAGCATCTATCTCAGTAAGACCTAGGAAACAAAAAAGGAGTTTGCACTGTTAAGCAGTGAGCCACAGAAAGAATCATCCTTTAGAAAAACTAAAAAAGCTTCAAAAGAAAGAAAGATGGCTTAATTGGTTTCATGCCTCTAATTTTCCTCTCTAGAAAAAAGAAATGTTAGTATGGCAATAAAGAATATCATTAACCTGCATTGTTATTTCACAATAGTGATAAGTCTTAATTTGCATCCATAATAATCAGTGTAATCAAGCACTGTACAGAGAATCAGGAAGGCGCAGGCTCAATTCCCAGCAATGACACTAATGACTCAATGTCTGACCTTCTGGATGTCCTGCAACCCTCCTGGTGCTTCACAGCTCTATCAGAGTTGTGCATTAAAGGATCCAGGAACACTGGTAGATGATTTAAATATTACCAGTGCAAATAATTTGATTTCTGCCCCAAGGGCTAGAATTATATGGAGAGCTAATGGTCTGGGTACAGCCCCTACCTTTCTGCAAGGTGATGTTTCTGGTCCCTAATCCCATAGCTAAGAGATTTTGTCGTTCTTTTTAAAATTTTCTCTCCCTAGCATTGACAGTTCCTCACCACCTCACCTGGGCCCGCTTGAGGGGAAAAATTTTACCAGGGGTACAGGAAGCCATTTACAATCATTAAACATTTGTTCACCCCACAAGTATTTGTGGAGCACCTGCTGTATGCCAGGCATTACGGAAGGCAGTAAAACTAAAATAGCTTGACTTTTCTGCAGCTTGTACATTGGAGCATTTTGTTTCCATCAACCTATGCATTCTCCTACAAGTATTAAGAGTGCTCTGTATGAAAACGGCACTCTGCACAGAGGATTTAAACCAAGGGTGATTTTTGCCTCTGAGGGGACATTTGGCAATATTTGGAGGCTTCTTTTTGTCAGCTGCTGTCACAAGTGAGGGTGGGGATGAGGGTGTTATACTGGCATCTAACGGGTAGAAGCCAGGGATGCTGCTCAACATCCTAAAATGCACAGCACAGGAAGCCCCCGCAACAAAGAATTTTCTGGGCCAAATGTCAGTAGTGCCAAGGATCCTGCCTCTGCCCTCAGTGAGCTTCAGTCTAGTCGGGGTTACAGCAAGGAGACTGACAAGTGCAGCATAATGTGCTATGATGGTGAGAGTGCAGGCTACAGAAGTACAGAAGCAGCAGCCTTAATTCAGATGTCGGCTGCCAGCAGAGGCTTTAAGAAACATACTGGTTAATTCACAGAATGGGTTTTCACCTGCCACACAAGTGCTCAGCAGGAGACGATTTTCGATCTAGCCTCATTGAACATAAGTGGGTTGGATGGTTGCTTGAGAGAGGGTAGACTCCTTAAGTTTGTCAAGAACTTTAAACTGAAGATGGAGTTAATTCCTTGTAGGACTTAGTCAGAATTCAGTATGTCTCGAGTAAACAGGAGAGGAGGCTGGAAACAGAGAAAGTCGATAGCAATAAACATAGGACAGCACAAGCTGCATGAAGAGAAGATGCAGCTGAGTTGACAAAGCTGTCACTGCCTCATATTTTAGAGCTTTAAACTTTGCCAAATCCTTAAATATTTATCTCATTTGACCTATAACATCCTGAGATACCAAATGTGATTGTTCTTTCTCCGTTTCCCCAAAAACTGAGGGACGAGAGTCACGGAGAGGTTCATGGTGACTGTGGACAAGTCACTCGATGAAGTTTATCTGTAAAAGAAGAGGTCTTGTGAGGCTCCTCTTCCTAGCACAAGTTGAATTTGTCTAGGGTCACCCATCTAGGAGAAGATTGGAGGTGGGATAAGACCTGAGACTCCTGTCTCTCTCAGACCTAGTGTCTTCCACTCAGATGGTAGCTGCTTCCTAGACTGTGGAGTACTAACAGGTACCAAGCTGACGGTGACTCAGCATGCTAGCTCTCGGGTTACCGAAGAAAGCAAGGACCTGCGATGCATCAATTAAAAAGTATCATGCAGGGAAACTTAAGCTGGGTTTCCCCTATACCTAAGGATTAACCATGCCCCCTCCCTAATGGCTTATCTTAAGCTGACCTTAGCCACTTAAAAAAATACTTGTGACAATCCGGGAAGAAAGGTTCATAGGAGAGTGCAGCTAGAGTTAGAAAACGAGGCAGAAAATGGGACAACCCAGAACATGTGGGAAGAATGGACTGCCTAGAATAGATGTTATAGTGCTATCATTTTCTGTTTTTGTTGATTTTTGTTTTTTCTTTGATAGGAGCGTTTTAACTTTCCTATCAGAGAATAATGACCAGTGTATACAGATATGCACACATACATGCACACACATTACACATATAGAGCAGGGGAGACATTTCATACAAGTTTATGTTTGTTGTTTGTTTAGTAAGACTTGCACATCACAACGAGTTTTGGAGAGAACCTTCCCTCAAGGTCTTATTTCTGGTTTCTCTGGGATAATGAGAGTGTAGGGTTTCCTATGAGAAGTAAGACCGAGAAGCCACATGACTACTCAAGGTTCTTTTCATTCTCTGTGGTTTCCAGGATCAGGAGTGAGAGTTAGGTAGGATTTCAGCCATATCCTGAGAGTTTCCAGGACACAGGTGGAATCTGCATAACTCATTGGACCATCAGAGAACCATAAGGACAGTGGAGTAGCAATGACTGGCTTTCTCCAGGTTGTTATTCCAGCTGACTGTGG
Source organism: Nomascus leucogenys (assembly GCF_006542625.1). NCBI lineage: Eukaryota > Metazoa > Chordata > Mammalia > Primates > Hylobatidae > Nomascus > Nomascus leucogenys. Next base: position 61,372,045 of record NC_044401.1, on the reverse strand, counting down.
TTCTGTGCAGTGAGGACCACATGTAAGGCCTAACCCCCAAAAGGACCAGTTAGCTTTGCTGTGTTCTACAGGGACACAGCCAGCCTCCTCACATACTCAGAAACGTCCTTTCTCACGGAGAGGCCATGTGAAAAATGTAGGTCACTTCAAAGCCATCTGAAGGCAAAACACAAAATATGTGGGCAAATGCTGGTGGGATATTTTTCTCTTCATGCATTCATTCACACTGTCAAATTGGAGTCCTGGTGAACAAGTTCCCAAATGGCTTCACTACCAGGATTGAGCACTGGAGTGAGAGATTAGTTCTATGCAAATGAGATGCTTTAGTGATTGAAAGGAAAATATTACATAGGGCTCCCAAATTCTATCCCCAGAGCCCACCATTTTTCCTAACGTAGCATATAGTAGTAGCAGTAGATTAATGATATCCTACCTGTGCCTTCCCAATGTGTTGGGACCCATCACCAACACCTTATGTGCATTAACATAATGTCCTTTAATGTCCTTTAATCCTTGCAACAACTCTGTAACATGGACACTCACTTTATAGCTCAGGAAACTAAGGCAGACCGCAATTAAGTAACTTGCCCAAGGTCAAACAACTAGTGTGTATGTAATAAATATTTGTCAAGTGAATTAATGAATGAATGGGTACACATCTGTTTTAGAGGAGAGAGTCCTTTATTTGAATTCTCAGTTTATGGCATTCCTGCTTTCCAGGCAGGGCGTTTTCAAGAACTGCCTCTGTGACTTGTGAATGATAGAGGAAGAGCTGGTTGGTGGAGAAGCAGGGGTTGAACTTGGGTCTGTCTGACTCTAAACCTGTACTGTTAAAGTGCTTGGCTATGTTTCTTCCCTTTAATTGCAGCTATAAAACAAGAGGACTGGACTACATTAGCTCTCTTAGCCCATTCCACTCAAAAAGTTACATAATTCCATATTAAAGTCTATGTAAAATAAATCACTTTTTTTTTTTTACTACTTTTAATTTTGAAATCTAGTTTGGTATTTTTATTTAACCAATCATTGAATTATCTTTTAAAATTATATTAGAATTATTAACAACATATTTATAAACGCTGTTTAAATCATTTTAAATGGATGAGAATGCATAGTTACAGATTGCATTCTCCTGACCCTTACCCTCTCACTGCCTATTAAGTTATATTATCATTGTGTAAATTTAGAAGGTGTCTAAAAATTGAAAAGCATCTTTTGTTACACAGGGAAAAGACAGGTAAAGTGATTAATTTTGAAAAATTACTGCTGATATTTGCAGAAATAAGTAGGTTGCTGAATCTAATGAATAGTATTGAATGATTTTTTTTTTCCTTAAGATGGAGCCTTGTTTCTGTCACCCAGGCTGGAGTGCAGTGGCATGATCTTGGCTCACTGCAGCCTCTGCCCCTGGGGTTCAAGCAATTCTTGTGCCTCAGCCTCCTAAGTAGCTGGGATCACAGGTGCCTGCCACCATGCCCAGCTAATTTTTGTATTTTTGGTAGAGACAGGGTTTCACCCTGTTAGCCAGGCTGGTCTCGAACTCCTGACCTCAAGATGTCCACCTGCCTTGGCCTCCCAAAGTGCTGGGATTACAGGCGTGAGCCACCGTGCCTGGCCATGAAAAGTATTGAATGATTTTTATGAGCTTCAAACTGCTAGCAGTCTTAAAAGCTACTACTTGAGATTCACGTGTAAAGATTGTTTTGCTTTAAGGTATCCTTCTGACATGCAAATGAACATCAGAGCAATGTGTCAGTCATTGCTATAGTGTTGCAGGACTTACAGCCCAAGGCAGGGGAAGGAGTGGGTAACAAGGCATGTCCTAGATTTGGGAAGAATTAGTTTCAGAACTGCTTCTCAACTCTGTGATCTAGAATGATTTCATGGAACCTCAGTATCTACAGCTGCAAAATGGGGATAATAATAGAGCCTGCCTCTTAGAATCATTAGAATCATTCAGTGAGAACATGCGTGTATGTACCTTAGCACAGTTCCTGTTCCAAGGTACATGCTTAGTATACAGTATACAGTAGTAATGAGTAGAAGTGGTATTTGTGTTCAAATCTGATATTTCTGCCTGCTACAAGGTCTGCATTCTGAGGATGCTAATTCTGAGGCAAGTGGAGAGATTTTAAGGGGCAAGAAGACTCAGACTAGATATTTTATGAAGTCAGTAGTTCACATGGTTGTCACCTTTCGTGGTGGACCCCTAGAGTGCTTTATATTTGTCTAGACATGAGAAATATGGATTCCACTGATGTGCTTTGAAAGAACTGGCAAACAGGTGAATATATTAGAGCCCTTTTTGTTTGTTTCCAGATTCTCTTCTGTATCCCACTTTCTCTTTTCTCTCTGAAAATATTATAATGCCCCTAAATGGTGACTCATGGAATCACATTTTCTAAATAAAGAGAATAGGTCAGGTTCAGAGCTATCATTCCACCAAGAGGAGCTGAATTTAAGAGATTGTAACAAACAAACCCAAAAGCTTCACCTGTCTGCATCCATTGTGATATTAAGGTTGGCCATGTAAAACTCTTAGAACAATGCTGAGCATCTTGTAAATGGTCCATAGACAATGCAGCTACCATTGTTATTGTTAATTCTTAGTATCATCGTCATCATGGCACATCATCATCTTGTATCTTGACCAAACCACAAGGCTCCTGGTTAGGACCAGATTAGAACAGTGCAATTTAACCACAAATCTTTCTGGAAGCAAGAGAAAGTCACCAGGCATGCTGGGCATGGTGGTGCCCACCTGTAATCCCAGTTACTTGGGAGGCTGAGGTGGGAGGATCACCTGAACCCAGGAGGTTCAGGCTGCAGTGATTCCTGATCACACCACTGCACTCTAGCCTGAGTGACAAAGCAAGATGTTGTCTCTTTAAAAAAAAGAAAGAAAGAAAAGAAAAAGAAACAGTCACCAGGCAAGCCAAATCAGGTGTGACCCTTAGGGAGATCCCTGGTGAACCCACAGAGGCCAGTTGCTCTGAGTTGTCCTCCCTAGCACCTCCCATGTTTCAGCTAGCTGATTTTCACTTGCACATGAAGGGAAGAGCTGAGAATACTATTAACTTGATTTTCTTTGAATTCTTTGTGAAATGGAAATAGTAATTATTTGTGGAGAACTTCATATTCATTGTCTTGTTTAATCCTCATCATCAGTGCTTTCCAATTGCTGTGACCACATGTACAGGTAATTGTAGATATCTATACTCTTGGCTCTGGGGGAAAGCCAGTACCACACAGCTGGTCACCTGGCTACCCTTGCAGGCCAATAAATAGAGTTTTCTAAGTGTGCTGAGAGGAACACATACCAACTCTGGAAGTTATGTATTATCCCCATTTTAAAGATGTGGAAAAAAACCCGAGACAAGGATCTTGCCCATTATCTTACAGCTAGTAAGAAGTATGCATAGGAACAATACTCTTAACTCTGGTTTTCCTCCAGGCTGAGTTAGTCACATTGTCCTTGATTTTCCCACATCTCCTTGTCCTCACTCAAGTCTAGCATGTGTTATCTTTAATTTACATCCTGTAATACCACCACCACCAAACAGCTTCTTAAGGGGAAAGACTATGACTGAGTCTTAGGTCTCTGGCACCTATAAAAGCATTTGGCGCATGGAAAATGTACTTAGCAAATATTCAGTCATTGAAAGAGGAAAGGGGTTTCTGTATCGTATGTCTATTTCATTTTGCCATATTGCTGCTTTAAAATAATTTTTACAAAGTTATTTCATCTGTATTTTGGTAGAAAATGAGTAGTTCATAAACCTGTATTATACTCAGAGATATTACTATGTTACTGCTTTAGAGAGGTTATTATAGAAAGTTGAACTCATTTGGGAATGCTTTTTGTGATATTATTGCCAAGGAAGTGTTATTAATCAAAAAGTATTCATTAAATGCATGTCAAATACCAAGTGCTATTAGAAAGGTGATATGAGGGTTGAAGAAAATGTACATGGTGTTATTTCTGTCCAGATGAGCTTCCAGACTCATTGGGGAGGTAGAGTGAATAGAATCAAATCAAAATAATTAAGTGATCATCTGTAGCAATTCTGCAACAAAGCAGAAAAACAGGGGCTCAGACCAGACGGGTTTGAATCTCAACTTTGTCACGTAATAGCTGTGCTCGGTATTGGTTAAAAGACTCAATTTATTGACCGCAAACTCATCTGTAGAATGGAGAAATAATGTCTACTCATAGGGCTGCTATGAGAATGTACGGGAAAGCACTTGGTACAATTCTTAGAACATGACAGTCATTCACTGCAATCATTTGGCAGATATCGACAGCCCCACTTGTGTGCAGATCTTTTTCTGGGAGTACAGTGGTGAGCAAAACAGATGATGTGTGTTCCTTTCCCATATGGAGCTTGCTGTCTGATGTGAGATAAAACCAATAATCCAGTTATCACACAAGTAAATGTAAAATGATGGCTATATTAAGTCCAGCGAAGAAGACGTACACAAGGCCAGGAGAATGTAACATAAAGCCTTCTAAGAGAAGACCTCCCTAAAGAAGTGACATTTATTTAAGCCAAAATCTGAAGGTCATGGGATAGTTAGCCAGGCAAAGGGTATGGAGAGGGAAGAGCTTTGTAAGCCAAAGCCCAGAGGTGAGAAGGACTTTGGTATGCTTGATCAACAGGGAGAAGACCGGTGTGGCTTAGAATAGAATAAAAGGGTACCTTCTTTTCTGCCTACTTCCAAAGTGCACTTGGAGTTCAGAGAAGGCAGAACTTGTACAAAGTTCAGCAAAGGAAGAGACTGCATCCTATACTGAAAAGATATGTCACCATGACAGAAGGCTTGAATTGGTGGAGAGGATAATTGTGTGAGCAATTCTATTGAGTCTTGGCTGGTTGGGTGGCATGCCAGTGTCTTACATGTGTGGACTGGCACATGCCAAGTCGGGCACACCAGGAAGAAAGTTTCTGCTCCATTTCTGTGTGGCTTTGAGCATGCCGATTAACTTCTCTGAATCTTGGTTGTAAAAAAAAAAAAAAGATGTAGCACCACAAGTTTGTGGGAATGGGAAGATACAATGCATGTGAACGTGGCACATAGTATCTAGTAAATTAGCTTAGCTTGTTTTATTTTCTGCTCCTCATAACCTTTTTCTTCCCTAAACTACACTTTGCTTTCATTGTAGTGAACCTCTGATTATGACACTTGGTAATTGAGAACACATCACCTGTGTTGCTCACAGATACAGATTTTTTATAGTAGTTTGGTGATAGCTGAAACATTTCTCTTGCTTGGCATGCAAATGCTATCATTCTCGTTCATGAACTCATTGTGTAAAATGCACTTAGCTACATCTGACTGCTGTTCGCATGAACAGAGGCGACTGCTGGTGAGTGTAAAATGCACTTAGCTACATCTGGCTGGTGTTCACATGAACAGAGGTGACTGATGGTGAGTGGACAAGATCCTTCACAAGCTTTAGATGGTAATTTCATTGGTGCTCTAATGACCATAACACTTAGTTGTTATTGATTTGTCCTCAGTGGAGAGATGTACTTTTCTGCCTGATCTTAATTATGGTTCATAACATTAGATCATTTCAACACTGAGTTAGCATTTTGCCCTTGTAACAATTTGTTTTAGTTCCATCTTTGCATTGACTTATAAGTAAATTTAGACACTATTACCAAATACTTATCAGAAACAGATAGTGGGGGTAGAGTTGGTTATTTTTCAGCAAGAGGCTGAGTTATCCTTTATTACATGCTTTATGGCAGTAAATCTTGGACTCCCTTGCAGCCTTTTATTACTAACCGGCTTTTCTATGTCCCTTGAGATCTTAAGTCTTGTACTTACTAGATTATGAGAAAAACTCCCAAATTTCTCTCCAACCATAACCTCACTTCCAAACTCCAGTCCTATGTTTCCAAATGCCTGCTGGATATTTTCACCCGGAAAATCACAACATCACTGAAGGAGCAAGAGGAAGAGGTGGTTTAAAGGATGCAGAGTGAACTGTGGCTGTACAAGAGGAGAGAGAAGGTCCTTTTGCAGAGGAATGAAGCCCCTGCCTATTGGCCCAGCAGGGAGGGAACCAGGAGGAGAAGTACTCCAGCCTCTCTTTTCCCACCCTCTTCTAATCATTCAAATGGAAACTCACCCCACTCCCAAAATGAGCTCCTGCCAGTGCTGGCCCTTATCTTGTTTTGAGAACTGCTATCATCACATCACTCAGGCTCAACCTTGAAATTGTTTGTAACACTTCCCTCCCCTGTCTGCACATCTAGTCAACTGCAGTATCCAATAGATGCCTCTCTAGTTATATTTCCCTAATGTCTTTTAAATATGGCACTTCTTCTTTGTTCCTGTCAACACCACCCCAATTCTAGCACTCATTGCCTCTCCTTTAGCTTATTGTAAGTGCTTCTTAACCAGTTTCTCCCTATCTAGTGTGCCTCCTCTCCAGTCTAACATACAGCTGGTGGATTCATCTTTCGGAATTATAGAAGTGATCCCTTAGTTCCCCTGTGAAGAGGCATTAAATGGTCCCCCCAGCTATAGTAATGTGCTGGATATTCTTGATGTCCCTCCAGTTCCACCTAGTACGCCTTTCCACTTTGCTTTGTGCCCCAGGAATCAGATGTATATGGACTGTACCCATAAATGGGTCCCTTGCCATCTGGCTTCTTGTTGGGTTCTGCATCCTGTGGTAGCTTACTCAGGGTTGCTTGCCCAGCCTTTGTGAGTTGACTTTAACCTCGCCCATCCCTTATGCTATTGTTTGAATGTATGCATCCCTCTAAAATTTGTATATTGGAACTTAAACCCCAAGGTGATGGTATTAAGAGGTAGGGCCTATTGGGAAGTGATGAAGTAATGAGGGCTCTGCCCTCATGAGTGGACTAATGCTCTTATAAAAGAGATTGAAGGGAGTTCTTTAGTCTCCTTTTGTCCTTCCATCTCCTCTGCCATGTGAGGATGTGAGGACACAGCCTCAGTTTTGTCTTTGCCCCTTCTGCCATGTGAAGACACAGAAAGGCGGCACCATCTTCAAAGCAGAAAGCAGTCCTCACCAGACACCACATCTCCTGGTACATTGATTTTGGACTTCCCAGCCTCCAGAACTGTGAGAAAATAAATTTATATTCTTTGTAAGTTACACAGTCTCAGGTATTTTATTGTAGTGACAGGAATGGAGTAAGAATCTTATAAATGGTTCCTTTTTAAAACTTTTCTGTATTCATTCCCTTTTTAATGTACCATCTGTTTTCTTCTAAGTCTCTGACAAGGATGAGAAATCAGAGAAAACTCCTTAGTGAAGCATAAAGGCCCTCCATATCTAGGAACCATCCTACCTTCCTGTCTTGATTTCCATAGCTACTGGGGCATAACCAAAATCCCATTCAAAATGAAAGCATTCCTATTCTGTCCCCTATTCCAAGTCTGCTGCCTTGGCACCTTTACACCAGTGGTATGCCTGTAAATGTTTAACAAATGGCTCTCTAAAAAGGTAAGCCCTCCTTTTTATGACCAATTTTAAGCTACCAGTGTGATGTCTCTGAACTCAGATTTGGAAATAAATGCTCACAACTGGCTCAGAATACCACTACTTTGTGTACAACTCCCCGCCCCTCACCTCCCCTGCCACTGCCCTCAGTGCCTTACACAGAAGAGTTGCTCAATAAACTATTCTAACTCATTTCTATCATTCCTGTGGGCATTTGGAATGGTACAAAAACCTACTTACTAGCCACATGTTGATGGTAACATTTGTGTACCCAGAATTTTTTGGTGAGTGCCACCATAGGTACTAGTTGGATTTTTGAGACTTGAAAACCCTGAAGTGAAAATAAACTAACTGCTTGCTCACATTTTATGCTAAGTTGCTGAAGCATAGCATACTACTTAATGTCGCTTAATTCTCCAATAAAATAATTCTCATTTTCTGGTCTTGTTTTCAAACTATGTCTTCATTATCCTCAATTAAATGTAATTTGAAGTAATAATAAACCACCATTAAAATGTATTTCCTCACTATTATAACCATTTGAATGTTCTATAGTTTAAATTATGTCCCCTTAAATCAAAAACTCTACAGAAATTTTTAAGGTACATGTTCATCCTAAACGTACAAGATTGCACTGCAATTTACTCTAAAATTTATTTTATTAAGAAATAACCCTTTCTTAGTCTTTCTAAGAGATAGCTTTAATTCTGCTTCATTAAAAAAATTTCTATATTGAAAGTTCAAAATGCAACTACAATTTCTATTAGAAAACTAGGAGGTAAACCAATAAAGATGATCTTACCATAGCATTGGATTCTTTTATATTTTAATCGTTATGAAGGACAATATGGACATTCAACTAAAATTATTCTTTTTACTTTTAATAATGAACATATTAGTTGAAGAGCTATTATAGAATGCACTATGATTTATAATGCATTTTAATGTTCTCAGCTGTTCCTTTGCACCATATGATTACACAAGCCTAGACTGTGTAATTAAGGAACATCCACTAATGTGCACTGGTGGATTTATGGTGTCCAGGTCATCGATGATCTGAGCACTTTGAGTATTGGACCATTAGTTTCAAATGCATACTAAGATAGGGGAACACATTGGCATCAAGGAAAATCTATAATAAGAAACTCTTTCAAATTCAGGGATGTAACTTTCACCTGATTTTAATTTACCAAAACAATTAAAAAACCTGATTAACAGAAATCCTAATTAACTAGATCCCCTCCACCCTCAGTCCACTTTTAGAAGAAAAGGGAAGATTGGAAGAAAATAATTTAACCAGGGCTTTCAATTAAGAAATAAAAAATATTCCAATATGAGTTCATTATTAGGGCCTTGAAGAAAACTATGTCTTAGTAAAAAATATATAACCACCCTTATTAAAGGCAAAATATAGGTATTACAATTTGAAACTATAAAAGCTTTCTAGGAAACCTTCAGTCAAACAGAAAATTAAATTTGCAAATTCCCTGAGCCTAATGCTCTAGTTAACCAAGGTTTCACTCTACAAGTTAGTTTTCTTCTACATGTCTAAAAGAAGGCTGCAGTGTGCTGTTGGGGTCCAATAAGACAATTAAGGCAGGTGGTATCACAGAAAGGCCCTGTGCAACAAACTTGGCTGGTTCACTTATAAGTGAAACAGCTGGTTCACTTATAGCTGTGGGAACTGTGACATTACTTGAATTAGTCATGATTTGCCAGAGAAAGAGAATGAATAGGATGGGTGATTGATTGATTGTTTGATAAGATAGTTAAGATACGATAGAGAGATTTATTACAAGAATTAGCCTACATGATTATGGAGGCTGAGAAGCCCCACCACCTGCCATCCATAAGCTGGAAAACTGATGTTCTGTCCCAGTGTTGTAAGAATGTAGGTAAAGCACCTTTCACAGTTTCTGTTTTGTATTCTGCTCCCCATCCCTGTCTTTGGCCCCTTCCTTAGAGACTCAATGTGGCCCCCAAGCCTTCAGAGGGAAGGTTTCAACAAGCAGGCACACCTCTACTTCATTTTCTTGCGGTGATTAAAAATGTCTAGTTCTTTAAGGCCTTATTAGAAATAGTCATAAAAAATAGTTTAGAAAAGGAATTTGAAACAAAGTTTATTTTAAGAGTTCAGGGACAGATGGCTTTACTTTGCTTCTTTAAAAAAAAAATGGCATGCTATGTGGTTGAGTTCTATCAAGTCAAAGGACAAGTACTGTCTCATTCACCCAAACACTGCTGTCTTTAACCTTGACTAGCAGGAACTTCTATGTTAAATGTATGCACACTTCTGTACATCTGCCTTCGAATTTTAAAGGAACATTTTAATGTGGAAGGGATATGTTCTTGACATTTTCTCAGTCTAAAGTTTAAACAGCACTTCGTCTTCTAATTAGCAAATCCTAAGCAGTCAGGCTCTTTAGAGAAATATCACTAGATCAGAGCTAAAGGCTCCCATCTTAAGGACATTGGATGTTAGTTTTTTTTTTTTTAATAAAAATGTTGTTAAAATGTCAGATAATTAGTACAGATTACTACTGGTTTAAAAAATATAACAAAAGACAGTGCAGAGCTCTAGATGAGCAGAGAAAAATGCAATAAATGTTCTGAAGTGAATGTGAAAATGTTAGCCATTTTCTTGATGAGGAGAACTATCCTCACCATTACAAACTAAACTTTAATTCAGTCTGGGATCAAAAGCAAATCTGATATAGTCTAATGAAATTGCTTGACTTGATCAGCATCCAAAAATCTATGGCTCAGTATTAGCCACCTACATACTGGCACTTTCAGTGCCCACAGTGACGAGTCTATTTTTTCACTGGTATATGTGTAGTGTTGAATGTACAACCTGGAACCATGGTAGTAACCAGTTCCTTATGCAACATTTATTAACAGGGCATGGTGAAATCTGTCCGAAGTGATAATACCCAGTGCTATACTGTGAAATACTTAAACAGAAGTAATGCAACTGGGCCTTCCAGGCATATTAAGCCTGCCAAAGTAAAGATTTAGCATTTAACATTTAATCGTGCAGCTAATTACAAAGCAATTATTTCATATAGACATATTACAGGAAGAGAATTAAAATAATCTGTAAAAGACTAAAATTAATTGATTTCATGGTAGTTTTTAATAACTACACTTGCTGGTGCTAAAAAGGAGCAATAAAAACAGCCCAGTTATTGGTTGATGTTTTGTTCTATGCTGGGCCTTCCATTAGTTTCTCAATTCAATAATGTTAAATTGCCACTTTTATGATTCCAGCTATGCAAATAGTCTATTTCTTAAAAAGAAAAACAACTTTCTTGATCTTACAAGTGATTTAAACAGAAAAAAATTTTTCCCCTCGTCTTACTTTCTTTGCTTGTCATAGAATCTTGGGTTTAAAAGGGCTGTGAAAGACTAAAGGCTCAAGATTCTTCAAACTGTATCTGGTGTGTGACTTTCAAAACATGGGAGGAAAATGATTCTGGCACAGAGCTAAGGTAGTTCATGAATAATTATAAGTTTAGCCTGCTGGGTCCTAGAAGAAGTTACAAAGATCATAGAGCTTACCACAGCTTTTAAAGTTAAGGAACAGGTACCTCTATCTCCCTATCTGTAGGATATACAGGCAACAGTAGAAAGCAAACTCTCTTCATAATCAGTTATGTGTAGTAAGAGTACAATGGGGAGAAGTAGGGTAAGAAAAGTCAGGACCCTAAGTATTTGATAAAATAAGCATTCATATAAAAATAATTTAGATGGTAGTTAATACCCATATTAATTAACTACTTTACTTTTTTTTTTTTTTTTTGAGACAACAGTCCCACTCTTTCACCCAGACTGGAGGGCAGTGGCATGATCATAGCTCACTTGCAGCCCTGAACTCCTGGCATTCCTCCTGCTTCAGCCTCCTAAGTAGCTAGTACTGTAGGCACACGCCGCAATGCCTGGCTAATTTTTGTATTTTTTGTAGGGATGGGATCTCGCTATGTTAGTAGGCTGGTCTTGGACTCCTGGGCTCAAGCAATCCTCCTGCCTCAGCTTCCCAAAGCACTGGGATTACAGGTATGAGCCAGTGTACTCAGCCCAATATTAACTACTTTAAAATCTTACACTTCCTTGGTTTACTAGGGCTGCCGTGGCAATGCACCACAAACCAGGTGGCTTAAAACCACAGAAATTTATTATTTCACAGTTCTGTAGGCTAGAAGTCCAAGATGAAAGCATCAAGGTGTCAACAGGGCCATGCTCCCTCGAAACCTCTAAGAGGATAAGTCCTTGCCTCTTAGCTTCTGGGGGTTTGCTGGCAAACTTTGGCAATCCTTGGTTTACAGCTGTGGAACTCTAGTCTCTGCCTTCATTGTCACATGGTGTTTTTGCTGTGTGTCCCTGTCTTCACATCATTTTCCCTCTTCTTTAAAGGACATCAGTCATATTGGATTAGGGACCTAGCCTATAGCCTACTCCAGTAATCTACTCCTCATCTAAACAAATTGTATCTGCAATGACCCTATTTCCAAAAAAAGGCCACATTCTGAGGTCCTTGGGATTGGGACTTCAACATCTCTTTTTTTGAATCCACAATCCGTCACTAACAAGCACTTTGACCCAGATCATGGGATGGACTGATGGTAAGTGATGTAGGCATTTTGTACATATTAACTCATTTCATCTTTTTAACAACCACATGAGGAAAGGATGCTGACACTACTCTCAAAGGAAGACATGGAGACTAGAAAAGTATCGTGTGGAGCTGGATTTTAATCTCAAATCTGTTGACTCCAAAGCCTATGCTCATTCTCATATTCTAAAGAGCTGCCTTCCCAGGGATCCTGTTTTCCTATTCTCGTTTTTTTTTGTTGTTGTTGTTGGAAAATCTAGAGATAATTTCCTAAGTTCTTAAAAACCATTTCTACCTTTCTCACAGTAATATTAATTTGCCCTGCTAGTTCTTAGAATTACTTTTACTTCATATCTTCTGTAATTACGTTGTCTAAGAATGTGATCTAGAAATGACATATTTTTAATAGGAAGTAACTAAAATTCCTAAAGTACAAAACACCTAAAAGGCGTGTTTGTTCATTCAACAGTCGTTTTCGAGTACCCCCTCTAGGGCTAGCATTCTACTAGGCCCTGTCTAGCAAATTTGCCATCAAAAGCTCTTAACTTCTAAAAAGTTTCATTCAGCCTTTTCTTTAGGGAATATGGTGGGAGTCATGGCATTTCATACAGGGCTAAACATTTTTTAAGTTATTTTCTATGTAAACTGCTTTTCAATTATTCAAATACAATAAATAAGGAGAGCAATGGTGTACTCTGATACTTGAAAAGAGGAGCTCTATTCTGATGGAAACCTTTGCTTGCTTCCATCCTAAGGATTTAGGTAAAAGAATTCTTGTGTATTTCCTTCTGGATTCAAATTACATGAACTTTATAAGAGTCCATACACCTGTTTCAGACAGGCTTTGTTCTCTCAGGTGTAGCAAGAGAAGTGCAATAAATGAAGAAAGGTCTAAATATACTTTGTGACGTACTCTGGTTGTTTCATTGAACACTTGCAGGCTAGTCACTGTGATAAGTGCAGTACCTACCAGGATGAATAAAACATAACCTTGGACTTCAAGAGTTTGAGTCATCTCTGAGAACACTCTGATGAGTGACTGGAAGAATGAAACAGTGTGGCTTAGAGCAAAGCCATGGCTACCTGTGTCTTTTCAGTTACCAGGCCCCTGTATAACTGCTGACATGCCTGCTGGATCCTCTGAGCCTGTGAGTGGTGGCAGGTCAGAGCCAGACTAAGGCTGGAGTCTTTTTAAACATGGTCTGCGTAACAGGACTCTGGTGCTTTAAAAAATATACAGATATTCCCAGACTTACTAAATCAAAATCTCCATGAGGCATGAGAATGTGCATTCCCCTTAAACGATCTCTAGATTCATGAACAACTAAGTTTGGAGATCCAGGGCTGTGCATGCCTAGTGTGGTAGCCACTGGTTACATCTGGCTATTTAAATGTAATTCCAGTCAATTGAAATAAAATGTAAAACCTCCATTTCTCATTCCCACCAGCTACATTTCACTTGCTCAGTAGCCACTCCAGCTACCATGCTAGGCAGTGCAGACAGAATATTTCTGTCATTGCAGGAAGTTGCATTAGATAGTGCTAATAGAACAAACACAAATTAGTAACTCTCATTCCTCCCTCCCAAAGATCCACCTATGTCTTTATTCCTCCCTTTTGATATGTACCTTTTCTTTTTTTTTTGAGTAACTTGTGTACTTGTCTTATTCACTCCCCTTGAGATTAGAAGCTGTTTAAGGGCAGGGTCTGGTCTTCCTGGCCCTGTGACACAGTAAACACTCAATGTATTTTTAATTCAATCAGTGTGATTCAATTTGCACCATTTTATTGGATCTCTTTTGCATTTCAACTGACACTAGATTTCATCAGAGTCTAGAGAAAAGGATGGATCGCAGAGCAGGTTTGTCTCAATCACAAACAGTAGGATGGATTTGTGCTAAATTGCAAGGTTTTCTTAAGCACAAAATGTAGAAGAGACCCACCAGAGCTGTGAGTATTTTGCAAGCCTAAACCTATTGTCATATTTGGGTACCTAGAAAGCACATTTGAATTGATTCAGCTAGCTGTTTGATTTATCTATTGAGTGCCCACTATGTAGATGCCAGACTCATTGCCTCACCCTGGAATGACTCAGAGTGAACAAGACAGAAACGGGTTCCTCACTCCATGAGATGCACACTCTCATACTGGCATATTGAAATATTGGCAAGGACTCTCCCTGCCCAGACGGATTGGGATAAAAAAGCAATGTGATTTGGGTTCTGGCATCAGATGCCTGGATTCACATAGAACCTCAACCACTCTGCTGTACTAGTTCCAAGACCTTGGGTAGTTCATTTTATTTTTCTGAGTCTCCATTCCATCACCCATAAAAATAGGAACATGATGGCATTCACCTCATAGCGTTGCGAGCATTCCGTGAAATAATTTATGTAAATGATTCAATGCAGTGCATGTTGCATAATAAGAGCTTAATAAGTACTAACTGCTGTTACTCTTACAACTACTACTCAGCCAAAACTACCCTGCAATTAACATTAAGATGTAAAAAATGAGGTGTCTGCAAGGTTAGAAAATAATTCATTATTTGGAAAGGGTGTTTTCTGTCTTTCTTGAGCTAGCAGTTTAATTCCTTTAGCTTACTATTTACATCCTTGCATCCTAAATGACTGAGATGGATATATAAATGTTTTGGTAGATGCCTATCTCTTGTTTTATTTTTTGTGTTTCTTTAGTGAAGGATTTAACTTGTTTGAAACACTTCTTTCCAGACAATTAAGAATATGGAAATGCTTCAGGTGTCATTCAACCTATCTTGGTGTAGAGAGATCACAAAGAATTCTTTAAAGAGGCTCACCATTAAACTGCAAAACTGAAATCCTAATAACTAGAATGCAAATATTTAATTCTCATTAAAATAAATGTGTGACTTTTTTTCTTACCTTCAAAAATGACATGGCCTTTGAAAATACATACTGGAAATGAGCTGGGAAGAGAAGGGTTGGATTTTGAAGGCAGCCACTTGATACTGGGGAGTTTGCAAGTTGAGCCTTCCTAAGTCCTTCCCACTCTTTCATTGGGGGGAGAAGAATACTTTCTTGTGCACCTGTGTATAATAGTGAAATTAATTTCAAATCCAGGACCTGCTTTATTCTTACCACAGATTCCATAAAAACTGCCTTTGCTTTAAACTTTTTCTAATATTCTAGAAATCTACTCTATCCTTACCCAAGGGATAGAGGATATTTCTGTGGCACCCAAGCTGTTCAGTGAACAGATGAATTATCCCAGGGTCTTCACTGTGATTGGTGGGGCTCAAATCATTTGGGAAAAATCGGTGTTGGCTTCAAGAGCTATAAATGCTCCCAGGCAGCCAGACTATACTATTGATACTTCATTCATTTGATTCAAAATTGGGGGTTTTTGGGATGATGGTGTGTCCTGTGGGAGGTGGTACTTAGAGCATGGGCTTTGAAACCAAGATGATTCCATTTGATTCCTTCCTTCACCACTTTCTAGATGTGTACCTTGAGCAGGTATATCTCTATGCATCTATTTCCTCAGTGTAAAAAGGGGACAATCATAGTACCTAGCTCCTGGAGATGTTGTTTAAAAAAAAAAAAAAAAGTTTAGGTTAAAAAGAATAAAAGTTCCAGATAATTTTCAGGAGATTGTTTTCAGGAAATAAATTAATTTTCTTATCGGCAGAGTAGATCTTAACTTAGGTTTTCAGCACCTGACTCTAATTGTCTAAGTTGACGCCAAAGGAAATTTGTTGAAATCCTGCTATGATCCACTGCTCAAGATATGTTATCTCATTAATCTTCAGAACATCCAAATGAGGTAGGTATAACTATGCCCATCAAAAAGAGGGGGAAGCTAGGGCTTAGAGAGGTAGAGTCATTTGTTCCAGGTGGCATAGGTAGTACCAGGATATGGACCCAGCTCTGTCTGCCTCTTGAGACTGTGCCTTTCTTTTTAATTTTTTTTTTTAAAACTAAACACAGTTTCTCTTAAAAATATGGGAGCAAGTGTTTTGCTCCCAATCAAGAAGTGCTGCTTAACTGGGTATCTTTAAGAGTAGAAACCTGAACAAAGCATCAAATACTCAATACCTGGAGCTGGAGCCCTCATTTCAGCCCAGCCTCATCATTTAGAGGCAGGAAAGATGGCTAACATGCACTGAGCTGGAGTCAAGACCAGAGGTAAGGACTCAGGTCCCCTAACTCTTGGTCCAATGCTCCAGCCCCTGTACCATGCTGCTTCTCAAACTACCTGAGGGTCAGATAGGACTCAGAACCAGACAGCATTCAGGCATGGGCCCTGTGTCCATGACTTACTAGCTCACTTGAGACAAATGAGTTGACATCATTGTAAAGAATAGGGATGATCATACCATATACATGTAAGTCACTCAGTGTAGTGATTAGTATGTAGTCTTTTAATAAAGTAAGTTTACTAGTAGAGTTAGTTACATTCATATTATTCATGAGGGCTTTCCTATCTTGAGTGTCCAACTCCAACTCCTAATTATTTTAAAAATCTATGCACTTCTTTCACTTGAATTTCTATGCCCTCATAGACTTTACAGGCACATGTTCTATTACCAATTAAGAGAAGTTTAACTTATGCATTTTACAAATTATACATGCAAATTGGCTGTGCTTATACAGCACAGATCAACATTACAGTCAATTTACTGCCATGTTAAAAAAAATCAATGAACATTGTTCGGCTGACCTGACTAATTTTTTGGAATAAGTTGGCCATCAGTGTAATTGATTGAGCTAGCTATACAACCCCCAACCTACCTAAGCAAAGGTCAAAATGGAGGTTATTAAAGAAAACCAGCCACTGAATTATCCCTAAATTGAGTGATGTTTTCCTATGCTACTGATAAATGATTGATTAATGGAGCACTAAAGACTAATGTCATTCAAAGAATTGTAGACCCTACCCTCGTGGCAAAGAATATGAATTTAACCTTAGACAAAGCAAAGCAATGTGGGATTGTCTATCTAAAGTGCAGGACAGAGTGCTTGGAGAGTGGAGCTTGGCCTCCAAATATGTGACCTCACCTCTCTGAGGTGTCCTCTGCAAATTGAGAGGTTATTGTGGATGTGTCATGTGATCTGTAAGGCCGTCTCTACCTTTCACAGTTTGCATGCCTGTATATTTCACAGGGAGGCTAGCCTGCTTGCTTTTGATCAGTTGAAGTCAAGTCAGACTCTGAGGTCAACGTTATTCCCTAGGGCTCTTTCATAGACACCCTTCCCGTCTGTCCCAAGACACCTTCCTGGGTTTGGATTCATGCCAGCTGGCACTGGGCTTTTGGCTTTTCATTTTTCTTTTGCTTTTTACATTGTCTGTTGTAATTCTTAAGTCCATCCAGTCCAGCCTACCCTGCTTCCCATGCCTGGCCAACCCTCCTGAAAGGGCTAAAGTGCCGTCCATGCCCAGTTCCTCTTAGGAGCTGAATGAATTGTGACCCCAGCTTTTATGCTCGACTTGGAGACCAGCTGCGCCTTTGGGCTTTTCCCAGAGATGTTGGATGAGACTGCACCTGCAGTGTGATGGATTTACCCTTGCCTGAAAGAGGAAGGAAAATGAAGGAGAATCAAAAGATCACTTGTATCCATCCCCTTCTTTGTACACTAGTACATTTATATCACCCAAGTACACCAGAGAATTTTTGTCTCAATGAATTAATAGTAATAATATACAAGAAAAAGGAGAAAAGGAAAAGAAAATTAGGGGGAGGACAATCTAATTTTCTCTGGGAGCCAGTAAAACCACCCCAGAAATTTAACATGGTCAGATTAGGAAACACTGAATTTGGGAGCAAGGCACTCGAGTTTCATTTTGTTCCCTTGGCAATTAACTGGGTCAATTTGGATCACCAAGGGGATCTCTAAGGTCCTGACTACCTTTTAAAGTAGGTCTTCTGAAAGAAAGGAGCGTAAAATGAATTTTTGGAAATGTAATGCTTCTTAAAGCACTAAAGAAGTTTTCTTCTGAGCAGAGAGTCACACCATAATAAACTGAGTTTATAATTATAGATTTTCACATATGGAGTATTCGCCAATAATACTTGAAAATTTATATCTAATCCTCTAGTTATCATATATTCCCTTTAGCTCACTATTATAGTTGCTATTTTTATACTTATATTCAGAGGTTGCAAACTGGCCATGGGCCATAAAGGGACTCTGAAAGCAGATAGGTTCTGTTTGGCCTGCACAGCTAAAACATTTTGGGATGCCTTTTGGAATTCATGCACTCTCCAGCCTTCTACATGACTACTGCTGCTTACTGTGTTAGAATCAACTCCTTACACCTACCTGGCCCTAGAAAGCATTAAGTTTGAGATCCTTGTCACAATCAAACTCCATCCCTCCAAAACAATTTAATAACACAAGAGGAAGAAAAAAGAAGGGAAGAAAGGAAGAGAAAGGGAGGGAGGAAGCATTGCCTCTCTGAAAATTATTGGAAGTAAAGTTTTCCATGACACCCGAGGAAAGGGTTGATGACTTCCTGAGGTTCCTTTAGGCCTGGGAAGCTATGACTACTTAAGGTAAGAAAAATAAAATAGGATACAAAGTTACATGACTTGTTCAAGGTCGTCCAGAAAGTTTGTGGTGAAGCCAAAATTAAGAATTCCTTTCCTGGCGAACATCCTTGTTCTGTTGCCCGGCCTACTGAGATGTGTGGCCGCCCTGCTTGCTGATGAATAATGTGGGCTTTTAGGAACAGTTCCTTATGCAAAAGAGCCTCAGGAAGCTCCAATGTGTCCTTGCAAGGGGATACACTATATTGTTTCCTTAACGCATTATGGAGACTTATAGCTCTTCCTCCCATACGACCCTCCGTCTGTGATCACTAACACACACTACAGAGTGTTTGGCTTTGGATAATGTGTGAAGCAGGAACATAATTTTGGAAAATGGTTGGAGAAAGCTAAGAGTCAGAAAGGGTCAGGTGCCAGAAAAAAGTCTAAGAAACTAATGTCTTTAAAAACAATCTGTGCAGATTCAGCATTCAGAACATATGGGCAAGGCCCTCTTTCCTTCCCAAGAGGAATAAAATACATCCTCAATACAAAATTTACTGTAATTTCTCTCTTTGACCCCCCTGTACCGGCTAGCTACATTATTTAAGGTACAGAACTTATACTGGATCATACCACAAAAGGCATTCTCTACTGATTTCAACGATCTATGCCTTACTTTCATCTTCAACACCCATGAAAAAGACTCAGATTCAATACGAGACATCAATCCTGTAAATAATAGTAGCTGACATCTACTGGGGGCTTGCCATGTGCCAGGCCCTCTGCCAAAGGCTTTACATTTAACAGTTCATTCTAATTCTCTCACAATCCTTATAAAGCCGGTTTTATAATCTCCATTTTCTTAAAGAGGAAACTGAGACTTAGAAAGTTTCAGTAACTTACCCAAGGTCACAGAGCTGAATTTGAAACCAAGTCTATCTCTCCAGAAGCCACATCCTTAACTTTATACTATACTCTTGTTTCAGACATCTGAAAGCCCTTGTTAAGTATCACAATCAGCACTGGGGCCTGTAGCTGAAGGCAGAGTAGCCTCCAGGGACAGGAGGATCCTTCTGGGAGGTCAGTCCACACAGTGGAGTCTGGGTCCATCTTGCCTCATGGAGTAGCTACAGGGAATGTTGATGTTGAGGCAATCTATTTTTCTTAAACTCTGTAGGGCCAGAAGGAAATCTTGGTTGAACAAAAATCCCATTTCCCCATTACTCAAGCCATTCCTAAAAGAAAGGAAGCAAATTTGAATCCTGCATTAGCCCTGGATCTATTTGGAGCCTGAGAAAAAGCTAAAAGAATGATGTTTTTTGAACATTATCTACATGATATGAATTTGGCCAATCCAGAAAGGATACATAAAGCTCATGCCTTCAGAAGGCATTTTTCTTCATTTGGGGATCAAAATTTTAGTTCTTTGCTGTGATTATACTATCTATGAGATGGTGATAATTTCCAGGTTGGAGGTTTGTGTTTTATAATTTGCCTGGATAGGGTTTCAATTTAGCTCTAATACAATATTTGGTCTCTGGATTTTATTAATTTCAATAATAATGGTTGAAAACATAATAGAAATGACAAATAATAATGATAATAACTCTTTACCAAGTATCTGCCATGCCCAAGGGCCTTAAAGAGATTATTCATTACTCCCAATAACAAGATGAAAATGAAATTCAAAGGCAAATCTGATAGGGTTCCAGAGGTTCAAAAATAAGTATTTGAGGGCTCACTATGTGCTGGATGTTTTCCCAGTGTGTTAGGGTTCTCTTAGAGGACAGAATTAATGGGAGATATATATATCTCCCATTAGTATATGTGACTATTATATATATAAAGGGGAGTTTATTAAACCAATCACAAGGTCCCACAATAGGCTGTCTGCGAGCTGAAGAGCAAGGAGACCAGTCCGAGTCCCAAAACTGAAGACCTTGGGGTCCGATGTTCCAGGGCAGGAAGCAACCAGCATGGGAGAAAGATGTAGGCTAGGAGGCTAGACCCGTCTCCCTTTTTCACGTTTTTCTGCCTGCCTCGTATTTGCTGGAAGCTGATTAGATTGTGCCCACCAGATTAAGGGTGGATCTGCCTTCCCACTGACTCAAATGGTAATCTCTTTTGGCAACACCCACACAGACACACCCAGGATTAATACTTTGTATCCCTCAATCCAATCAAGTTGACACTCAGTATTAACTATCGCAAGTCCATCCCTTGTTAACTTGAACACACATCTCCTGAGATCATGCATTACCTTAAAGACTAAATAATGAGGTCATAATTACACCTAACATAATACAACTATCCTTCCTACAACTGGAAACACACTAATCCCCAACCCAAATGCTATTACATAAAGTTAACAGTACTTAAATGCTGATATGAAGTCAATAAATCTTATGTCACATGATAAAGGGAAAAAATGAAGATATTTTCTTAGTACAGGTATATACAGGGACAAACATGTTTTTATCAAGCAGGAAATACTCGTGACAGCAGTCCTTGTTTCTGCAGCTGGTCATGTGATCGTAGCTGGTATTGATGACTACCTTCTTGTACTACCCATTCTGTATTCCCTTTGCCTTCAGCAAGCACCTCAGCAGGTTGTGTTTTTTTTTTCTTTTTTTTTTTTTTCTGGTGGAGTGACCCAAACCTTCATTCCTGAAAGGTCTGGGCCATTTGTAGTCCTTCCTGGATTGGGCTGTTGTAGTTTTCCATTGACCTTAATCACAGGATATTGTAATACTAAGAGATATCCTAATGGATCTCCTGTATTCCATGCATACTCTCCCTTACATACTCTCCCTTACCTCCATCGTAAAGTAGTAGACTGATTTTATCTTGATAATCTGGGTCAATCACATCAGCCAAAACTGTAACTCCCTTCTTAGCCTGTTGACTTAAAGGTAGAGGGAGCCCACAGTGTCCAGGTGGCAATCTTCCAGTTTCATGGAATCGTTGTTATGTCTCCTGGTGGCAGCGTTCCTCTTCCTGGAACTAAGATGTCTAGGCTAGCAGAACGTAATGTCGTGGGAATAGGAAACAAAAATTTTGCTAGTGGATCACTAGGGGTGATGATGAGTGGCACCACTTCCACCTGTTGATTCCTGGACCCATGAATTCTAGCTATGGGACAAACATTACCATGTATTGGATGCTGATTCAGAGCATACACGGCCTTCTGGAGAACTTTGCTGCAGCCCTGCAAATATTGTCACCTAGTTGGTGTTTTAATTGTGACTTCAAAAGGCCATTCCACTGTTCTGTCAATCCAGCTGCTTCAGGATGATGGGGAACATGGTAAGACCAGTGAATTCCATGAGCATGAGCCCACTGCCACACTTCTTTAGCCGTAAAGTGAGTGCCTTGGTCAGAGGCAATGCTGTATGGAATACCACAATGGTGGGTAAGGCTTTCCATGAGTCCACAGATGGTAGTCTTGGCAGAAGCATTGCATGCAGGATAGGCAAACTCATATCTGGAGTAAGTGTCTATTCCAGTGAGGACAAACCTCTGCCCTTTTCATGATGGAAGAAGTCCAATATAATCAGGTAGCTGGCTGATCATCCCGAGGAATGGTGCCTTATCGAGGGCTCAGTGTTAGTCTCTGCTGCTGGCACATTGGGCACTCAGCAGTGTCTGGAGCCAGGTCAGCCTTAGTGAGCAGAAGTCCATGTTGCTGAGCCCATGTGTAACCTACATCCCTGCCACCATGGCCACTTTGTTCATGGACCCTTTGAGCAATGACAGGGGTGGCTGGGGAAAGAGGCTGAGTGGTGTCCACGGAATGGTTCATCCTATCTGCTTGATTATTAAAAGCCTCCTCTGCTGAGGTCACCCATTGGTGAGCACTCACGTGGGATACAAACATCTTCACAGTTTTTGACCACTTAGGTCAATCCACATACCTCCTCCCCAAATTTCTTTGTCACCAATTTTCCAATCATGTTTCTTCCAAGTCCCTGACCATCCAGCTACAGCCCATGAATCAGTATATAATCACACGTCTGGCCAATTCTCCTTCCATCCAAAGTACACAACCGGGTGCACTGCTTGAAGTTCTGCCCACTGGGAAGATTACCATCCACCACTGTCCTTTAGGGATGTCCTAAAAAGGGGCTGTAGTGCTGCAGCTATCCATTTTCGGGTGTTGTCTGCATATTGTGCAGAACCATCTGTGAACCAGGCCCTAGTCTTCTCTTCCTCTGTCAGCTGATCATAGGGAACTCCCCATGAGGCCATCAGGGCAGGCTGGGGGAGAGAAAACAGGGTGGCCTGAGTGGAGACCATGGGCATTTGAGCCACTTCCTTATGTAACTTACTTGTGCCTTCAGGACCTGCTTGAGCCCGATCATGTATATACCACTTCCATTTGATGATGGAATGCTGCTGTGCATGACCCACTTTATGGCTAGATGGGTCAGAAAGCACCCAGTTTATGATAGGCAGTTCAGGTTGCATGGTAGCTTGGTGACCCATGGTCAAACATTCAGTTTCCACCAAAGCCCAGTAACAGGCCAAGAGCTGTCTCTCAAAAGGAGCGTAGTTATCTGCAGAAGATGCAGGGCCTTGCTCCAAAATCCTAGAGGCCTCCTTTGTGATTCACCTATGGGGGCCTGCCAAAGGCTCCAAACAGCATCCCTATCTGCCAGTGACACCTCAAGCACCATTGGGTCTCCTGGGTCATATGGCCCAAGTGGCAGAGCAGCTTGCACAGCAGCCTGGGCTTGTTGCAGAGTCTGCTCCTGTTCTGGACCCCACTCAAAACTGGCAGGTTTTCAGGTCACTTGATAAATGGGCCAGAGTAACACACCCAAATGAGGAATGTGTTGCCTCCAAAATCCAAATAGACCCACTAGGCATTCTGCCTCTTTTCTTGGTTGTAGGAGGGGCCAAATACAGCAACTTATAACTTCACCTTAGGAGTATTTCAGTAGGCCCCACGCCACTGGACCCCTAAAAATTTTACTGAGGGGGAAGATCCCTGAATTTTAGTCAGATTTATTTCTCATCCTCTGGCACGCAAATGTCTCACCAATAAGTCCATTGTGTTTGCCACTTCTTGCTCAGTGGATCCAATCAGCATACTGTCATCAATGTAATGGACCATTGTGATATTTTGCGGAAGCAGAAAGTGATTAAGGTCTCTCTGAATAAGACTATGACACAAAGCTGGAGAGTTGATATACCCCTGGGGTAGGACAGTAAAGGTATATTGCTGTCCTTGCCAGCTGATGGCAAATTGCTTCTGATAGGCCTTATGGACAGAAATGGAGAAAAAGGCATTTGCCATGTCAATGGCTGCATACCAGGTACCAGGAGATGTGTTAATTTGCTCAAGCAATGAAACCACATCTGCTGCAATTGGAGTCACGACTTAGTTAAGCTCATGATAATCTACTGTCATTCTCCGAGATGCATCTGTCTTCTGCACAGGCCAAATGGGAGAGTTGAATGGGGTTGTGGTAGGAATCACTACCCCTCCGTCTTTCAAGTCCTTGGTGGTGACACTAATCTCTGCAATTGCTCCAGGATGCAATACTGTATTTGATTTACTATTTTTCTAGGTAGAGGCAGTTCTAATGCCTTCCATTTGGCCTTTCTCACCATAATAGCCTTCCAGTCAGGGAGACAATGTGGGGGTTCTGCCAGCTGCCAAGTATGTCTGTGCCAATTATGCATTCTGGCATTGGGGAAATGACCACAGCATGAATCAGGGGACCCACTGTAAGTTGTACCTGAGCTAAAACTCCATGAATTACCTGACCTGCATAAGCCCCTACTTTAACTGGAGGACCACAATGATGTTTTGGGTCTCCAGGGATCAACATCAGCTCAGAGCCAGTGTCCAGTAGTCCCCAAAATGTCTGATCACTTCCCTTTCCCCAGTGCAGTTACCCTGGTAAAAGGCTGGAGGTCTCCTAGGGGAAGGATGGGAGAAAGATTCACTGCATAAATTATTGGTACTGTAGTGGGGTTTTTCCTTAAAGGGACCCAGCCTCCCCTTCATTCAAGTGGTTCTGGTTCCATAAACTGGCTCCAGTCTGGAAATTGAATGGTCATGATTCTCTGTTTTTATAATTCAAATTAGTCTTTTGTCCACGTGACCTAGAAGTTTTCTGTTTGTGTAATTCAAGTAGGAATGCAGTAGGCTTCCTATCAATTTCACTTCTAGGAACACCGTGATTAATTAGCCAATGCCAGAGCTCTACATGAGTCAGATTATTCTGATTGCTGCTTTGCCTCTGCTGTCCATTACAGTAGCTATGCCCACTTTGCCTTTGACAGTTGAGTGCTGCCACTTGGCCCCTGCCACCTTGGGATCCAATTCTTCCGACTGTATTTAAATTTTGTAGTTGAGTGACTGCTGTTCCCACTGTTAGATCTGACATACAGAGAAGAGCAATTATAGGGCTCTTCAGAGATGCAGGTGCTGCTCTCACAAATCTATTTTGCAAGGCATTGGTCAAGGCTATATCTTCTGGGCCCTCCCAGCTGGGATGAGTGGGTCTAAAGTGACTAATCCACTACACCATCTCAATCTCCCTAAGCCTTTGGATATCTTCCTCTACATTAAACCAAGGGAGATCAGGCATTTCCAGCTTGCTCACAGTGGGCCATCTTTTAATCCATACTTCAGCTAACCAAGCAAATAAACTATTAGAATCTTTTCAACTCCCTGAGCTGCAACATTAAATGCAGAGTCCCTACTTAGTGGGCCCAAATCAATAAATTCAGCCTGATCCAGCTCTTTGTTACTTTCACCATTATCCCATACCCTTAATATCCATTCCCAAACCTGTTCTCCAGATTGCTCTTTATATAATTAGAGAATTCAAACAGTTCTGTTCGAGTGTAGTGCAGCTCCTCACGGGTCACACTCTCAACCTCACCTCCAGGGGCCCACTGGGACTTTAGTTATAGGTCTAGAAGCAAACAGGGGTATTAGGGGTGGCTCCTGAGGACAATCAACATTATTTTGCCTGGCAACTGCCTCAGGAGAGAGGCCATCACTGTTGCCTCAGGCAGCGCAGGGTTTGTCTCCTCAGACAAAGGTGGAAAGGCCTATGGCAGCATGTGTTGGGGAGGGGATGTTGCCACTACTGGGGATGGGGAAGCTGTTCCTTCTGGCAAAAAAGGTTCATCAGAGTTTAAAAACGTAGTGGCCCCAGCTTCATAGGGTGCTCCCACACGTCCCCATTCCAAGTTGCAGGGTCACATTCTTTTCCAATCAATGCCCTCACTTTAACAGTAGACACCTGGTAAGGCTGTGCATGCACCTTTCATTGCAGGTCAGCCACTTGCATGATAAGAGCTTGTGTCTGTTTTTCCACAATTTCAGCTCTTTCTGTACAGAAGACAAGACTGTCACTCAGGGCAGTCTTAGCAGATTTGAGGTTCAGTATCTGCTTCTGAAGCCAGAAGATAGAATCCCTGAGTTCATCATTTTCTTTCATCACTTTAACCACTGAACTTAGGAGCAACCAAACAGCTTCATTATGTTCCTAGGTTCTCCACATGTGGTCAAAGGCATTATGTATAGAGTCACTGAACTCCTTGCCTCTTACAAGCAGTGAATCAGGAGTGTCAAATGCATTTGTTTTGCATAAGTCTCTAAATAGTTTACACCAACGACTATCAGTGTTCTCCATACTATTAGAAGTAGAGTCCTTAGCATTTTTGGGTCTAATCATATTAAGCAGCCAACTCCAGAAACCCCAAAACCAATGAAAGAACTCCATCCTTTAATATTCTGTTCATTTAGAACCACTCCTGGTACCAAAATCTGTATTAGCGTTCTCTTAGAGGGACAGAACAGGATATATATATATATATATGTAGGATATATATATTATTTTATATATTATATATTATTTTATATTTATTATTATTATATATTATATATATAATATATGTAAAGGAGAGTTTAGTAAGTATTAACATACATGATCACAGGGTCCCACAGTAGGCTGCCAGCTGAGGAGCAAGGAGAACCAGTCTGAGTCCTAAAACTAAAGAACTTGGAGTCTGATGTTCGAGGGCAGGAAGCATCCAGCACAGGAGAAAGATGTAGGCTGGGAGGCTAGGCCCATCTCTCCTTTTCATGTTTTTCTGCCTGCTTTATATTCACTAGAAGCTGATTAGATTGTCCCCACCAGATTAAGGGTGGATCTGCCTTCCCCAGCCTACTGACTCAAATGTTAATTTCTTTTGGCAACACCCTCACAGACACACCCAGGATTAATACTTTGTATCCCTCAATCCAGTCAAGTTGACACTGGGTATTAACCATCATACCCAGGCCCTAGGCTGAATATTTTTACGTAGGTACTTTTTTGTTATTGTAATTTACATGTATGAACCATATATACTTAGCCTTAAGTTTAGCTATGGAAACGGAGGCACAGAGAATTTAAGTACAGATGCTTCTCAGCTTATGATAGGGTTACGTCCTGATACACACATCTTAAGTTGAAAATATCATTATGTTTAAGATGCATTTAATACACCTAACCTACCAAACATCATAGCCTACCTTGAATATTGTCAGAACATTTACATTAGTTTTATTGGGCAAAATCATCTACCATAAAGTCTGTTTTCTAATAAAGTGTTGAATTTCTCATGTAATTGAATACTGCAGTGACAGTGAAAAATAGAATGCTATCATATAGGTACTCAAAGTATGGTTTCTACTAAGTGTGTACTGCTTTCACACCTTCGTAAAGTCAAAAAATTAAAAGTTGAACTATCGTAAGTTGGGGAAGGTCTACAGCTTGCACAAGGTGACACATCTAGTAAGTAGAGAAGCATAATTTGAATACAGAACACTTGATTCCTCCAGGGTAGAAGTCTTTCTCCAACCCCAGAGCTGCCTGATTTTTTTTTTTTTTTTTCAGTAACAGAAATACAAATAACCAGCTTGTTATTGTGAGTACATATTTCTTTTTGCCCAACTTCATAAGAAGTTAATGCATATAAATCATAGAGCTAAGTCCCACCAAATAATGTCATTCTGTTAAACTAACATCCTATCTCACAGGATGCTATGGGGAAAATGAGAGTCTTCGCCAAGTGCAGTGATGGTGATGATCATGCAGTTCATTTCCTTCAGAATTTTATACTCAGAACAGGGTGTCCCAAACATATCGTGTTGGAAACAAAAAAAGAAGCATCAAATGTAATGTATAATTGTTTGTGGGACTCTTGAAATGCATCCCATGCCAATTCTGGGCCTTAAAGCCATGTTTTGTTAATTAAAGGATTGTTTCTTTAAACTGCAAGACTTGTTTGTGGAACATCACCCTGGTAATTAGCAGGACATTTTCTTCTTACATTTGATAGATCTAGTCAGTCAGCCCTAGAAGAAAGCAATTTCACTTAAAAAAAAAAATCTATTCCAGCCATTTCTTATTTGTTGCAGAATTTAAGATAATTAATTTGTATATGTTATAAAAGTTGGCCTGAATTATTATGGCTTCGCTTTTTTGTGGTAAAACCACTTAACATTAAATTTACCATCTCTCAATTTTAAGTGTACAATTCAGTTGTGTTAAGTATATTCACATTATTGTGTAACAGATCTCTAGAACTTTCTCATCTTGCAAAACTAAAACTTTATTCCTATTAAACACTAATTCCCTCTACCTCCAAGCCCTTGGCAACCACCTTTCTACTTTCTGTTTCCATGATTTTGGCTACTTTATATGAATGGAATCATGTATTATTCACGCTATTGTGAATGGCTTATTTCATAATGTCCTCAAGATTCATCCATGTTGTAGCATATGACAGGACTTCCTTTTTAAAGCTGCATAATATTCCATTGTATGTACACACCACATTTTCATGTGTGTGTGTGTGTCTGTGTGTGTATGTAGTAGTGGTTTTTACTGATTGGCACAAGATTACGGCCTATGCTTCCAATACCCTTCCCTCCTATGCAGCTCAAATGGAAGGAAACTGATTAACACCTAGGAAGCAATAGCATGCTTACAGGTTTAAACTCCTTTCGTTTTTACAAAAAGGAATGGAATATGGGGGTGGTACAATTTTAGGGGTAGTAGCAAAACTCTCCCTAGACTACAGTGGGTGGGCCTGTCTGTCCCCTGTTGCTGGTACCACATAAGAAGGTGCATTAGTAAAGGAGAAAAGGGTTACATGTGGTTGGCCTGCTATTAAGTGGGGAAGATAGGATGGTATCTGCTGTGTACCTGTCTTAGGCCACACCTGGGGCTGGACCAGTGCCCCTTTCTTGGCCTACCTACACAACCTAGCTGTACTGTCTCCTGCACCCATGGGAAGGAGATGTGAAGGAAGCTGAGAACATCCACCTTGAAAAGATGAAATAGGAAACCTCAGTTTCCTTTCACTTTCTCTAGACTAAATTCCACTCCCCTCAGCACTGGAAAGCACTGCAAAAGTCTTCCTTAGGAGTGCTGTGAAGACGCTGGGGAAGATGCTGGCCCAGGCAGGTGGCCCTGAGTGGGCAAAAAGAAAAAATTGACTTTCCATGCAGTATCAAGCAAGGTTACTTTGTAAACAAAACTGGAAAATAAGACTACATACTAAGTTCTTGAGTGCATTTGGATTGGGGGCAAGGGCTTTATTACTCCTTCCCCCCCATTTTATAACCCCACACCAAGTGTCAAGAGGTTTAAGGACCACAAACAACCCCACCTTCCCTTCAAGCACCATTCCTTGGGTTCCCCAGTTTTGTTGAGCTCATTTGGGGTTATTCCTGCCACCCTCTTAAAAAATGACTCAGCCTGTTGGTTGGTCCATTTCCTACCCTTTCTACAATTATGAAACACACTCTCTAAATAGGAAATACATAAATCCTCACTCTATAGTCCAAGGAACTATGTGATATAATGCTGGGAAGGTTAAATTGTTTGCTTTCCTAGGTGGTCCTGATGTGAATGGACAGCAGCAGGGTTCTGGTGGGATCAGAGCAGTCTAGTTTGAGCCACCGCACCACATTTTTTTTCTTTTTTTTTTTAATTAATTTTAATTTTTTTTAAAGCTCCAGGGTACATGTGCAGGATGTGCAGGTTTGTTACATGGGTAAACGTGTGCCATGGTGATTTGCTACACCTATCAATCCATCACCTATGTATTAAGCCCAGCATGCATTAGCTATTTTTCCTAATGCTGTCCCTCCCCTCACCCCACCACCCAACAGGCCCTGTGTGTGTCGTTCCCCTCCCTGTGTGTCCATGTGTTCTCATTTTTCAGCTCCCACTTATAAGTGAGAACATGTCGTGTTTGGTTTTCTGTTCCTGCATTAGTTTGCTGAGGATAATGGCTTCCAGCTCCATCCATGTCCTTGCAAAGGACATGATCTTGTTTCTTTTTATAACTCAGAAATAAGACCACCCATCTACAACCATCTGATCTTCGACAAACCTGACAAAACCAAGCAATGGGGAAAGGATTCCCTATTTAGTAAATGGTCCTGGGAGAACTGGCTACTCATGCAGAAAATTGAAACTGGACCCCTTCCTTACACCTTATAAAAAAACTAACTCAAGATAGATCAAAGACTTAAATGTAAAACACAAAACTATAAAAACCCTAGAAGAAAATCGAGGCAATACCATTCAAAACATAAGCACAGGCAAAATCACCAAAAACAATTGCAGCAAAAGCAAAAATTGACAAATGGGATCTAATTAAACCACATTTTCCTTATCCATTCATTTGTCAATGGACATTTGGGCTGCCTCTCCCTCTTGGCTATTGTGAATAATAATAATAGGTGCAATGAACATGGGTGTACAAATATCTCTTTGAGATTCTGCTTTAATTCTTTTGGATATGTACCCTGAACTGGGATATAATCATATGGTGATTATATTTTCAATTTTTTGAGAAATCACTATATTGTTTTCCATAATGGTTGCACCATTTTACATTCTCTACAACAGTGAACAAGGGTTACAATTTCTCTACATCCTTTCCAATGCCTGTTATTTTCTGTTGTGATAGTGTCCATCCTAATGAGTATGAAGTGATATCTCACTGTGCTTTTTATTTGCATTTCTCTTATGATTAGTGATATGAAGCATTTTTTCATATGCTTGTGAGTTATTTGTATGTCTTTGGAGAATTGTCTATTTAAGCCCTTCGCCCATTTTTTAATAAGGTTATTTTGTTGTAGGAGTTTATAATATATTCTGGATATTAACCCTTTATCATATGTATAATTTAAAAATATTGTCTCCCATTCTGTAGGTCATCTTTTTTCTCTGTTGATTGTATCCTTTGATGCACAGACCTTAAGTTTGAAATCATCTCATTTGTCTTTTGTTGTTGTTGTTGTTGCCTGTGTTTTCGGTGTCATATCTAAGAAACCATTGCCAAATACCCTGGAGCTTTTCCCTTATGTTTTCTTCTAGGAGTTTTATAGGTTTAGGTCTTATGGTTAGGTCTTTAATGCATTTTGAGTTAATTTTTGTATATGGCATAAGGTAAGAGTACAACCTCATTCTTTTCATGTAGATATCCAGTTTTCCCCACACAATTTGTTGAAGAAACTGTCCTTTATTGTATAGTCTTAGCACCCTTGTCAAAGATCATAAAGAGCATGTATAGAAGGGTTTATTTCTGGACTCTGTTCCATTGGTCTATATGTCTGTCTTTATGTCAGTACCACACAATCTTGATTACTGTTGACTTACAGTATGTGTTGAAATAAAGAACTGTGAGGTCTCCAACATTGTTCTTTTTCAGGATTACTTTGGCAATTTAAAATCTCTTGATTTTATATGAATTTTAGATTTTTTTCCTGTAGAAATTACCATTGAGATTTTGATAGAGATGGCATTGATTCTGTAGATTGTTTTGGGTGTTATAGACAGTATAACAATATTAAATTTTCCAGTCTATAAACATGGGATGTTTCATCATTGTTTTTATATCATCTTTGATTTATTTTGGTTATCTCTTACAATTTTCATTGTATAAGTCTTTTGCCTCCTCAGTTCAGTTCATTCCTAAGCATTGTATTCTTTCTGATACTTTTGTAAATGGGGTTGTTTTCTTAATTTCCTTTTCAGATTACTCATTGTTAGTTTATGGAAATACAACTCATTTGTGTGTTGATTTTGTATCCTGCAAATTTGCTAACATCATTTGTTAGTTTTAGTGGGTTTTTTGTGGGATCTTTAGGATTTTCTTTATCTGGGAACAGAAAATTTTACTTCTTTTCCATTTGAATGCCTTTTATTTATTTTTCTGGTCTTAATTGCTGTGACTAGAGTTTCCAGTACTGTGTTGAATAGAAATGGCAAGAATAGGCATCCTTTCCTGGTT
The DNA here is from genome assembly GCF_006542625.1 of Nomascus leucogenys. Lineage (NCBI taxonomy): Eukaryota > Metazoa > Chordata > Mammalia > Primates > Hylobatidae > Nomascus > Nomascus leucogenys. The sequence continues at coordinate 61,340,113 of NC_044401.1, read as the reverse complement.
CCCGTTCTTAGAGGAGAAACTTTCAGTTTTTCGCTATTAAGAATCATTTTAACTGTGGACTTTTCATATGTGACTTTTATTATGTGTAGGTACTTTCCTTCCATTCTTCATTTGTTGAGTGTTTTTATCATGAAAAAGTGTTGAATGTTGTCAGATGGTTTTGTGCATCAATTGAGATGATCATATGTTTTTACTTCTTCATTCTGTTAATGTGGTATATTATACTGATTGTTTTTCACATATGGAACCTTCCTTGCATTCCTGGTATAAATCCAACTTGTCCATAGTATATAATCTTTTTAATATGAGAAGTTTTGCATCAGTATGCATTAGGGATATTGGTCTGTAGTTTTCTTGTTGTGATAATGGATTTACATTTAAACACTATTGGTGAGTAGCTCCTGAGAAATGCCATACATTGTAAACATCTAAACTGGCTTAAGGACTCTATAATAAAGTTGTTCTTTGTATAATGTCACATTAAAAAAATTTGGTGAAATTTGCTAAAGAGAATTCAGAATTAAATACAAATAGAAATATCTTAAAAATCTCCTTTTGTATTAAGGATGTTTAATTCCTTGCTGCCAAAGGAATGTCTTCTAGGATGTGGAGAGGAAATTCTTATACATACATTCTTATAGAATGTAGGAGAAAAAAAATGTCTTCCTCTGTGCTTGATCTGATTTCTAACATTCTGAGTTTCCATGGTTGATTGGTGGTTGGTTAGTTGGTTGAAAAAAGGTGTGTATGTATGTCAAAGAAAAATTTGAACATTTCAACAGTTATCTCAAATCATATAATTTAAACTAAAATGGGGGCATTAGCTATAATAATGTTCAAACTATAGCCCCATAAAGGCTATTTCTCAATACTAATAGACTGTTTTGGAAGTCTCTCACACAACTTTAATACATATTTTACTTCTTGGTACATTTCCTTACATTCAATTGAAACATAAAAATTAGTTGAGACTGGGTGCGGTGGCTCACACCTGTAATCCCAGCACTTTGGGAGGCCAAAGTGGACAGATCATGAAGTCAGGAGATCCAGACTGTCCTGGCTAACGCGGCGAAACCTTGTCTCTACTGAAAATACAGTTAGGCGTGGTGGCACGTGCCTGTAGTCCCAGCTACTCGGAAGGCTGAGGCAGGAGAATCGCTTAAACCTGGGAGGCAGAGGTTACAGTGAGCTGAGATCCCACCACTGCACTCCAGCCTGGGCAACAGAGCGAGACTTTGTCTCGAAAAAAAAAAAAAGTTGAAATTCTATCTCAGTTATGAAAGGTAGCTTTATTCTTTTGGTTTTCTATTTTGAGTTATGATTGAGAAATAACCTGTGGCAGAAGTTTTCTTAACAATGTATTGTGGCCAGTGCACCTGTTTCAAGATTACTCTAAACAGAAACAAGAGTGAAATAAATTTGTGGAGTTAATAATAAAAATGTTATTCTCTGTGGTATGTTTTCTTTTCTTTTTTTTTTGTTTTTAAGACAGGGTCTTGCTCTATTGCCCAGGCTGGAGTGCAGTGGCACCATCTTGGCTCACTGCAACCTCTGCCTCCCAGGTTCAAGCAATTCTCCTGCCTCAGGCCCCTGAGTAGCTGGGATTACAGGCACATACTACCACGCCTGGCTAATTTTTGTATTTTTAGTAGAGAGAGGGTTTCACCATGTTGGACAGGTTGGTCTCAAACTCCTGATCTCATGATCTGCCCCCCGCCAGCCTCCCACAGTGCTGGGATTACAGGTGTGAGCCACCACGCCCAGCCCGTATTTTTTCATTTCATAGAATTTCCAGATAAAAGTCAGAGTCAACTATTTTTATAATACTGAAAAGTTTTGCAGATACAAGCATGTCACTTAATGATGGGGATGTGTTCTAAAAAATGTGTCATTAGGTGATTCTGTCATTGTGCAAATGTCATAGAGTATACTTACATAAACCTAGGTGGTATGTAGCCTATATGATATATGTGGCCTATATGATATACCCTATTGCTCCTAGGCTGCAAACCTGTATAGCATGTTACCATCCTGAAGGCAATGGGCAATTGTAACACAATGGCAAGTGTTTGTGTGTTCAAACATAAAGGCATAGTAAAAATATGGTACTATTAATACAATTGTATGGGACTACCATTGTACATGTGGTCCATCATTGGCCAAACTTTCCTTATGGTGGCACAAAACTACATAATAAATGGTAAAGTAACCAGACTTGGAGATGGGGAGGAGGGAGAAGAATTCCAAATGTATGTTTCCTCCCACAGACTAGCAGGCATCTAGTTTCAGGCGACACACTTAAATAGTCATTTCCTACTCCTGTCTCACACTTGCCAGAATCTGGATTTGATTTTTTTTATTGTTAGACCAGTAATGCAGTTTTCATACTTTGTATAACAAAAAAGTTGTAGGACTTTTCCTTCTTACTGTGAAAATATGACTCATTAAATACATAACTTTTAGTACTGGCTATTTGTATTCTTATACTCTTAGTCACAAAGGTAACTATGTTGTTTTACAAAGTCAAAAGGTCAATAATAGCAGCTAGCATGAATTCAGAGCTTGCTATGTATTGAGCACTGGGTTTAAACACATATGCTCTATTTTATTAGATCCTTATAGCAGGAAAGTGAAGAATACACTAGTCACTGAAGGTCCTTCAGTGCTCAAGACTCAAGTGCACTATAGCAAGACAAACACCAGGAAACATGTAACTCTGCTTCGAATACTTTAGGAAGTGAATGGCCCAGTTTGGGAAAGCAAGTCAAACACTGGATCCATAATGGCTTTTTACACCTGATTGGAATGCAGAAAAAATGGAACCATTAACTACTAATATTATCTTTGCCAGTAGGTGAGCAGTACATACCTGACTTCAGAGGACTGTATTGAAATCAATATATGATGGTTAATAAAAACAAATATACTCAGCTTTCCTTCTTTCACTTGTCGTCTGACAACCACTATTTAGCTAAAACTAAAACGGCTTAGAGATACAAGATGATGAATAACAAATATTATTAACTTTTGTGAGCATATAATGTGAGTCAGCTACTACACTAAGAACTTTACATAGATTCCCTTAATTTTCTCAATAGTCCTATGAGAACTGTACTTGTACGAGCAACCCCATTTTATAGCTGAAGATACTTGAGGCTTTGAGAGGTTATATAAACATGTTCATGGTCAACAGTTATTAAGCAGTGAGTGACATTCTCACGAGATTAATGAAATCATCTGTGTGAGATACAAATACATCTATTGTGTATGTTTGTGTTTTTAATGGAGACCAATGGTATGACAGAATGAAGTCCTTTTATTAGTCAGTCAAGATCTGATGTGGCTATTCGAATACAGGAAAGACTGATGTTTTCCTTTTTTAGTTACGTTAAATTAACTTTAAAAATACTAGCTTTATCAAGATGTAATTCACATAACATAATTTGCTCATTAAAATGTTTGAGTCAAGAGTTTTTAGAATATTCACAGAGTTGTGCAACCATCACCACAATCTTTAGAATATTTTCATCATCTCAAAAAGATACTTTGTAGCCTTCAGCACCCTCCCACTGTGCCCCCCCATACCCCTGGCCATAGGCAACTACTAAATTACTTTCTGTCCCTGAAGGTTGTCCTATTCTGGATACTTTTTATATGTGGAATCATACAATATGTGATCTTTCATGACTGGCATCTTTCAAGCATGCTTTTGATATTTTCATCCATGTTGTAGGATATTAAATTAACTTTTTGCATAGAAATAATTGAGCTAGAAAAGCATTGGCTGAATATGTCTGCAGAATGTACCATTTAGAAAAGAAAGAATTCCAGGAGACAAATGAGGTATTAACTAAAATGTAAATAACTAAAAATTAGCTTTGAGTCTTTAATAAACTACCTTTCATGTTTTGCTTTTACTAGGAATGAACTTTTAATTTTTTAGAGCTATAAATACATGTAGTTTCTAAAGACATCTTTGTTTTTAAAGAAAAGACATCTGCAGGCTTTTTCTTAGTGTTCCTATTAAGTATGTATGAGTGTGTGCATTTGTGTGTGTGTGTGTGCATGTTTAGTGACTTTACATGTGTATACATACAAATGTACACAGTCATATATGACTTTAGTGGTACATGGAATCTCAATTTCATTGTAAAAGTGAAGGAGTTCTAAAACTAGTTTTAGTATAGTAAGTGGGATATAGTAAGAATGTCCTATAATTTAAAAGCCTATTTGGTGATCTTCAGTAGATTTTGAATGTATTCGATACTAGATTCGCGAGTGACTATGCCTTTTTAGTAAACAAAAGAAAGGCTGTAATGTAGAAAGTATGTGGAATAAGCATAACATCTGTCCTAATCTAATTTTCAGGCACATCTCCAGACTTCAATTTGGCTGAAATAACTCATGCCACGGACCTGTGCACATGCCTGGAATTGAGAGACACAGTTAAAAGACTCCAAATTGCTTTCTGCCTTTTGAAAACTCCTGAAAACCATCCCTTTGGACTCTGGAATTCTACACAGCTCAACCAAGATTTTGCTTGAATGTTTACATTTTCTGCTCGCTGTCCTACATATCACAGTATAGTGTTCACGTTTTGTTAAAACTTTGGGGTGTCAGGAGTTGAGCTTGCTCAGCAAGCCAGCATGGCTAGGATGAGCTTTGTTGTAGCAGCTTGCCAACTGGTGCTGGGCCTACTAATGACTTCATTAACTGAGTCTTCCATACAGAATAGTGAGTGTCCACAACTTTGCGTATGTGAAATTCGTCCCTGGTTTACCCCACAGTCAACTTACAGAGAAGCCACCACTGTTGATTGCAATGACCTCCGCTTAACAAGGATTCCCAGTAACCTCTCCAGTGACACACAAGTGCTTCTCTTACAGAGCAATAACATCGCAAAGACTGTGGATGAGCTGCAGCAGCTTTTCAACTTGACTGAACTAGATTTCTCCCAAAACAACTTTACTAACATTAAGGAGGTCGGGCTGGCAAACCTAACCCAGCTCACAACGCTGCATTTGGAGGAAAATCAGATTACAGAGATGACTGATTACTGTCTACAAGACCTCAGCAACCTTCAAGAACTCTACATCAACCACAACCAAATTAGCACTATTTCTGCTAATGCTTTTGCAGGCCTAAAAAATCTATTAAGGCTCCACCTGAACTCCAACAGATTGAAAGTTATTGATAGTCGCTGGTTTGATTCTACACCCAACCTGGAAATTCTCATGATTGGAGAAAACCCTGTGATTGGAATTCTGGATATGAACTTCAAACCCCTTGTAAATTTGAGAAGCTTAGTTTTGGCAGGAATGTATCTCACTGATATTCCTGGAAATGCTTTGGTGGGTCTGGATAGCCTTGAGAGCCTGTCTTTTTATGATAACAAACTGGTCAAAGTCCCTCAACTTGCCCTGCAAAAAGTTCCAAATTTGAAATTCCTAGACCTCAACAAAAACCCCATTCACAAAATCCAAGAAGGGGACTTCAAAAATATGCTTCGGTTAAAAGAACTGGGAATCAACAACATGGGCGAGCTCGTTTCTGTCGACCGCTATGCCCTGGATAACTTGCCTGAACTCACAAAGCTGGAAGCCACCAATAACCCTAAACTCTCTTACATCCATCGCTTGGCTTTCCGAAGTGTCCCTGCTCTGGAAAGCTTGATGTTGAACAACAATGCCTTGAATGCCATTTACCAAAAGACAGTCGAATCCCTCCCCAATCTGCGTGAGATCAGTATCCATAGCAATCCTCTGAGGTGTGACTGTGTGATCCACTGGATTAACTCCAACAAAACCAACATCCGCTTCATGGAGCCCCTATCCATGTTCTGTGCCATGCCACCCGAATATAAAGGGCACCAGGTGAAGGAAGTTTTAATCCAGGATTCGAGTGAACAGTGCCTCCCAATGATATCTCACGACACCTTCCCAAATCGTTTAAACATGGATATCGGCACGACGGTTTTCCTAGACTGTCGAGCCATGGCTGAGCCAGAACCTGAAATTTACTGGGTCACTCCCATTGGAAATAAGATAACTGTGGAAACCCTTTCAGATAAATACAAGCTAAGTAGCGAAGGTACCTTGGAAATATCTAACATACAAATTGAAGACTCAGGAAGATACACATGTGTTGCCCAGAATGTCCAAGGGGCTGACACTCGAGTGGCAACAATTAAGGTTAATGGGACCCTTCTGGATGGTACCCAGGTGCTAAAAATATATGTCAAGCAGACAGAATCCCATTCCATCTTAGTGTCCTGGAAAGTTAATTCCAATGTCATGACATCAAACTTAAAATGGTCGTCTGCCACCATGAAGATTGATAACCCTCACATAACATATACTGCCAGGGTCCCAGTCGATGTCCATGAATACAACCTAACACATCTGCAGCCTTCCACAGATTATGAAGTGTGTCTCACAGTGTCCAATATTCATCAGCAGACTCAAAAGTCATGCGTAAATGTCACAACCAAAAATGCCGCCTTCGCACTAGACATCTCTGATCAAGAAACCAGTACAGCCCTTGCTGCAGTAATGGGGTCTATGTTTGCCGTCATTAGCCTTGCGTCCATTGCTGTGTACTTTGCCAAAAGATTTAAGAGAAAAAACTACCACCACTCATTAAAAAAGTATATGCAAAAAACCTCTTCAATCCCACTAAATGAGTTATACCCACCACTCATTAACCTCTGGGAAGGTGACAGCGAGAAAGACAAAGATGGTTCTGCAGACACCAAGCCAACCCAGGTTGACACATCCAGAAGCTATTACATGTGGTAACTCAGAGGATATTTTGCTTCTGGTAGTAAGGAGCACAAAGACGTTTTTGCTTTATTCTGCAAAAGTGAACAAGTTGAAGACTTTTGTATTTTTGACTTTGCTAGTTTGTGGCAGAGTGGAGAGGACGGGTGGATATTTCAAATTTTTTTAGTATAGCGTATCGCAAGGGTTTGACACGGCTGGCAGCGACTCTAGGCTTCCAGTCTGTGTTTGGTTTTTATTCTTATCATTATTATGATTATTATTATATTATTATTTTATTTTAGTTGTTGTGCTAAACTCAATAATGCTGTTCTAACTACAGTGCTCAATAAAATGATTAATGACAGGTTGGGGTTCCCCTGTGCTTTTACCAGTAGCATGACCCCTTCTGAAGCCATCAGTAGAAAGTACTTTGTCCTCCAAAAAGCTAACATACGGTTTTGAAGCAGCATTGAAACTTTTGTAGCAATCTGGTCTACAGACTTTTAACTCAAGAAGCTAAGGCTAGACTTGTTACCTTTGTTGAATGATGTTAGTTGACTGTACTGTAATGTTGTATCAACTGAATTGAATGTTTGCCTTTAAACAATGAATTTTCTTTTTCTTTCCTTTTTTTTTTTTGTAATAGTTAAAGAGGCTTAGAACAAGCTAACAGGCAATAGAAGTATGTATATCAGATTTTTTAATGTAACAAACTACATGTTAATTGTTATCTTATTCTTTTTATCTTTAGCAGACACTTTTAAAAGAAAAGACAATTTTGTTGTGTTTAACTCACCAACACGTGGTGTATAATGAAGATAGAACTATAATAAATTAGTTTTGTTCTGATTTTTTAGAACACTTGCAATAATGTATCATTTATAGTTCTTGCTAGTTGCAGTGGTAATATTTTTCACATCCATAAAAACAACTACGAAAATAAATCAGCTGTAGCATGTTGCTTTTTAAAGCTAGGCCCTAAAAGGTTTTAATTCTTTTTCTAAGGGAAGAAATGTCTATTTTACTTAAGATATTTTAATGAACAGGATTTCTGTATTTTAAATAGTACTGACTAGCACCTAATGGGCAGTGGGAGGGTGGTTCATATGAAGAAAAAAAGGTGTATTGTTGTATCCCATGCATTAATAAAGGTAAATATATATATACCAATATATTCATATATAGACACACACATCCCAACCTGTCACACATAATGCGTGTGTATATATATGAATATATTGGATATGTCATTTCTGTAAGAGTTTTGTTAAAACCTGATTTTCTTTTGTAGTATCCACATTCTTCATCAAAGTACACAAACATCTATGGAGTGTCACAAACTGTATGACATGTTATTTTTTTTTAACAGTTGTCTATCTGCTTAGACCCGTATTAGTCTCTATATCTGTGTGGCGATATCTGCTGAGACAAGTAAATGATTAATAGAAAACAAAACAACTTCCGTACAGTTGACATTTTTCATCCAAATATATATAGACAGTTTTGGAGAATCGTTTCAAGATTATAGAGGGAACGTGTAACATTTAGAGTAGATGGAGCTAGGTTTAGGTAGAAGGCCAGAGGGCAGAGGGAGGGATGGGATTTAATAGGTAAAGAAAAACCCATTTGAAAATAAAGGTTGTTTCAAAAGGCAGCTGCCGCCAGGCACACACCATTCCATCAGACAGGTGCCAGACAAGCAAAAGCAAGGAAAAGTTGGCAGAAAGAAAGTCCAGGTGATGTAGACTGAGATATTTCTTTCTTTGGCAATATTTTGGTTTTGTGAATCACTTTAAAAAAAAATCACTTTCTTCCCATTCTTAAGGGGTTTTGGCAAACAGAATTTCAGATCTTGAAACAAATGAGCTGCAACAGAAAAATAAGATGTACCTGAGCTCGAGGCATCCCTTCCCAAAGCCTTCGCTTATTGGTGAGAAAAACCTGGGCCCAGGGAGGGCTTGCAGCTTATCCAGGTCAGACTCCTGCCGGTTCAGCGCTCTGCACTCCATCGATTGTTCAAGGCCCAGCAGCCTTTTAGGTTCCTGTGCAGGGCCCCTCTTTCTTTTACAGTTCTGCATAACCCCTAGTGGCCCTGCTTCAAAAATGCAGTATGTCCTGAAGTTCCCATTTACTCAGGATACATTTTAGCATAGGGCAGATCAGACTCTCTATTGTTAGTATTGCAAAGTATGTATGGGAAACACAGAGAATTGGAGCTGCATTGAATGCAAACTTGGGGTGTTTCCCTTGAGGAATTCTTGTCTTCAAACGTCTGCAGAGAGTAGTGGACCATGTTACAACTTTCCTGTTCGTCTGTGAACCATGAAAAGGGATGGCACTGATGCATTAGACCCTCAGCAGCCTGCAATTGCAAATCTGCGAGGCTTCATTCAGCCCATAAAAACAAACATTTGAACTTACACAGAATGAGCACTTAAATACGAGTGCAATAAATGAAGGGAAAAACCTCAGCCATTTCTCCATTCTGAAGATGTAGCAAGCACCAGGAAATCTGAGATTTTTCATCAACAATATCTTCTGCCAGCCCAGTTTGGGGGGAAAAAAACCCCTTTTACATTTTTCTTCGGTAAAGTACTGGAACTTACTTTTCCCTGTCTGTGCTAATGAGTTGATTTTCAGCTGATAGAAAACAAAATGATACAGTACTTTTTTCCTTGGCCAAGTATTTTTTCATTGGTATTTAATTTGATAAATTAGACAGCCAGTGAAATTAGACATCAAACTAGGTCCTGATGGATAATGAATGTTATGTCACCTTTAACAGTGAAGTGGTTATTATAGGTCACTTTCTAATTTCATATTTTCCCTTTTGCTTTCTGCTGCCCTCAGGGTATATAGTGTATCTCTAACCTGATTTTTCAAGGTTATTTTTGGAGCAGTTTCTTAAAACAGGCATTCCCTGACTTGCTCATTTAATTAATGAAAAATTGAACTGATGCCATGGATATAAAAACAAATGCAATGTTTGATTGTCAGTGTTTCTGATTTGGCAAAAAGGAATCGTCTCTATTTTTTTTTGCAAACAATATCAAAGTGCGTATTTTCTCTCATGTGGTTTCTATTTATTCAATCATTCATTTGTTTGCTAAGGACACCATAGTCAACCCCTTACTTGGTGTTTGCTTTCTATTTCTGTATTCATTTTCCAAGGCATTTTCTTTTCCTTATTACTGTTTTCACCATTGGTGGGGTAGGGGTAAGCATTTTATATCTCCAACAGTTTGCTGGGAAAAACCACACTTTTTCCCTTTCTATTCACTGGAAAGGGAAATGTAACTACCTCTGATGCATTCTAAGTACAAGTGGAAATGCTTTCTTCACCTCAGTTCTTTCACTCTGGCCTTGCTTGCAAATAGACTTTTTTATTGTTATTCAAAAGGGATTAGCTTGGAAGAAAAAAAAATGTTTCTTTAAAGATTGGTGATTCAGAATCACCATCCGGAGGTCTAGAATAATTTTGACCTGGAATCTCTGCAGGACTTGATCTAATCTGGTGTGGACAGTTCCCCTGCCCCAACCCCCACTTCCCCCATAAGCACTGATACCAGCTTCTTTAGTAAAAAGGAGATGCTGAGGGAACTAAGGATTTTTATATCTGCTGGTTCAACATTGCCCAGAACAGGTAAACAGAACTAAATGGGTTTCTCATATTAAAGAATTCCTAGGAGACTTGACGGCAGGAGATGACAATGAAGGCTTTCTTTATGTCTTCAAATTTATTTATCTTTTCTTCTTTAAGAAACCTTATATGCTGGGAATCTGAGGTACATTCCAAAACTATACTTATATCAGGCTAAATTTTAATTCTAATCTTGAACTCCCCCATACTATTCTCTGTTACACACTCCTAAAATTTTGAAATGTATAGATTTTTGTGGAGAAGACACCAAACTCTCTTTCCTTAGCAGAAAACCATGGAAAGCTTTTATAAAATTAATGACAAACTCAAGTGTTTAGCTCCAAAGCTTAAATGGGGAAATGTGAAGTTCATATAAACTGAGCAATTTGCAAGGGTACATGACATGCCTGAAAACACAGGGAACAGCCAGACGATGGCTCTTGCATAATTACCAAATTGTGGAGTTTGTGGATGTGTTTATATTTAGGAAATCATCTAGTCCCCCTCCCAAGTTTATATGGATGCCGTAAGATATTAAACTGGCATTGCATTTGCCCTCCTGACAGCCCATTATATCAGTTGTATATTAAATATGAAGAAATCCAGTATCGTACCTCATGAAAGTAGTTCTGGTCACAAAGTGGGTCAGATCATGCCTCTCCTTTCCACCTGGGCCTCCCTGTCTCCCTCCCATAAGATTAGATTGACAAGGTAAATTTCAGCCTGGGCCCTGACAGAATGATCATGAATTCCTAGTAAGGGGGGGTATCCTGAATTAATAAGGTAGCGTTTTAATGCATCAGTCTGCATATTCGCACATCTCATTCATATAAACAGAGGACAGTGGTCATGAGAAGGAAAACAAACCATGTAATTGGGGCAGACAGGACTACATTTTTACAGCTGTGACTTAAGGAAAAGTGGGGAGAAGCATTTATTGTGCATCTAGCCATCTGCTAGGAGCTGCACATAGATTACTTACATTGAATCCTTTCAGTTGCCCATGTCATCCCTGTGTTAGAGAATAGTGTTTACTCAGCCTCACAGAGCCAAGCAACTTGCCTGAAATCTCACAGCTGGTAAGAAACAACTGAGACTTAACTCAGGACTGTATGACTAAAACCAGTAGTTTTCCAACTGTATAATGGTCCACAAGCTAAATCTAGGTAGGAATAGAGAAGACATAACTCCCAAATATTGAGCATTTGAGTCAGGAACAATGGAGAAGAGGGAGGGTCTAATTTAAGACTCAAACCTGAGATCAGTATACGGAAATTACAAGCCAAAGAGGAAAAAGTAAAGGACAGGTCTTACATGGTTGTGACAACAAACCCATACATTGGAAGAAACTGAAGCTGCAAAAGAAAAATAAGCAATCAGTCAAAATGAGAGTGGGTGGGAGTAAAAGTAGGTCCCAAATATGGCCATATTTTGAGCACTTATGCTTCAGATGCTGTGCTGAGCACTTGGCCTGTATTATCTTGTGGAATCCTCAATAACTTTGTAAAGTAGGTATTCATGTCCCCATTTTTGACACAGAGAAACTGAGCCTCAGTTCATCACTGATAAGTGATGAAGCCAAGCAGCCCTGGCTATCAGACTCCAAGGCCCAAGACTAACCATGAAACGATGTTCTAGCTGAAAAGGCACTCAGAGTACTGGGCTGGCCATCTCATTGGCCTAATGGATTTAGTTCTTCCTGAGAATGAGAAACAAAGAAAATGGTAGGTGTCATAATCTTGCAAGGAACCGCCCCACAGAAGGCTTGTTAATGTGGCATTTAATGCCACAGCCTTAGATAAGAAAGAAAATGCTACCTTGCTGTTTTTCTTTTTTAACCATTAAAGTTAGTCTCCCATTTTAATCATATACCACATCAACCAGAGCAAAGACTTGGTCTGATGCTGTAAGTAATCTCATCTTAACTTTCCTATAGATCATTCTGGGGGCTGGGGGTGCTAGGAGGATAAACTCCCTGGAGAACTGTTAGTGAAGAGTTTTATGCCTAATCCTGTATCTTTGTGATCTCAATAGCCCCTAATTTAAAAATATATTACTTTCAATCTTGTAAGAGGCAGAGACTGGTTTAAGTATCTCCTGTGCTACTGATGAAACTATGAAAAGAAGGCGACCATGAATATTAACCAAAATATATGCTTTCATATTATTTTCTCACTTATCAGAGCACCACACACTTATTAGCGGTACTTGATTTTACCAAATTTTTGTTCTAACTGGCTTAGGGGTCCTCCCACCATCTTAAGATGGTTCGTGTTTGCAACTCATTTAAAAATCGCATTTTTTCTTCTGATTATAACAGTAGTATATGTTTACTATAGAGAATCTAGAGAAAAATGTTTATTAAAAATAGAATTCCACAACTCAAAACCAGATGAGATTTTGGTACACTTCCTTCTATTCTCTTTTTTCTCTGTGTATATATTTATATATGTATATATACATATAATTATAAAAATATATACCTTTATGAGTATAGAATTGGAATCATGGTATATATAGCTTTGTATACTTTTTTCTATTATGCAAAATGTAAGCATCTTTTTATATTATTAAACTATCTTGGAAACCATGGTATAAAAGACTGTATAACCATCTATCATATGGATATTCAGTAATGGGACAAGTCCTTTTGGAAGCATTTTGCCTCTTCCATGTCAAACACCAGGGACGTAAAGATGAGCCTACCCTACCCCTGCTCTCCAGGAGGTAGTCACAGAGGAAGATAGACATCCACGTAAAGGACCATCCAGTATGATGACTGCACGGAGAAGATGAAACAGCACGACAGCACAGGGAAGAAGAACCCTGGTCAGATTGGGGAGCTCAAATTTCAGATCTCACTACTTAAGCTCAGAATGAAAAGATGAGCTGAGGGCTTCACAAGCAAGCGTCCAGAGGGAGGGCATCCTAGGCAGCAAACAAATTGCCCTGATCACAGGCTTTCCAAGGAAGTGGAAGAAGTCTTCCCAGAGGACTTGGGGATTCTGGAGGCCTTATGATAAAGGGGAAAGGGCTCCTAAAAATACAGGGTAACTACATTGGAAGCTGAAGTAGGAGAGAAACTACAGCAAGTTTTTGTGCAAAGGGGAGAGGGAGAGGCTGGGTTGTATGAGGAGCCTATGGTCCCCAGATGAAGCTTTATTCCCAGTTTAATTTTTAAAGCCATTCCACATAATCACTGGGAGGAGTGCCTTCCTGGTGAGATAAGAGAAGCTCGCAAGAGCAATTTGATAAACCTCCCAAGCCCTGGGACCTCAGTGTGGAACCTCAGCTGTGGTAATATGTAAGACACAGGCATTAAACAGATGTGAGATTGCCCTAATTGCTTAAGACTATCCCAGTCAGTGGCTTGCACTTAGTACAGGTTTTCTTTGGTGTCCGTGGTGTCAAGAAAATAGGAAGTGCATGTTTGGAAAATTGAAACTGATTATGTGGTGTTTAGAAGCACAAATGAATCCTCTTCAGCTTGTCCTTTGCCTAGTAAATACAAATATTTCTAGTTCACTTGCTTAGACAAAATTCTGATCCTTTTTTTAGTGTAACAAACAAGGCCTTAGACTTGGAATAGTAATAAAGAACCATACTTGGATACATGTACCCCCAAACTCACATATTGCACCCCTCCCTTTGTTTCCAAAAGTAAAACAAGTCAAAGACATTGTAGTATAACTTAACACAAAATACCTCTGAATCTAGATTCTATTCCTATGGGATTTTCCTTGGGTTTTTAATTGGATTGATTTCTGATCATGGAAATTCCTGATAGCAAGAAGAGATTGATAGAAAAGGTTATTTTCCCCAATTCTGCTCTTAACAAGTATACGGGTGGACATTATACTTCTTGTTGTTTTGATCATTAGGAGATTTGTCCAAGGCAGATTCCATCAACACCTCCTCTGAATTATTGGTCTCTCTCTGGAGAAATACTCAACTGACCATCTTACAAAAAGCTTAATTTCAATTCATTTCCCCAGACTTAGAAGTTATAGTTAGCTTCCCATTAACTACATAAATTGAGAGGAGCAGTTTGTAAACAGTGAAAAACACTGGACCATCCAAAAGCCAATAGAGGTTTGTTGAATGAATGAAGTCATTCACAACTTTGACTTTGGAGTGAATAGTAAGTTTTTGCTAGAAGCAAATGCATTCATCTCCCTGGTTATACTTTGTTTTGTCTGGTAATAGATTTCTGGACTGTTGCAGAGAGCAAGCTGGCGTTTGGTTGATTTGGGGGAACAGATTGCATTTCTTAAATTTTCTTTTTTTTTTCTTCCATATTGAGACCTGGGAAAATTTCCCTTAACTTCATTCCAAGTTTGTGGAAATCATACAACCCAGGACATCTTGCTTCGGCTGAGCCACTTGTAATGATCTGGGATTGTTTGAATTTGCGTTCAGCTCCCCGAGGTGCTAATCTGAACACACAACACAACAGCTTACATTTTCTGGGCACATAGCAACTCTCAGTAGATTTGGTCAGATGAGTACCTATTCTTTATAGTTCAGTGGGGTACACTTTCACAGTTCCTCAAACTCTGGAAGCCTCATTCAAAAGAGTACAGCCATCTTTTTTTTACCCCAGCAAATTTTGCACTTTGGAGATGAATACTGGGAATTAACACACAATCTTCCTCTTGTAGCACAACTACCAAAGGTCAGGTTAGGGAGAAGTTTGGGAAAGAGTAATGACACCAGAGGAGGAAGGGAAAGAAAGCCACGCAGCCACTGTGGAAATGTCAAACAATGGAGATGGTGTAGTCAGAAAATACTGCTTAGGGGCAGAGTGGTAGACATCTCTCTCCCTCAAAGCTCTGTAACATGAGATCCTGGTGGGAGTAGACAAATTATAACTCAAAGTTTGCTGAAAGAAGAGCCTTTTAAACTGGCCTCTTAGGAAACAATCTCTCCTTTTCCCTCTTCTTTTTCACTTTCTCTAAGCAAAGCTGTTCAGAATTTCTACAGACACTCATAACACCGCTCTCATTTGGGTTATCTTCTTCTCTGTAGGCAACATCCATTCTGGGGAGTGAGGAAAGCTCAAAATTGGATGTAGAAGAGTGGAGGCAGAGGTCTGGACTCTAAGGATCCTAAAGTTTTCTTTTTAAGTTGTCCTGGCCAGTTCCCCAGGGAATACAGAAAAAAGGCATCCAGAATAAAAGCTCTGTCCATGCATTCTAAAAAAAAAAATGCATATGACAGGCTTGACCATCCCTTGGTTAGTCATCCTGAAGGTGAAAGAATGATGGATAAAGTCTAGAATGGCTAGCAGTCACAGCCGAATGGCTTGGTCAGTTCATTTCTAACCCTAGTCGTTTCTCTTCCTCCATGAAAAGTATTAAGGTAATTAAGCTACTTATCTTTTCTAATTTACTGGCTTATACTTCCACATCCCTACTTCTTGTTCTCTGTATTGCAGTTCCACTAGACTGCTTTTCAGAACCTTGGTCATACCTTCTCACATTCACGTAGATCTCTCACTGAAACACCCCCTCCTTTTTCCCCTGCTTAATCCTCACTCTTTCCTTGGAGCTTTTTAGACAAAGCCTTCGAAGAGCCCAGATTAAGTTAGTTTTGCCTGTCGTACCTTCTTATATTAGGCTGTTCTCTCCTTCTTAGCAACTGTTATGGCTGCTGACTTTATTCACCACTGGAAGATATTTGCCTTATTCACTACTGCATGCCCAGGGCCTACGACAGTACATGGCCCCAGGTAACTTCTCAATTGTTTTCTCCCCACTTTCTAAATAATGAGTAAATGTATGCCCAACTTCTGACTCAAGGACTGGGCACTTAGGAAACACAATTTTAGGAGGAGCCCTGCAAACTCTTTTCTCTCACCCCAATTTTTTTCCTGCTATTCTCCCCCACCACAATAGCATTTCTACTTTTCCTTAGAGAGGACAGTCCTTGTATTTATTTGCTGGGGCTGCCATAACAAAGTACCATAGATGGGGTGGCTTAAACAACAGGAATCTATTTCCTCACAGTCCTCAAGGCTAGAAGTCCAAGGCAAAATGTTGGCAGGGTTGGTCTCCTCTGAGGCTCTTCTCCTTGGCTTGTAGATGGCTGTCTTCCCCATACGTCTTCACATGGTCTTCCTTCTATGTGTCTCTGTGTCCTATTTCCTCTTTTTTTTGGAGATGGAGTTTCACTCTCGTTGCCCAGGCTGGGTTGCAATGGTGTGATCTCAGCTCACTGCAACCTCTGTCTTCTAGGTTCAAGTGATTCTCCTGCCTCAGCCTCCCGAGTAGCTGGAATTACAGGTGCCTGCCACCATGCCTGGCAAATTTTTGTATTTTTAGTAGAGACAGGGTTTCACCACATTGGCCAGGCTGGTCTTGAACTCCTGACCTCAGGTGATCCACCTGCCTTGGCCTCCCAAAGTGATGGGATTACAGGCATGAGGCACCGCATCTGGCCCTATTTCCTCTTCTGATAAGGACACTAGTCATATTGTATCAGGGTCCACCCTAGTGATCTCATTTTAACTTGATTTTCTCTAAACAGACCCTGTCTCTAAATGTAGTCACATTCTGAGGTACTGGCAGTTAGGGACTTTGGGGAGACAATTCAACCACAACAGTTGGGAGTCCTGCTTGGATGAGTATGTCCGGGTAGTTGACTGTCATTGTGAATCCTGGGTAGGGCATACCCTTCACAATGACATATGAAACAAGTTCTGCTTTTCTCACTCACCAAATGGGTGCTCCCAACCTGATATGTCTCATCAAGGCATATTGATAAAAGTTTGAGGAACCTTTATAGACCATTTAGTTCAATACCCTTGTTTTGCAGATGGAGAAACTGAGGCCCGGGGAAAGAGAATAATTTAGCCAGGCACTCTCAACCTGTGAGTGGAGAAGCTGAAACTAGAACTAAAGCCTCCCTACATTTAGGAATAGGAAAACTTATGCTTTCCCCCAAAATTTTCTCACCCTGCATTATGAGGAAAATTGCCTTAGGCTAATTTCATTAAGTCTGTTGAGGAGGAACAATCTACGGACATATATATTTCTGGCTATATATATTGCACCTTCCAACAGCCACCAGTGAGTGACAGTCTTGCTGTTAGCTCCTATAACGTGTAGCAGTTCCATTCTGTTTTCACCCCAACACCCTGCCTAGATCAATTGGGCTGAGCAAAACCACAGGCAGCAATCCTCAAGCCCATTTCTATTCTTCTGGATAAAAAAGACATATTTTTTTCAGAATATAGGGGATGTCATCTTTTTCCCAGCCATGTTGTAAGGGAAGAAGATAGCAAGACAGAAATAACTCCTTATAATCTTTTCAAATACCAAAGCATTCCACTTCCCATGCAATCATTTTGAACCTCTAACACGAGCATAAACAATAGCTGTCATGGAGAAAAGAACTCTTAGTTTGAAAAGATCGAGTTCTAGCAGAATCCCCCAAACCAGTTTAAATTCATGAGTCATGCAATATATCTGACATGTCACCAAATCCTCCCCAGACCCAAGGCTCAACAGTTTTTAAAATCTCAACACACACTTTCTGAGGAATTTCAGTTTGGGATGAAACTAGGGCTTCTCTGGTGAAGTGATCTGTACAGTAGTCACAGGAAGGTCCTTTCACTGAATAAATAATTTTTGAGCAACTATTATGTGTTGGGCATAATTACACGTGGTCCTCCTTACTGGTTAGAGTCAGCGTGGTAGAGCAGACTGACATTACCTCATCACAGAAGCCCACAGGAAAAGAAGACACATCCCCCAGACCTCACCTAAGTGGGAGTCCAGAGAGCCTCCTTGATTTAAGTGGCTGTGTCTTTCAAAAAGTGTTAAGGAATTCGGGGAAAGGAGAGATCTCTTAGAAATGTAGAGGAAAAAACAGGGGAAGTATTTTTTTGTGGAAGGATTTAGAGATGAGGTAACACCATGGCAGGGCCGCAGAGAATGGGGAGCATTTGAACTTGGGAAAGTCGGGGAAGGAGTAAAGAAAAGCATGAACCAAAGGAAGTCTGAAGGAAAATCTAAATTATGGGGTACTTGCAACAATAATTAGTTCAGTTGCTGGACTAGTTCAGGAGGGAGAGGTGGTAAAAATAACAAACTTTTATTGAGCCTTTACAATGTCCCAGGGACAGCACTTTATATGAATAATTTCATTACTCTTCAAAACAATCCTATGACACAGGTTCTCTTGTTTCCTCCATTTTATACATGTATATATATATATACATGTATATATATATACGTATATATATATACACATATATATATGTGTATATATATATATACATATATATATGTATATATATATATACACATATATATATGTATATATATATATATACATATATATATATGAGGAAACAGGAAGCTTAGAAAGGTTAAGCAATTTGTTCAAAGTCACAAGAGGCAGAATCAGGTATTTAACCCAGAATCAATGCTCATCACCACAACACTATCCTAGGATTAGATTATGAAGAAAACTGTGTGCTATCTTCTCCAAGTAGAGGGGAGCCACTGAAGGACTTTGAACAATGAGAATGACATAATCAATGTCATTCTTTAGGAGGGTCAAGGTAATAATACAATTATCAAGGATCAAGTGTCCAAAACACATGCAAGAAAGGCCCCCACCAAGACTTCTTACAAAAGTTTTTTTAAAAAAATGAAAGCACAGCTTTCAAGCACCAAGGTCATTTCCCTGCTTCAGCTACCATTAAAGAACTGAGGCAGTTAATAAGAGAAAGACATTCCTCATCTTTCCCCACCTGTATTTCATGAGTTGCTTCAGGACGTCAGGCTATGGGACACCAGCACAGAGGAGGCTAGAGGGACAAATGAAGCAAATCCTCACTGGTGGCTGTTGGAAGGTGCAACACACAAGTTTCTTGTTTCTTCATCTTTAAAACCTGCACAGAAGTAAAGATCAATTACCCATAGAAGTATGGGGACTACCTGTGACAAATGATTAATCCCAGTGGGTGGCCCTACTGCCACCTTGCTCCTTTTCCGCCTGCAGTGGTATGAGCCCCTTAGCTCTTTGGATATAAAGAGATGGATATAAAGTGGATGATACCCTTTTTATAGCAATGTAACACAACAAAATGTGACAAGATATAGAGCAGAAAAAACAGATATAAAAATTACTTCAAGGGTGCAGTGCTCACTCTTGTAATCCCAGCTGCTTGGGAGACTGAGGCAGAGGAATACTTAAGTCCAGGAGTTTGATACCAGCCTGGGCAACATAGCGAGCTCCCATCTCTAAAAAAATTATTTTTAACTTAGCTGGGTGTGGTTGCATGCACCTGTAGTCCCAGCTACCCAGAAGGCTGAGACAGGAGGATCCCTTGAGCCCAGGAGTTCAAGGCTGCAGTGAGCTATGATCATGCCACTGCACTCCAGCATGAGCGACAGAGCCAGACTTTGTCACACACACACACACAGACACACACACACACAAAAATCACTTTCCAAAAAAAAAAAAAAAACTACATTCTCAATTATCCATTTCACTGATACTAGGTATACATGCTGAAGCTCCTTAAGAAGATTGTACTGATACATGAAGTATTCACTTTTAAGCATCTCATGCCAACTTATTTATTTGTTGTCTACAGTTGGTATCTTAAAAATCACATGCATGGGAAATTGTCTGTTGGCTATGGAAATTCAAATGTTCATGAGCAATTATAAGCATCTTAGCAAATGTGCTCAAATTCTGTCAAAAAAGAATAGCAAAGTTGTATCATGGATTTTCTAATTCATTCATTAATCTCTAAATAAGTCTTTACTGAGCTCCTACCATTTGTCAAGGGATACAAGAAAACAAAGCAGACTTGTTTCTCGCCCTCTTTGAATTTATGTTTTTGAAGGGCAACTAGATAATAAGTTAAATAATTAGTTAATTTCAGTTTATGATAAGTACTATAAAAAAATAAGAGATAAGAATACTTTGTGTGAAAGAGGGAAGGTAGCCTATTCCTTCCCCCGCCTCCCCAACCCTGCCCGCCCCCTGCCCACGGCTATCTACAGCACATTCTAGATCATGCTATTATGAAAAGATTCAGTCCCCTGGTGCTGGCTTTGTAGCAATAGCTGACTGTACTCTGATGAGGATGCTTTGTTACTTAAATATCTTCCTAGCAGAGGACTCACAGCAGTTTTCAAATGGCATTTCCATTCATCACTGCAGCACTCCTGAGAGGCAAGAGAGGTTCAAGCCTCATTACTTCTATTTAAGAAAGAGGAAGGGCAATGACTGGAGAACTACCTTCTGCCGAATATTAAGGAGCAAAGCAGCTGTGGGGTTGATGTTGTGGCTCAGCTCAGATCCCCCTATTCCTAGCTTTTTACATTAGACCATTTAATTCTATCCTTCAGTGTAAGTTGGGAACTAACATATGCCCGAAGGTTTTAGAATTACTAGTTTTAAGAGTCATTGAATATTCTTGTCTGGATTAGTTATTATTATGATGTTTGCCAAATAATGATTTGATAATTTCATCTTCCTTTCTGTATTTATTAGCTGGATTTTGACTATAAGAAAGAGTTTTCCATTTTCATTTGTTTGTTTTTTGTTTATCTATGGACTCATGGATTCTTATAACACTTTATTCAATACATTGTAATCCTTTATTATAATTGTTTATTTTGGCTCTCCAGTTGTCTCAGATTTGGCCATTGGGAGTTTCTTCAAGCTGGCACCTGTGTCCTTTTGACCTGTCCCTTTGTCCATCATTATTTGAGCACTCAAAGAAATTCACTCATAAGAATTTATAGAAGTTAGGCAACTAAGCTATAGGAAGCAGACCCTGAGAAAAGGATTCAAATACAAGTATTTGGATTTGGGAGGTAATTCTGGGAGCCATTGGGAAGGAAATGAGGCAGTGAAATGGGAAAGGGAAGGAAACCAGGAAAGGGTATTTATTGAGCAAGTAACCAATATGAACAGCTAAGGCTAAATTTCACTTGGAGACGGTGAAAACAGCAGAAGATATGCTTCAGTTACCCCACTTAAAGAATGAGGAAACTAGAATATTCATACATTGTGGTAAGCAGAATAATGTCTACCACCCACCAAAAGATATCCATGCCCTAATCTCCAGAACCTGTGGATATATTACCTTACGAGGCCAAAGGAAATCTGTTGACATGATTAAGTTAAGGACATTGATACTGAGATGGGGAGATTAGATTGGATTAGCTGGGTGGGCCCAGTGTAATCACAAGGGTCCTTAAAACAGGGAGGCAGAAGAGTCAGAGTCAGGAAAGGAAATGTGACCAAGGAAGCAGAGGTCAGAGCAATATGGAGCCACGGACCACAGAATTCTAGAATCTGGAAAAGGCAAGAAGGCAGATTCTTCCCCAGACCCTCCAGAAGGAACACACCCCTGCCAGCCTGTTGAGATAGCCTGGTGGGACCTGTGTCAGACTTCTGACCTCCAGACCTATAAGATAATAAATTGGTATAGTTTGAAGCCACCAAGTGTGTGGTAATTTGTTACAGCAGCAGTAGGAAACTAATACATATGCCCACTCTCATCAGCCATTTTTAAAGGACCGTTTCGGGGATGTTTATTCACCAGCACTTCCACTCTGCAGGCTGTGACTGGAGGAAGCCTCAGGCAAAAAGACACAGGTGTAGACATCTATACTCAAACTGGTGTAAATTCAACAACATAAGGGCAGAGCACTGACTGTCTGTACTACCAGACTTTCTAATCCCCTCCAACTCTCTCTTCTGTTACAACAATTCAGTCATGAAATAAGCAGTGAAGAGCATTACCGAAAGAGGCCAAAGCAGCACACTTTGATGTGTCTCTCTGTGGATCTCATTTCAACGTGTTACTTTCTTGCTGTGGGTTCTTGGCAATTTGAGATAGAGGACCTTGTCTATTATGGCTGAAAAAGGCCCCAGAGAAAGATAGAGGCTTATAAAATTTTGGTATCATTGGTAAAACTTAGCTTCACCATATACTCTGCAACATTTAACATAGTTAACAAGTATCACAGATAAGACCAAAGGTCAGTTTACAAACATCTACATTGCAAAACCAAGGGAAAGTGAATTTATACTAGAATAATGAAACACTATAAAAATGTTCTTTAAAAAACTTGGAGAATGTTATTTTATGGAACTCTCTATAGAAGAAAATACAGGATGTAAGCAGTATGTAAGGAAACAACTCAAGGAGAAATAAAGGCCAAGATGGGTTTGAAATATCCACTAACTCTCAACCTCTGATCACTAAGTTAGATGCCCAATATGAATCCCTGAAGTTCCTTTTGAGCATCCTCTGCTTATCCATTTTGCCTCCTTCTACATTTTGCCTTCATTTTACATGCATGGCAGTAGGGAAGTATAATGGTGAGATGGACAGAATAGGCGGGCTACTCCTTTATTCTAAAGGCTATAATTCTTACAGCAACCAATATATGTATAAACCATTGTACTTGTCCAAAAATGCCTATAAATTTTAATAAATAAAGCCTGATCACTTCCAGAAATTCCTGAAAAAGGAAGTGCATATTTGATTGGAAACTTACCACTGAATCTAGTTTCTGTTTTTAAGTCAATTAAATTCATGTTAGTGTATTAGTCCATTCTCACAGTGCTAATGAAGACCTACTGGAGACTGAGTCATTTATAAAGAGGTTTAATTGTCTCACAGTTCAGCAAGGCTGGGGAGGCCTCAGGAAACTTACAATCATGATGGAAGGGGAAGCAAACACATCCTTCTTCACATGGCAGCAGGAAGAAGAAAGAGAGCCAAGCAGAGGGGGAAACCCCTTATAAAACCATCAAATCTCGTGAGAACTCACTCACTATCATGAAATAGCATGAGGAAAACTCCCCCATGATTAAATTACCCCCCATCAAGTCCCTCCCACAACACATGGGGATTATGGGAACTACAATTCAAGATGAGATTTGGGTGGGGACACAGCCAAACCATATCGGTTATTACCTACCCAACACCAGCCTGACTTTACATGGGGGTTTAAGAAAAGTAAAGAGAATATTGGCCGATCATATTATTCTCCTGCTTAACAACTTGTAGTAATTTCCTACTCTTTATAGGATATAGTCTATCTTTCTAGGGACACTATATTATGCCCTTCACAATTTGACCCTTGTCCATAGTCATCAGCCTTATTGCTCACCATTCCCCAAGTGGCTCCCTTATTCTTCCTCCCATCTCATTGTCATACCTTCTTACCTGGTACACTCTGCCCTCGGCCAAACCATCCTCCTTCATGCACCATGCCGCTGCAAATGCCCATCCCTCTGCTGGGATGCCTTTTGCCTCCCAGCTCATGCTTGGAAACTTATTTGTACACACAGAAGTCTGGGAGGATTCTGTACAAACCTTCGTTAATGCTCATGCCTGTAAGGATGAGTTTTCAAGGGACTGAGATAAGGATGCCTATGCCTGAGCTCTTGAGATGGGAATACGTTCCTCTTCATACTTCAGTACCTAGTACATCTGTGGCACATAGAAAACATTCTGACAATGTCTGTTATATGAAGGCAAGAGTAAATATTTCCAAAGATGTTTAAAATCAAATTTAGAAGGCAAGAGGCACCTTGATCTAGTATCCAAAGTCTTAGTCTGAGTGTGAGCAGATCTGCCCTCCAATTCTGGTGCTGCCACTTACCTGCTGTGTAACTTTAGGCAAGTCATTTACATGTTCCAGGCCTCATCGCACTTATTCCAAAATTGACCACATAGTTGGAAGTAAAGCACTCATTAACAAATGTAAAAGAACAGAAATCATAACAAACTGTCTCTCAGACCACAGTGCAATCAAACTAGAGCTCAGGATTAAGAAACTCACTCAAAACTGCTCAACTACATGGAAACTGAACAACCTGCTCCTGAATGACTACTGGGTAAATAATGAAATGAAGGCAGAAATAAAGATGTTCTTTGAAACCAACGAGAACAAAGACACAACATACCAGAATCTCTGGGACACATTCAAAGCAGTGTGTAGAGAGAAATTTATAGCACGAAATGCCCACAAAAGAAAGCAGGAAAGATCTAAAATAGATACCCTAACATCACAATTAAAAGAACTAGAGGAGCAAGAACAAACACCTTCAAAAGCTAGCAGAAGGCAAGAAATAACTGAGATCAGAGCAGAACTGAAAGAGACAGAAACACAAAAAACCCTTCAAAACATCAATGAATCCAGGAGCTGGTTTTTTTAAAAGATCAACAAAATTGATAAACCGCTAGCAAGATTAATGAACAAGAAAAGAGAGAAGAATCAAATAGATGCAATAAAAAATGATAAAGGGGATATCACCATTGATCCCACGGAAATACAGACTACCATCAGAGAATACTGTAAACACCTCTATGCAAATAAACTAGAAAATCTAGAAGAAATGGATAAATTCCTCGACACATACACCCTCCCAAGACTAAACCAGGAAGAAGTTGAATCCTGAATAGACCAATAACAGGCTCTGAAATTGAGGCAATAATTAATAGCCTACCAATCAAAAACAGTCCAGGACCATACGGATTCACAGCCGAATTCTACCAGAGATACAAAGAGGAGCTAGTACCATTCCTTCTGAAACTGTTCCAATCAACAGAAAAGGAAGGAATCCTCCCTAACTCATTTTATGAGTCCAGCATCATCCTGACACCAAAGCCTGGCAGAGACACAACCAAAAAAAGAGAATTTTAGACCAATATCCCTGATGAACATCGATGCAAAAATCCTCAATAAAATACTGGCAAACTGAATCCAGCAGCACATCAAAAAGCTTATCCACCATGATCAAGTTGGCTTCATCCCTGGAACGCAAGGCTGGTTCAACATACGCAAATCAATACATGTAATCCATCATATAAACAGAACCAAACACAAAAACCACAAGATTATCTCAATAGATGCAGAAAAGGCCTTTGACAAAATTCAACAGCCCTTCATGCTAAAAACTCTCAATAAACTAGGTATTGATGGGACATATCTCACAATAATAAGACCTATTTATGACAAAGCCACAGCCAATATCATACTGAATGGGCAAAAACAGTTTCCCTTTGAAAACTGGCACAAGAAAAGGATGCCCTCTCTCACCACTCCTATGCAACATAGGGTTGGAAGTTCTGGCAAGGGCAATCAGGCAGGAGAAAGAAATAAAATGTATTCACAGTTAGGAAAAGAGGAAGTCAAATTGTCCCTGTTTGCAGATGACATGACTGGATATTTAGAAAACCCCATCGTCTCAGCCCAAAATCTCTGTAAGCTGATAGGCAACTTCAGCAATGTCTCAGGATACAAAATCAATGTGCAAAAATCACAAGCATTCTTATACACCAATAACAGACAAACAGAGAGCCAAATCATGAGTGAACTCCCATTCACAATTGCTTCAAAGAGAATAAAATACCTAGGAATCCAACTTACAAGGGACGTGAAGGACCTCTTCAAGGAGAACTACAAACCACTGCTCAATGAAATAAAAGAGGACAAAAACAAATGGAAGAACATTCCATGCTCATGGGTAGGAAGAATCAATATTGTGAAAATGGCCATACTGCCCAAGGTAATTTATTGATTCAATGCCATCCCCATCAAGCTACCAATGACTTTCTTCACAAAATTGGAAAAACTATTTTAAAGTTCATATGGAACCAAAAAAGAGCCTGTATAGCCAAGACAATCCTAAGCCAAAAGAACAAAGCTGGAGGTATCACGCTACCTGACTTCAAACTGTGCTACAAGGCTACAGTAACCAAAACAGCATGGTACTGGTACCAAAACAGAGATATAGACCAATGGAACAGAATAGAGCCCTCAGAAATAATACCACACATCTACAACCATCCAATCTTTGACAAACCTGACAAAAACAAGAAATGGGGAAAGGATTCCCTATTTAATAAATGGTGCTGGGAAAACTGGCTAGCCATATGTAGAAAGCTGAAGCTCTATCCCTTCCTTACACCTTATACAAAAATTAATTCAAAATAGATTAAAGACTTAAATGTTAGACCTAAAACCATAAAAACCCTAGAAGAAAACCTAGGCAATACCATTCAGGACATAGGCATGGGCACGGACTACATGACTAAAACACCTAAAGCAATGGCAACAGAAACCAAAATTGACAAATGGGATCTAATTAAACTAAAGAGCTCTGCATAGCAAAAGAAACCACCATCAGAGTGAACAGGCAACCTACAGAATGGGAGAAAATTTTTGCAATCTACCCATTTGACAAAGGGTTAATATCCAGAATCAGAAAGAAACAAATTTAGAAGAAAAAATCAAACAACCCCAACAAAAAGTAGGTGAAGGATATGAACAGACACTTCTCAAAAGAAGACATTTATGCAGCCAACAGACACATGAAAAGATGCTCATCATCACTGGCCATCAGAGAAATGCAAATCAAAACCACAATGAGATACCATCTCACACCAGTTAGAATGGCGATCATTAAAAAGTCAGGAAACAACAGGTGCTAGAGAGGATGTGGAGAAATAGGAACACTTTTACACAGTTGGTGGGACTGTAAACTAGTTCAACCATTGTGGAAGACAGTGTGGCAATTCCTCAAGGATCTAGAACCAGAAATACCATCTGACCCAGCGATCCCATTACTGGGTATATACCCAAAGGATTATAAATCATGCTACTATAAAGACACATGCACACGTATGTTTATTGTGACACGATTCACAATAGCAAAGACTTGGAACCAAGCCAAATGTCCATCAATGAAAGACTGGATTAAGAAAATGTGGCACATATACACCATGGAACACTATGCAGCCATAAAAAAGGATGAGTTCATGTCCTTTGTAGGGACATGGATGAAGCTGGAAACCATCATTCTGAGCAAACTATCACAAGGACCATAAAACTGAACACCACATGTTCTCACTAATATGTGGGAATTGAACAATGAGAACACTTGGACACAGGGAGGGGAACATCAAACACCAGGGCCTGTCATGGGGTGGGGGAGGGGGGAGGGGGGAGGGTTAGCATTAGGAGGAATATAATTACATTATTTACCCAATGTAAATAATGAGTTAATGGGTGCAGCACAGCAAGATGACACATGTATACATATGTAACAAACCGGAACATTGTGCCCATGTACCCTAGAACTTAAAGTATAATTAAAAAAATAAATAAAATGATAGACTTGGACAAATGATGTCTAAGCTGTCTCTTAGCTCCAACTTTCTAAAATCTTAGAATTTTAGGAAATCTTGCAGCCCCAAAACCTCTAGACACCATGAAATCAGATACTAAATTGTGTAATCTAGATTCCTATGTCAGTAGTTCAGAGGAAGAGAGAATGGATGGGGAATTTTGCAGAAATAAAAAGAAAACATCAAATGAGGCTCTTCTATGACCTGCTAGGATCTGCTTCTACCAAATCATGGATATAGAAATAGGCCCAGCTGCACACGACTCTTTCTAATTATCCTGTTCTTCCAATTCCGCTTTTAAGCATTTTTTTTGCCCCCTCTCTCTCGAAACACAGTAGCTCTGGGAGTTGAAAATTAAGTTTTAATGAAGAGATTAAAAGAAGTAAGTTTATTCCTAAAGAAATAAAATTGAGAGACGGCAAATAACTGTACTGATGTAAGAATAGATGGTAGACTTTTGCACTGCACATTTTCAGCAAATCCTATTTTTCACAGAAATGATTTGCAAAGTTGGCATCTTGAAACACGAGAGATGCCCAAAATGAGAGTTCTGTATTTAAAACCCCCATTTTAGTAGCTACATTCTCAGGATTATGGGCTCTGGAGTCAAACTGTCTAGGGTCAAATACAGGCTCTGCCAGTTACTAACTGAGACCTTGGACAAGAATTTAACCTCATCTGCAAAGCTGAGATAATAATAGTAATTATCCCTACGGGATACCACTATAAAAATCTGAAAGAAAATGCATGTAAAATAACCAACACGGAGCCTGCTTATAACCTATATACCTAGCCAACATTTGTCGGGCATATTCTAATTTTGAGGTACTGAGCTAGCCTTTGGAGGTGCAATTATAAGGAAGACTCATCTTTCCCCATAAAGAATTCATCCTTTAATAATGAAAACACCTGTATCCCCTACTATACTATGACGTTATGGTCAATACAAATATAATTCTATGTGCAGAATGCCTTGGAGAGGGAAAGCAGAGACTGAATAATTCAATGAAGACAATGAGAAGGTTCAAAAAGGAGATTATTTTATTATTGGTCCTTTAAGAAAACCAGAATGTTGCTGTTTGGAAATGTAAGGATGAAATTCCAGTTGACAGAGCAGTACAGCCAAAAGACAGAGATGTGTAAGTAAATGGTGTGTTCTTGGACATGCAGATAGTCTGGCATGACTACAGCATGGATTTCAAGGTGGGGAGTGTTCGAAATAAGGCTGTAAAGGTAGGCTTCCTCTAAGTAGTTACATATGTATACATGTGTAATGTTCGTGTGCTGCACTCATTAACTCGTCATTTAACATTAGGTATATCTCCTAATGCTATCCCTCCCCTCTCCCCCAATCTCACAACAGGACCCAGTGTGTGATGTTCCCCTTCCTGGGTCCATGTGTTCTCATTGTTCAATTCCCATCTATGAGTGAGAACATGCAGTGTTTGGTTTTCTGTCTTTGCGATAGTTTGCTGAGAATGATGGTTTTCAGCTTCATCCATGTCCCTACAAAGGACATGAACTCATCACTTTTTATGGCTGCATAGTATTCCATGGTGTATATGTGCCACATTTTGTTGAACTAGTCTATCATTGTTGGACATTTGGGTTGGTTCCAAGTCTTTGCTATTGTGAAAAGTGCCACAACAAACATACGTGTGCATGTGTCTTTATAGCAGCATGACTTGTAATCCTTTGGGTATATACCCAGTAATGGGATGGCTGGGTCAAATGGTATTTCTAGGTCTAGATCCCTGAGGAATCACCACACTGACTTCCACAGTGGTTGAACTAGTTTACAGTCCCACCAATAGTGTAAAAGTGTTCCTATTTCCCCATATCCTCTCCAGCGCCTGTTTTTTCCCGACTTTTTAATGATTGCCATTCTAACTGGTGTAAGATGGTATCTCATTGTGGTTTTGATTTGCATCTCTCTGATGGCCAGTGATGATGAACATTTTTTCATGTGTGTTTTGGCTGCAAAAATGTCTTCTTTTGAGAAGTGTCTGTTCATATCCTTCGCTCACTTTTTGATGGGGTTGTTTTTTCTTGTAAATTTGTTTGAGTTCATTGTAGATTCTGGATATTAGCCCTTTGTCAGATGAGTAGGTTGCAAAAATTGTCTCCCTTTCTGTAGGTTGCCTGTTCACTCTGTTGGTAGTTTCTTTTGCTGTGCAGAAGCTCTTTAGTTTAATTAGATCCCATTTGTCAATTTTGGCTTCTGTTGCCATTGCTTTTGGTGTTTTAGTCATGAAGTCCATACCCATGCCTATGTCCTGAATGGTATTGCCTAGGTTTTCTTCTAGGGTTCTTATGGTTTTAGGTCTAACATTTAAGTCTTTAATCCATCTTGAATGAATTTTAGTATAAGGTGTAAGGAAGGGATCCAGTTTCAGCTTTCTACATATGGCTAGCCAGTTTTCCCAGCACCATTTATTAAATAGGGAATCCTTTCCCCATTTCTTGTTTTTGTCAGGTTTGTCAAAGACCAGATAGTTGTATATATGCGGCATTATTTCTGAGGGCTCTATTCTGTTCCATTGGTCTATATCTCTGTTTTGGTACCAGTACCATGCTGTTTTGGTTAGTGTAGACTTGTAGTATAGTTTGAAGTCAGGTAGCGTGATGCCTCTAGCTTTGTTCTTTTGGCTTAGGATTGACTTGGCAATGTGGACTCCTTTTTGGTTCCATATGAACTTTAAAGTAGTTTTTTTCCCAATTTTGTGAAGAAAGTCATTGGTAGCTTGATGGGGATGGCATTGAATCTATAAATTACTTTGGGCAGTATGGCCATTTTCAGGATATTGATTCTTCCTACCCATGAGCATGGAACGTTCTTCCATTTGTTTGTATCCTCTTTTATTTCATTGAGCAGTGGTTTGTAGTTCTCCTTGAAGAGGTCCTTCACATCCCTTTTAAGTTGGATTCCTAGGTATTTTATTCTCTTTGAAGCAATTGTGAATGGGAGTTCACTCATGATTTGGCTCTCTGTTTGGTGTATAAGAATGCCTGTGATTTTTGCACATTGATTTTGTATCCTGAGACATTGCTGAAGTTGCCCATCAGCTTACAGAGATTTTGGGCTGAGACGATGGGGTTTTCTAGACATCCAATCATGTCATCTGCAAACAGGGACAATTTGACTTCCTCTTTTCCTAATTGAATACCCTTTATTTCCTTTTCCTGCCTGATTGCCCTGGCCAGAACTTCCAACACTATGTTGAATAGCAGTGGTGAGAGAGGACATCCCTGTCTTGTGCCAGTTTTCAAAGGGAATGCTTCCAGTTTTTTCCCATTCAGTATGATATTGGCTATGGGTTTGTCATAGATAGCTCTTATTATTTTGAGATATGTGCCATCAATACCTAATTTATTGAGAGTTTTTAGCATGAAGGGTTGTTGAATTTTCAAAGGCCTTTTCTGCTTCTATTGAGATAATCTTATGGTTTTTGTCATTGGTTCTGTTTATATGCTGGATTATGTTTATTGATTTGTGTATGTTGAACCAGCCTTGCGTTCCAGGGATGAAGCCAACTTGATCATGGTGGATAAGCTTTTTGCTGTGCTGCTGGATTCGGTTTGCCAGTATTTTATTGAGGATTTTTGCATCGATGTTCATCAGGGATATTGGTCTAAAATTCTCTTTTTTCGTTGTATCTCTGCCAGGCTTTGGTATCAGGATGATGCTGGACTCATAAAATGAGTTAGGGAGGATTCCCTCTTTTTCTATTGATTGGAACAGTTTCAGAAGGAATGGTACCAGCTCCTCCTTATACCTGTGGTAGAATTCGGCTGTGAATACATCTGGTTCTGGACTTTTTTTGGTTGGTAGGCTAAATTATTGCCTCAATTTCAGAGCCTGTTTTTGGTCTATTCAGAGATTCAGCTTTTTCCTGGTTTAGTCGTGGGAGGGTGTATGTGTTGAGGAATTTATCCATTTCTTCAAGATTTTCTAGTTTATCTGTGTAGAGGTGTTTATAGTATTCTCTGATGGTAGTTTGTATTTCTATGGGATCAGTGGTGATATCCCCTTTATCATTTTTTATTGCGTCTATTTGATTCTTCTCTCCTTTCTTCTTTATTAGTCTTGCTAGCAGTCTATCAATTTTGTTGATCTTTTCAAAAAACCAGCTCCTGGATTCACTGATTTTTTTGAAGGGTTTTTTGTCTCTATTTCCTTCAGTTCTGCTCTGATCTTAGTTATTTCTTGCCTTCTGCTAGCTTTTGAATGTGTTTGCTCTCGCTTCTCTAGTTATGTTAATTGTGATGTTAGGGTGTCAATTTTAGATCTTTCCTGCTTTCTCTTGTGGGCATTAAGTGCTATAAATTTCCCTCTACAAACTGCTTTGAATGTGTCCCAGAGATTCTGGTATGTTGTGTCTTTGTTCTCACTGGTTTCAAAGAACATCTTTATTTCTGCCTTCATTTCTTTGTGTACCCAGTAGTCATTCAGAAGCAGGTTGTTCAGTTTCCATATAGTTGAGCAGTTTTGAGTGAGTTTCTTAATCCTGAGTTCTAGTTTGATTGCACTGTGGTCTGAGAGACAGGTTGTTATAATTTCTGTTCTTTTACATTTGCTGATGAGTGCTTTACTTCCAACTATGTGGTCAATTTTGGAATAAGTGTGGTGTGGTGCTGAGAAGAATGTATATTCTGTTGATTTGGGGTGGAGAGTTCTGTAGACGTCTATTAGGTCCACTTGGTGCAGAGCTGATTTCAATTCCTGGATATCCTTGTTAACTTTCTGTCTCGTTGATCTGTCTAATGTTGACGGTGGCGTGTTAAAGTCACCCATTATTATTGTGTGGGAGTCTAAGTCTCTTTGTAGGTCTCTAAGGACTTGCTTTATGAATCTGGGTGCTCCTGTATTGGGTGCATATATACTTAGGTTAGCTCTCCTTGTTGAATTGATCCCTTTACCATTATGCAATGGCCTTCTTTGTCTCTTTTGACCTTTGTTGGTTTAAAGTCTGTTTTATCAGAGACTAGGATTGCAACCCCTGCCTTTTTTTTGTTTTCCACTTGCTTGGTAGATCTTCCTCCATCCCTTTATTTTGAGCCTATGTGTGTCTCTGCACGTGAGATGGGTTTCCTGAATACAGCACACTGATGGGTCTTGACTCTTTATCCAATTTGCCAGTCTGTGTCTTTTAATTGGAGCATTTAGCCCATTTACATTTATGGTTGATATTTTTATGTGTGAATTTGATCCTGTCATTATGATGTTAGCTGTTATTTTGCTCGTTAGTTGATGCAGTTTCTTCCTAGCCTCAATGGTCTTTACAATTTGGCATGTTTTTGCAGTGGCTGGTACCAGTTGTTCCTTTCCATGTTTAGTGCTTCCTTCCTTCTTAGTACTCACAACAATTTATAAATTCTCTGTTTGTTTACTAGCCTATTGCCTGTCTCCTCAATGAACTGTAAACTCCCAAACGGCAGTGACAATGTTCTTCTTATTAATTTAATGTCATCATTGCTCAATAAATAAAGAGTCTTTCTGGGGTGTGAGTCAATAAAATCTGCCACCCAATAGGTGTTCACCCAGTATTTAAGATTTGCATTAATTATTTAATATTCAAAGTGAAGAGTTTTAACTAGTTGGAATGTAATCAACTAGTTGGATTAGAGGCCTACAATCTACCACTGTATCAGTGAAAAAACGTAGTTATGTTAATCCATATTTGGATACTTTTTTAAGAACCTCAGGGTGCCACTGAATAGGTGTCCAATAAGGATTTGAAGATTGCATTAATTATTTCATCTTCAAACATGGGTCAACATAATGGCACAGACAGCAGAAAAAGGCCACTCTAGAGTGTCATACTCTGGTAGAATTGTGGGCCCTGAGGAGCCCTGGAGGCTGGGAGGGTCCTCAGGAAGGGTTGGCATTGTGCCCACCTGTCAGATTTGACTGGGGGCCTAAAATCTGGCATTTTTCCATTTTTTCCACTGTCCTGGCTGGTTTTTGTGGTGGTGGTATTTTGTGGTAGTGGTTTTGTGAAAAGGCTCAGGAGGGCATTTCTGCACTGTTAACACAGCCATCTTCGTAACACCTGCCACCTGTGTTAAACGGCCACCCCTGCCCAGTCCCTTGCCCTCATTCGGCCCCCATCCATGGCTCCAACAGGGCAGTTCCTATTAAAAGGCCCTTCCTTTCTTTACTATACGAAGCTTTAGAACTCTGCAGAGACAGGACACTAAATCGGCAGTAAACTTGTCCATTCACCTTTAACATTTCCAGTCCATAAAATATGCTTTACTGCTAGCAGAGAGTGGGGAGTTTTCCTATTGGCTTGACAGAATTTTTTACAGGGATTTAACATTTTCTAAAAGACATCTGCTAAGCTCTCAACAGATCTTCCATAAAATAGAACTGGGTCCTAAGATTATCACCTTTTGTTAGAAACCCAGTTAATCAGCATCAATATTATCACTTGCTTAATTGTTTAAAAAAATATACAGCCACCTCCCAGTCATTTTACTTTAGGAAAAGTTACACTGGGCCTCATTTTGTTATCTTCCAAAGTTAACTTTCTTCTTCTTATGACCTTAATACTTCTAGCAAGAATCAATAATTGAACAGATATTTGTGATGTGATTTTTTTAGTGTCAAAATTTAACTTTATACATTGCTAAGTTATGTTTCTAATCCTGAACTGAGGCTCTCACTTTTTATTGTTAAACCTGTCTATCAAAAGCTCAAAATTTCAAGGAGCCTAAATTTTATCTTTGATGCTGTACTGATGAATTGCAATGTAAATTTCCAGAGACAACAGAAAAGGGCCATCACTTATACACATCCATTTTCAAAGGGTAATTTCTGCAGCTGTCCCTCTTCACTCTGAGAGTCTGAGTGACAGTCTATGCCCTTGGTTAACCAACCTCAAGGATGCTTGTTAGCACTTTCAGTTATTTACTGTCACTAAAGTGAAAGCCATCTTTAAAAAATGTGTCCTTATAAATCCAACAGGAAATCCAAGTTTCCTGTTGGTCCTCCTTCTGATCCTTCTCTGATTTCTTATTCTAAAAATTACTGACAGTAGTGTACTAATTAAGTTTTTAGGAGGGAGACCCTTAATGATGAATTAAGATAGCATTGTTGCAATGTTGGTAAGTGGCTTTAGTCTACAATGGACTCAGTGATCCTGAAATAAATTTAATCTTCTCTCTCACTGAAATAGTTGAAATCTTGGTGTACAAAGTAAATCTGGAGAAAAGAAAAATACCTGTGGTTCTGGCTACTTGGGAGGCTAAAGTTGGAGGATTGCTTGAGCCCAGAAGGTTGAGGCTGCAGCAAGCTATGATCATGCCACTGCCCTCTGGCCTGGGTGGTAGAGAGAGACCCTGTCTCCAACAAACAAACAAACAAACATAGAAAGAAAGAAAAATAGATAAATTACAGAATGTAATTAATAATTAGGATCTCCTTATTTTCGAGGGTAATAATATAAATTGAAGTTCTAACAGTATTGCCAGGCAGAGAATGGATCAAACCTACTGTAATGAAAACTCAAAATCCACCTGTAATTAGAAAATGAATTTTCTTACATCACATAGAAAAATTTGTTCTTTTCCAAGCACCACAACTCATCACAAATTCCTTAAAACTCACCACAAATTGTGGAGACAAAGGCCTAAGGTTTTACCTTACTTTGCATTAACTTCTTGGTAGGTGTCCTGAATGAATCGGCTACCCAGGAGACATTTCAACCCCCTTAGCCTGACACAGGGAAAGAACAGAAGGTGGGGAAAAAGAACTGGGGAGGGGGAACTATCAATGAGTAAATTCATATCTGGCAGACTATATTTATTTAGCATGTCTCTTGGGCTTTTTCTTAGTTTATATTCATGTAACACATCAGGACAGGGTCAAGAGAGATGGTATAGTATAGTGAAAATTACCCTGGTTTCATCAGGAGACCTTGATTCTAGTCCCTAACAGCCTCTCACTACCCTGTGACTCAGCGTCAACATCTGGCTGCCATTTCCCTCATGTACTAAATTAGAGAGGTTGGAAAATCTATTCTCTAAAGGTCTCTTTTGACCCTAACATTACATGATTCAATGAAATATAATGACTAATGTAAAAATACAAGATAATTCATTCAATCGAATTATATTGCCTCAATCTAAATGATTTTGTGTTTCAAAGTTCAAATGTAATTACAAAGAAATGAAGAGGACAGACATGAGTTGCCACTGAAAGCTAACAGGCATCACAGGCAGCAGCTCACTTTCTTGAAATGCACATTG
Organism: Nomascus leucogenys; assembly: GCF_006542625.1. NCBI lineage: Eukaryota > Metazoa > Chordata > Mammalia > Primates > Hylobatidae > Nomascus > Nomascus leucogenys. The sequence goes on along the minus strand of NC_044401.1, from coordinate 61,304,277 downwards.
ACAATTAGCAATTAACGTCTTCTAGAGACAAGCAAATGATCAGGAAGCCTCTTGGCAGAAGGGAGTCACAAAGTTTCATCGTACCACTTAACAGATATTTTATCATATGATAAATTAGGTACTTTTCCATCCACCGTAATAATATATTCCCTACAATAATTAGAAGTGATTCCAGGCCTGATGCACTCTGGCTGGGTGTGATCCTGAAGAAATTGCTTGTTCAATCAGATTTTGGTAGGTTTGTGCCAAAAAGAAGAAAAGAATCATGATCTCCTCTTATCTTTTGGTGCTCAGAAACAGAAAACTGAACGCTGCAAAAGGAACACATGGTTCAATTATCTGCAAAGTTTAGCCTTAGGCCTTGACCACAGACAGGGCTAGATTGAGGGGATATCACAATGTCACTAAGACACAGTCCTTCCCTCTTTTGGCTCTCCTGTTCTGTGTTGTTTTATTCCCAGATTCCACAAGCAGCAATGTGGCTGACTGCTACAAGCTCTGAGTCTACATCTTCCCAGGTTCAATTTCAGTGCAAATGAGTACTTGTTTTCCTCCAAAGTCAGAACAAAAATCCTGAGCCTCATTACTACTGGCCTGAATTAAATCACATGGTTAAATCTGAACCAAGCACTGGGGCCCAAGGATACAACAAGCTGATCAGCCTGGTCCTGGGTCCCAAACCAGCCCTGGAGGTGGTGGGGGGAGCAGAGGTCAGCCACTCCACCACACACACCCTGCAAAGTGAGAGTGAGAGTTTCCTCAGGGATAACCTTAGCTAGAAGCTGGATGACGGCAGAGTTATAAGTTACAGATCTCTATTTCATGCCTGAAATAACATGAGACCCTAGAGTACAGGCACAAACTTAGAAATTATCCTAAAGATCTGAGTCCCATCTCTTTATGTAAGGCTGAAAATGCAGAGTCTTGAAGAAACTGAGGCAGTGAAGCATAGTGGTTAAACTCATAGGCTTTGGAATCAGACAACCTGGGCTTTGAGTTCTGATTCTTCCACTTAACTAGTTTTGTGTCTCTGAGCAAGTTACTTTACAGACTGGAACCTGATTCTACCCATCTGAAAATAGGATGAGTTGTGGTAATCAGCTCACAGGGGTGATGTGAAGATTGAGATAATGAATTTATAGCACTTAGCAGACTACCTAGCACTCAGTCAAATAAATGACAGCCATTACTGGTAAAGAGAAGAAAACACTGGCCCAAATGCACACAGTTAGTTCATGGAAAATCTGGAACTAAAATGGGATCTCTTGACTTCTGGTTCAAAGCTAGTAGTGAATCAAGGTGAAATTTAGTAGCATACAAGACAGTTATATCCAAAATATCACAGAAAACATCACTCTTTTTTCCCAAATTGCAACCTGGAGCTTCATGGATCCCATTTCACAAAGCCATATAATTTTAACATCACCAGACCTTCTTTGAAGAAGTCAAGATAGGCCTGTCATTTTACTCTGCTGATTATGACCAGATGCATTCAAGAAAGACACAATTGACCTAACAAACACAAGCTGAGACTCTTGGGAAGCTATGGCCACTGGTCTCAGCAGCCAAGTATTTGCTAAGAACTCTCCGTGAATCAGAAATTGTGTGGAATATGAAAATAGAAAACACATTCTCTGCATTGAAAGGCCTTACTCTTGTTGGGAAATGGGTCAAGTGGATGGTAGAGACTAAAAGTGTTGAAAGTGCTATGGCAGAAGGGATTGCTGTGGGAAATGCATGGCTGGCTGGGGCAGATGTGATTAAGGAGGATGCAATTGGGAAAGGGGACTCCAGGTGAGGAGTGCAGCATTAGCAAAGACTAGCAAGAAGACAAGTGGGAGAGTAGGAAGAGGAGCACCCAGGACAAAGGAAGGAGAAGAAAATCAAGCCAGGCAGTACAATGGTGGCTCTGGATTCAGGACTGAAGAGGCCACACATGAGTGGATGAAGGCTCAGGCATGCAAAACTGTGAGAGCAATGACTCCAAGTCACTCATCTCTTCAAAACATTAATTGGGTCTCCAGTTCTTTAACTTGGTCCCCAAGACCTTCCCTGTACTGACGCCATCTCCCACTTCATTCTTCCTCCTCCTCATGCCCACAACTCTGCTCACTCTTTGCAGAACATGTCTGAGACACTGCAATCTTTTCTCATTTCCATGTTCCATTTCTCATATTTAAAATGCATTTCCTCTCTCACGTCTGCCTCCATAGTTCTACAGACTATAATGCCCAAGTCATGTAACCTTATTTATGATTAATCATATCTTGAAATTGATGATAGAAAGTACAGTTAATGAAGGACTTCCATATTCACTATCTCATGTCAGGAGACTTCCTAGAGCCCTTCACATTCCAAACTAGTGATCTCTCCCTCCTCTGAGTCCCATGTAGTAGTAGCAACAGAAATAATAATAATAGTGATAATACCACCATTTAATAAGTACTAAGCACTTTACCTGTATTGTCTAATTTAATATTTATACCAACTTCATGAACAGTTCTGGCATTCTCATTGTGTAGATAAGAAAACTGAGACTCATAGGGAGCAAGTAAATTGCCCAAGGTCACAAAACTGGTAAGTAGCAGAGCAAAGGTTGGAACTCCAAAGCCTAGGTTCCTAATCCATTGTACTATCAGAGAAATTTGTTCCTCTCTAATGGCATGGATTACATACTGTCTTTGATAGTTGCAGTAGTCACCATTTATCCATGGGGAATATATTCCAAGACCCCCAGTGGATGCCTGAAACTATGGATAGGACAAAACTTTATATATACTATGCATTTTTCCCCTGTGCATACATACATATGATAAAGTTTAATTTATAAATTAGGCACAAGATTTACCATAATAACTAATAATCAAATAGAACAATTAGGGACAATAAAGGCTACTTGAAAACATAAGTACTGCGAGACTGCCATAGTTGATCTGACCACTGAGATGGCCACTAAGTGACTAGTGGATGTGTGGCAGCTACAGCATGGATATTCTGGGCAAAGGGAGGATTCATGACCTGGGCAAGATGGAGCTGGACAGTGTGAAACTTCATCATGCTACTCAGAACAGTGCACAATTTAAAGCTTATGAATTGTTTATTTCTGAAATTCTCCATTTAAGATTTTTGGACTGTGATTGACCTTTGGTAACTAAAACTGTGGAAGGTGAAACCGAGTTATAAGGGAGAACTGCTGTATTTATTTATGCTTATGTCTTAACTCCATAAGACTTCAAGCTCCTTGGTGGTGTAGAGCATGCATTATTCATCTGTATTAATGATAAGTAAAATTTGTCTAGCAAATTAGTAATTTACAAACCCCTTTAACACACTAGTGCATGGAATTCTTACCACAATCTTGTGAAACAATGTTCTTGTTTCCACTTCATTCGTAAGAAAATGAAATTCAAAGGACTCAAGTGATATAATCAAGGACCTATTGCTGGTAAGTTGCACAATATCCCCACCAGCATTTCTCAACCAAAATCTGATGGTTTTGGAGTTGCTTTATAAATACCCCAGCTCTCTCACTCCTCCAGGGAGAAAGCATGGAGGTGTGTGTTCTACACTAGTTCCCAGAGTTTTCCAGTAGGAATGAGCTTCAGTTATCCACAGTGTAATTTGTTTAATCACACAGGCTTCATTGACTCCTTCTGTTTTTCTCTTCCCCACATCTAGATTACTGTTTCCTGGGATCACCTTCCAAATCAACTACTTGTACTCAATTTCTGTTCTCAGAGTTTGCTTCCAGAGAAACCAAAATTAAGTCATTCTTCTAAAAGCACTGTTTCTCCCAATCAGTTGGATGAGTGAGGTTAAGGAGGAACCTAAATAAATCAGGAATTTTGACTATGTGATTTCCATTTTAAATTTTTCAAACAAAAAGGAGAGGGAGCTGTTATAAAGAGAACAGTCATTTAATAGCCTGCAGCCTGTTAAATTCATTGAAAGTCAAAACTGCTGCTTAAAGGGACCCAGGTATCAAATTGACGGTTGCCTTGGAATCTAAAATAGAATTGGTTAGAATGGACTAGAGAAAAATATTTTGCATTTCTCTGGTTATTTCCATTACAGACAGAAATATTCTGACACTTGCTCCTTTGCTCTGATTACAGCTTAAGGCAATTTCAGAAATTCTTAAATTGAACTGGAACCTCCACTTATACCAAGTAGCATAGCTCCTTCTCAGTGTCTCAAAGCCTTAGCATGAAATCAAGGATTTGGTAGTGGTCAAGGGGTATTAACAGAAAAAAATGAGAACAATTAAATTTGATGAAGGCGTGTCCAAGGAAACAGATAAAAATGCATGTGCATAAATGCATGCACAGCAACCCACGAAGTCCACAGAATAACTAACGTTGTTTTGAGTTCACAGGGCATTTTCATTTTTTGTCCAGGAAATTGTCTGAATCCAGTGGTGGCTTCATTATTCTCATAACATTTCTGGGCCTCTCCCCAGAGGGGAAAACTGCAACACAGAAATTTTAAGTCAAGTGGCAAAGCTAGGATGATGCCTTAAGGTAGATGGTTTATGAAGGTTACTTCAGGTTTTGAGAAAGCATATTCCTCAAAATCTTGGCCTAATTTTCTATTAATGAATGAAGAAGTACTTTTATATCTAAAAAGGTGCTATATAACTATAAATATTTTTATTTTATATGGTTTGTTAAATCATCTGTCCAGGTAGAGTCCTATTCTAGCTTGGAGGTCAGGAACTGGTTAGGAGCACTGGTTAAGATGTCAAAGATGGGCCGGGCGTGGTGGCTCACACCTGTAATCCCAGCACTTTGAGAGGCAGAGGCAGGCAGATCACAAGGTCAAGAGATCAAGACCATCCTGGCCAACATGGTAAAATCCCGTCTCTACTAAAAATACAAAATTAGCTGGGTGTGGTGGCACATGCCTGTAGTCCCAGCTACTTGGGAGGCTGAGGCAAGAGAATCGCTTGAAACCAGGAGGTGGAGGTTGCAGTGAGCCGAGATCATGCCACTACACTTCAGTCTGGCAACAGAGCGAGACTCTGTCTCAATTAAAAAAAAAAAAAAAAAAAAAAAAAAAAGACGTCAAAAGATGAAAGATGATGGTGACTACTTTGGAGAAGAGAAGGCTTGGCACGGAGCTAACAGCTGGTGTTCATCTGGCCTTACAGCTGAGCCAGTGATAGTACTGAGAGTAAAACCTTCGTATCTTCAAAAATCCCTGGGATAGCCTGGCAAAGAGTGAGAGATTTTGGACTCCATGACTCTATTAAAACTCTGAATGGTATCAGATTCTAAGAGATCTTTATTCAGAGGATTATCTCAACATGTGATGGTTTCATTTATTCTCAGGATATCCCTAATGGGTAAACTATGGATAAAAGACAGTACTTTTCTCCTCCAAGGAGGAAACAGGGAAAAGAAATTGTAAGAAAACTATCATGGTCCCAAGTGGGAGTGTGAATGGCAGAGTCATGAAGGTCTTTTTTTTTTTAAACTGCTGACACTCCATGCCACCACAAGCCAAAAATTCTTAATTCTGGAAAAAAACAGAAAAAGAAGGATTTGGGAATCTAGAAAATCTAATGTCAGAGAAAAGGTAATTGTTTCTCATTGCATTCTTTGGAGAGATAAAAGAAGCTAAAGCAAATGTAACTTGCTCAAAAAAAGGGTTTATTGGTCTAATCTGTGTTCTGCCACGCTAGGATGGGCTTTATGATCGGCATGCCCACCATGGGCAAAGCCAAGCCTGTGTTGTGGGAAATGTTGAAGGCATACTCTTGGGTACATCTTGTATTCCCTCACTCAATTATCCTCAGCTGAATAGGTTAAATAAAAATGACCTGAAGCTTTTCTCATCTTAAGATACTCTCTGTCTTCTTCCATATCTTACAGAGAACTGGGAAGCAGGAGTCAGCACTTAAATAAAATAATCTAAAGAAATGCATCTAAAGGCTACTTTCATTAAGAGGAAGCCCTAACAGAGTTCAAACATTTCACTCAAAACCAGAATGGTTTTCTCAGTCTTATCATTTATTAAATTTATGTTTATCATATGAGGTAAGCTGGTTAGGTTACATTACTTTCATTTTAGAGGTGACAAGGCTATGGCTTATATTAATTAAAAGATACCAAGTAATTTCTCAGGTTTAATTACACTTAGCTGCATAGAAAATATCTTTCACTAAACTGGAAAAAAACATACTTTTTTTCTTTTTTTTGCTACCAACCAGAGAAGGCAAGGAAATGCCCTAGATGGTTGATATTGACATTTCTGTTGTTATCATAGGTTGTGATGCTGGCTCTTTCCATCAATGACTTCTCCACCTGTTTTCAAAAGTGGACTTGTAATAGTAATTGCCAAGGTAATTCCTCTATTATTGCTCTGCTCTTTTGGGTGCCCTTTTCTTCAGCTAAAGGTTATTGCACCCACTAATCAGAAATATGGAAAATGCCCTCAAAGGTTATTTCTGAAACTTTGTCTTAAAGAGCAATCTCTTTTGCAACCTAGTCAGGATCTTTTGCCAGTTTTCCCAAGAAAAGAGTTTTACAGAAATTGTTCTTACTTCTAAGAAGTTCCCGATATTAATTGAAAATTTTTTTGTAGGGGGACAATCAAATTTGGAGTCAGCAAACGAGGTGCTATGTGTCCCTCAAAATTCATGTGTTGGAAATTTAATCCCCATTGCAATAGTGTTGGAAGGTGGGGTCTTTTGGAAGGTGTTTAGATTATGAGGGCTCTGCCTTCATGAATAGATTAATGCTGTTATAAAAGGGCATGACGGAGGGAGTTTTGTTCCTTTTTGCTTTTCCACCTTGTGTCATGTGAAGGCGCAGCGCTGTACCCCTCCAAAGGATGCAGCATTCAAAGTGCCATCTTGGAAGCAGACAGCAGCCCTTATCATATGCCAGAGTCTTGATCTTGGACTTCCTGGCCTCTACAGCTGTGAAAAATAAATTTCTGTTCTTTATCAATTAACTAATCTGTGGTATTTTGTTACAACAGCACAGACTATAACACAAAGGTTCTAGATTTACAGCTGCCACAAATAGCTATATGTTGTTGGGTAAGGCATTTAATCACTCCAGTTACAAAATCTTTCATTTGCAAAATAAGAGAATTGGAATGGATTATCTCTGAGGTATATTCCAGTTCTAAATCCATTATAATTCCATGGCAAATAATGTCGGGTAATATTTTTAAAGAAAAATATATTATAAGAAATTTTATTTAAATTTTGAGATAAAAAATTATTGCCTGTCTCTTGGGCTATACAGGCTTTTTTATGGTGAGGGTTTTGCTCCATAGACAGAAGGACAGGAAGAATGGAAAGTTTGGGATTGGATAAAAGGAAGATTTCTTTTCCTCAGCTTGGTTACTAATCTTTTACTTAGTTGGTAGGTGCTTCATTCACCCTGGAGATCTTTGATTAAAAGGCAGGCATTCAGGGCGAAGCATAATCCGTCTCTTGCATAAAACATGGGACACTTTGGAGAAGGATGCCTGGTGTTCAAAATGGTAGTATTTCTACCCCTTTGTCAAAAGTGACATCACATTCCATATCACTGCCCCCCTCCACCTGTCAGAAGGGGATTAGAAAGGGTGTTGTTCCAGAAAATAAAAGTTTCAAAACCAACAAACCCAGGTCAGATACCTATAAAGGTTTATAAGACAAGAACAAATTGCAATTAAAGAAGACACCCAACAAAGAAGAAATGAAATGAAATATTGATGGCTGTTTAAGAGAGCTCACGTTCTATCTGTGTAAGTGGGAAACGCTCAACCTCCTGAGACTCCTCCTACCTCTAAAATTCTACAACTCTGTGCCTTTATGATAATTCTAGATTATTTTTTAATTTTCATTTTTTTATTATACATAAGTTCTGGGATACATGTGCAGAACATGCAGATTTGTTACATAGGTATACATGTGCCATGGTGTTTTGCTGCACCCATTAACCTGTCATCTACATTAGGTATTTCTCCTAATGCTATCCCTCCCCTAACCCCCCTACCCCCTGACAGGCCACAGTGTGTGATGTTCCCCTCCCTGTGTCCATGTGTTCCCATTGTTCAACTCCCATTTATGAGTGAGAACATGAAGTGTTTGGTTTTCTGTTCCTGTGTTAGTTTGCTGAGAATGATGGTTTCCAGCTTCATCCATGTCCCTACAAAGGACATGAACTCATCCTTTTTTATGACTGCATTGTATTCCATGGTGTATATGTGCCACATTTTCTTTATCCAGTCTATCATCAATGGGCATTTGGGTTGGTTCCAAGTCTTTGCTATTGTGAATAGTGCTACAATAAATATGTGTGCATGTGTCTTTATAGTAGCATGATTTATAATTCTTTGGGTATATACCTGGTAATGGGATTGCTGGGTCAAATGGTATTTCTGGTTCTAGATCCTTGAGGAATCGCCACACTGTCTTCCACAATGGTTAAACTAATTTACACTCCCACCAGCAGTGTAAAAGCATTCCTATTTCTCCACATCCTCTTCAGCATCTGTTGTTTCCTGACTTTTTAATGATTGCCGTTCTAACTGGCGTGAGATGGTATCTCATTGTGGTTTTGATTTGCATTTCTGTAATGACCAGTAATGATGAGCTTTTTTTCATATGTCTGTTGGCTGCATAAATGTCTTCTTTTAAGAAGTGCCTGTTCATATCTTTCACCCACTTTTTGATGGGGTTGTTTTTTTCTTGTAAATTTCTTTAAGTTCCTTGTAGATTCTGGATATTAGCCCTTTGTCAGATGGATAGATTGCAAAAATTTTCTCCCATTCTGTAGGTTGCCTGTTCACTCTGATAATAGTTTCTTTTGCTGTGCAGAAGTTCTTTAGTTTAATTATATCCGATTTGTCAATTTTGGCTTTTGTTGCCATTGCTTTTGGTGTTTTAGTCATGAAGTGTTTGCCCATGCCTATGTCCTGAATGGTATTGCCTAGGTTTTCTTCTAGGGTTTTTATGGTTTTAGGTCTTATGTTCAAGTCTTTAATCCAACTTGAGTTAATTTTTGTATAAGGTGTAAGGAAGGCATCCAGTTTCAGTTTTCTGCGTATGGCTAGCCAATTTTCCCAACACCATTTATTAAATAGGGAATCCTTTCCCAATTTCTTGTTTTTGTCATGTTTGTCAAAATCAGATGATTGTAGATGTGTGACGTTATTACTGAGGCCTCTGTTCTGTTCCATTGGTCTATATATCTGTTTTGGTACCAGTACCATGCTTTTTTGGTTACTGTAGCCTTATAGTGTAGTTTGAAGTCAGGTAGCGTGATGCCTCTAGCTTTGTTCTTTTTGCTTAGGATTGTCTTGGCTATACGGACTCTATTTTGGTTCCATATGAGATTTAAAGTAGTTTTTTCCAATTCTGTGAAGAAAGTCAATAGCAGCCTGAAGGGGATAGCACTGAATCTATAAATTACTTTGGGAAGTATGGCCATTTTCACAATATTGATTCTTCCTAACCATGAGCATGGAATGTTTTTCCACTTTTGTTTCCTCTCTTATTTCCTTGAGCAGTGGTTTATAGTTCTCCTTGAAGAGGTCCTTCACATCCCTTGTAAGTTGGATTCCTAGGTATTTTATTCTCTTTGTAGCAAGTGTGAATGGGAGTTCACTCATGATTTGCCTCTCTGTTGTCTATTATTGCTGTAGAGGAATGCTTGTGATTTTACATCTTGCTTGCACATTGATTTTGTGTCCTGAGACTTTGCTGAAGTTGCTTATAGGTTTAAGGAGATTTTGGGCTAAGACAATAGGGTTTTCTAAATATACAATCATGTCATCTGCAAACAGAGACAATTTGACTTTGTCTTTTCCTATTTGAATACCCTTTATTTCTTTCTCTTGCCTGATTACCCTGGCCAGAATAGAAGTGGTGAGAGAGGGCATCCTTGTCTTGTGTTGGTTTTCAGAGGGAATGATTCCAGCTTTTGCCCATTTATTGTGATACTGGCTGTGGATTTGTCATAAATAGCTCTTATTATTTGGAGATACATTCCATCAATACCTATTTTATTGAGAGTTTTTAGCATGGAGGGGTGTTGAATTTTATCGAAGGCTTTTTCTGCATCTATTGAGTTAATCATATGGTTTTTGTCATTGATTCTGTTTATGTCATGGATTATGTTTATTGATTTGCATATGTTGAACCAGCCTCTCATCCCAGGGATGAAGCCGACTTGATTGTGGTGGATTTGGTTTGATGTGCTGCTGGATTTGGTTTGCCAGTATTTTACTGAGGATTTTTGCAACAATGTTCATCAGAAATATTGGCCTTAAATTTTCTTTTTTTGTTATTTCTTTGCCAGGCTTTGGTATCAGGATGATGCAGGCCCCAGAAAATGAGTTAGAAAGGAGTCCCTCTTTTTCTATTGTTTGGAATAGTTTCAGAAGGAATGGTACCAGCTCCTCTTTGTATCTCTGGTAGAATTCGGCTGTGAATCCATCTGGTCCTGAGCTTTTTTTTGGCTGGTAGGCTATTAATTACTGCCGCAATTTCAGAACTTGTCACTGGTCTAGTCTAGGATTCGGCTTCTTCCTGGTTTAGTCTTGGGAGGGTTTATGTGTCCAGGAATTTATGCATTTCTTCTAGATTTTCTAGTTTATTTGTGTAGAGGTGTTTATAGTATTCTCTGATGGTAGTTTGTATTTCTGTGGGATCAATGGTGATATCCCCTTTATAATTTTTTATTGTGTCTATTTGATTCTTCTCTCTTTTCTCCTTAATTAGTCTGGCTAGTGGTCTATTTATTTGGATAATCTTTTCAAAAAACCAGCTCCTGGATTCACTGATTTTTTTGAAGGGTTTTTCATGTCCCTATCTCATTCAGTTCTGCTCTGATCTTAGTTATTGCTTGTCTTTTGCTAGCTTTTGAATTTGTTTTCTCTTGCTTCTGTAGTTCTTTTAATTGTGACGTTAGGGTGTCGACTTTAGATCTTTCCTGCTTTCTCTTTTGGGCATTTAGTGCTATAAATTTCCCACTAAACACTCCTTTAGCTGTGTCCCAGAGATTCTGGTAGGTCGTGTCTTCATTCTCATTGATTTCAAAGACATTTATTTCTGCCTTAAATTCGTTATTTACCCAGTAGTCATTCAGGAGCAGGTTGTTAAGCTTACATGTGTGGTTTTGAGTGAGTTTCTTAATCCTGAGTTCTGATTTGATTGCACTGTGGAGAGACTGTTTGTTATGATTTCCATTATTTTGCATTTGCTGAGGAGTGTTTTCCTTCCAATTATGTGGTCAATTTTAGAATAGGTATGATGTGGTGCTAAAAAGAATGTATATTCTGTTGATTTGGGGTGGAGAGTTCTGTAGATGTCTATTAGGTCCACATGGTCCAGAGCTGAGTTCAAGTCCTGAGTATCCTTGTTAATTTTCTGTCTCATTAATCTGTCTAATATTGACAGTGGGGTGTTAAAGTCTCCCACTATTATTGTGTGGGAGTCTAAGTCTCTTTATAGATCTCTAAGAACTTGCTTTATGAATCTGGATGCTCCTGTATTGGGTGCATATATATTTAGGATAGTTATCTCTTCTTGCTGCATTGATCCCTTTACCATTATGTAATGCCCTTCTTCATCTCTCTTGATCTTTGTTGGTTTAAAGTCTGTTTTATCAGAGACTAGGATTGCAACCCCTGCCTATTTTTCTTTTCCATTTGCTTGGTAGATCTTCCTCCATCCCTTTATTTTGAGCCTATGTGTGTCTTTGCACATGAGATAGGTCTCCTGAATACAGCACACTGATGGTTCTTGAGTCTTTATCCAATTTGCCAGTCTGTGTCTTATAATTGGGGCATTTAGCCCATTTACATTTAAGATTAATATTGTTATGTGTGAATTTGATCCTGTCATTATGATGCCACCTGGTTATTTTGCCCGTTGGTTGATGTAGTTTCTTCATACTGTCAATGGTCATTACAATTTGGAACGTTTAGCAGTGGCTGGTATTGGTTTTTCCTTTCCATATTTAGTGCTTCCTTCAGGAGCTCTTGTAAGGCAGGCCTGGTGGTGACAAAATGTCTCAGCATTTGCTTGCCTGTAAAGGATTTTATTTCTCCTTGGCGAATGAAGCTTAGTTTGGCTGGATATGAGATTCTTGGTTGAAAATTCTTTTCTTTAAGAATGTTGAATATTGGCCCCCACTCTCTTCTGGCTTGCAGGGTTTCTGCAGCAAGATCCACTGTTAGTCTGATGGGCTTCCCTTTGTGAGTAACCCGACCTTTCTCTCTGGCTGCCATTAACATTTTTCCTTCATTTCAACCTTGGTGAATCTGACAATTTTGTGTCTTGGGGTTGCCCTTCTTGAGGTGTTTCCTTGTAGTGTTCTCTGTGTTTCCTGAATTTGAATGTTGGCCTGTCTTGCTAGGTTGGGAAATTCTCCTAGATAATATCCTGCAGAGTTTTCCAACTTGGTTCCATTCTCTCCCTCACAATCAAATATAGGTTTGGTCTTTTCACATAGTCCCATATTTCTTGGAGGCTTTGTTTGTTCCTTTTCTTTTTTTTTTTCTCTAATATTGTCCTCATGCTTTATTTCATTTAGTTGATCTTCAATCTCTGATATCCTTTCTTCTGCTTGATTTATTCAGCTACTGATACTTGTGTATGCTTCATGAAGTTCTTGTGCATGCTTCAGGAAATTCTTGTGCTGTGTTTTTCAGCTCCATAAGGTCATTTATGTTCTTCTCTAAACTGGTTATCCTAGTTAGCAATTCCTCTAACCTGTTTTCAAGGTTCTTAGCTTCCTTGCATTGGGTTAGAACATGCTTCTTTAGCTAAGAGGAGTTTGTTATTACCTACCTTCTGAAGCCTACTTCTGTCAATTTGCCAAACTCATTTTCCATCCAGTTTTGTTCCCTTGCTGGCGAGGAATCGTCATCCTTTGGAGGAGAAGAGGCCTTCTGGTTTTGGAACTTTCAGCCTTTTTGCGCTGGTTTTTCCTATCTTTGTGGATTTATCTACCTTTGGTCTTTGATATTGGTGACCTTTGGATGGGGTTTCTTTTTTTTTTTTTTTTTTTTTTTTGAGACAGAGTCTTGCTCTGTCGCCCAGGCTGGAGCTCAATGGCGCAATCTCAGCTCACTGCAAGCTCCGCCTCCCAGGTTCACACCATTCTCCTGCCTCAGCCTCCCGAGTAGCTGGGACTACAGGCGCCCGCCACTATGCCTGGCCAATTTTTTGTATTTTTAGTAGAGATGGGGTTTCACCATGGTCTCAATCTCCTGACCTCATGATCCACCCACCTCAGCCTCCCAAAGTGCTGGGATTACAGGCATGAGCCACCGCACCCGGCTGGATGGGGTTTCTGTGTGGACGTCCTTTTTGTTGATGTTGATGGTATTCCTTTCTGTTTGTTAGTTTTCCTTCTGAAAGTAAGGCCACTGTGCTAAAGGTCTACTGGAGTTTGCCGGAGGTCCACTCCAGACCCTGTTTGCCTGGGTATCACTGGCAGAGGCTGCAGAACAGCAAAGATTGCTGCCTGTTCCTTCCTCTGGAAGCTTTGTCCCAGAGGGGCATCTGCCAGACGCCAGCTGGAGCTCTCCTGTATGAGGTGTCTGTCAACCCCTACTGGGAGGTGTCTCCTAGTCAGGATGCACAGGGGTCAGCGACCCACTTGAGGAGGCGGTCTGTCCCTTAGCAGAGCTCGAGTGTTCTGCTGGGAGATCCACTGCTCTCTTCAGAGCCAGCAGGCAGGAACGTTTAACTCTGCTGAAGCTGTGCTCACAGCCGCCCCTTCCCCCAGGCGTTCTGTCCCAGGGAGATGGTAGTTTTATCTATAAGCCCCTGACTGGGGCTGCTGCCTTTCTTTCAGAGATGCCCTTTCCAGAGAGGAGGAATCTAGAGAGGCAGTGTGGCTACAGTGATTTTGCCAAGCTGTGTTGGGCTCTGCCCAGTTCAAACTTCCAGGCAGCTTTGTTTACACTGTGAAGCGAAAATTGCCTACTCAAGCCTCAGTAATGGCGGATGCCCCTCCCCACACCAAGCTTGAGCATCCCAGGTCAACTTCAGACTGCCCTGCTGGCAGGGAGAATTTCAAGCCAGTGGATCTTAGCTTGCTGGGCTCCATAGGGGTGGGATCTGCTGAGCTAGACCACTTGGCTCCCTGACTTCAGCACCCTTTCTAAAGGAGTGAATGGTTCTGTCTCACTGGCATTCCAGGTGCCACTAGGGAATGAAAAAAACTCCTGCAGGTAGCTCAGTGTCTGCCCAAATGTCTGTCCAGTTTTGTGCTTGAAACTCAGGGCTCTGGTGGCGTAGGCACCCAAGGGAATCACCTGGTCTGCAGGTTGCAAAGACTGTGGGAAAAGCATATTATCTGGGCTGGAATACACCGTTCCTTAAGGCACAGTCCCTCAAGTCTTCTCTTGGCTAGGGAAGGGAGTTCCCTGACCCCTTGCGCTTCCTGGGTGAGGCAATGCCCCACCCTGCTTCAGCTCATCCTCCATGCACTGCACCCACTACCTAACCAGTCCCAATGAGAAGAGCTGGGTACCTCAGTTGGAAATGCAGAAATCACCCACCTTCTGCATTGATCTGGCTGGGAGCTGTGGACTGGAGCTATTCCTATTCAGCCACCTTACCAGCCACCCACTTCTAGATTATTTAATGGATGAAATGGTTAGAATTCTTTGGGGACAATGTGAATCTAACTATAGCTCCCTTGTTCATTCAGACATATGCCTCTTTTAGGGTATTTTTTTGTTGGCCACAAATCACCAGAATAACAAGACAATAGATTTAACCCAAACACATTAATAGTGTGAATTTTCAAGTCATTCCCTGTAAAGCTGAAGCTATACAGAAGAGTCATTGGCCTAAGTTCATTTATCATATTTTCTAACTCCAGTGATCCATTTTACAAACTATTATTACCCATTGTTTTAACAATCCAGTTGATTTGGGTGGTATTTTCCTTAGTTAGTTGGAAATGCAAACTTAGGTCTCAGAGCAAAGGCTCATATGGTACAATAGCTTGATTTTCTATAATAAAGTAGATACTTATCCTTTGGATACTATTTAGCATGAACTCTGATTCCGCTTTTCTCTATTTTGTCCTAATAAAGTGAAACAGTCCCAGTTTTTCAGTTTTCCTTAATGTTTCTTTGGTTTGCTAATACCTTTTTAAGAAGGTTTTTAAGAATGTTTTTAACAGAGTTTTATATATTTAAAAGTAAAATATATAAAAGGAATTGCATTGTCTTGTTTTAGGCTAGGATTAAATTAGATGTTTGTGAAAGCCATTGTAAATGGTAAAGTACTTCACCAATGTTAATTATAATAATTTGACACAATGTAGAGTAGTGGTTAATAGCATAGGTTTTGAAGTCAGAACAACCCAGTCTTGAATCTTGCCTTGCCTGCTACTAACTCTCCAACTTTGGCAAGTTTTCCAATGGCTGAGTACCTCCTTTGCTGGCCTATAACATGCAAACATGCAAATAATATCATTATCTACCTCCCAGGGTCATCTAAGTGCTAAGTGGAGAGAGTATATGTAAAGTACTTACAAAGTGCCTGCTCAATATATGTTAATTATTATTATTAATTGTATTAGCTCAATAAATGTTTGTTAAGAGTAAATGTACTGGTTAATTAATCACTGGATTATTGTGAGGACTAAATTAGAAAATGTATGCAACAGACATAGCACAAAGCCTGGATAATGCCCTATTTCATTTATTCTAAGAAATCATCCATTATAAGATGTACCACTGTGGCATGTGCTTCTACAAAAGAAAAAAATTCTGTCAATTAATTGTAAAAACCATCAAACATGAGACATAGCCCTATTGCAGAGAAGTAAAAATGTGGGGGAGAAAAAGCACCTTAGAATCAATGAACTCCAACAGCTTTAAATAAGTAGTACAATGAAAAAAGATGAAGAAGAGAAGGAAAAGGCAAAATAAAAAATTCTCATCAAACTAATTTCTCAGTGGTCTTAGAGCTATTCGTGAATTTTTATCTTATTCACATACCCCAAATTATCTTTCTCGTTAGTGAGGAAGAAAAATCAAGAAACTTGCCACAGGGAGCCAATAAAGAATCATAAAATAAGATCATAGTGAATTATGATAAATCTCCCATAATATTCATGGAGTCCTTGCAGAGAATAAGAACTTATCAGTCATTAGTCCCCTTTCTTACCCAAAGCAAGTATCTCTTCTACATCATCTCTGAGGCACACCAATGATATTTATTTTGCATTTGATTTCAGGGCCCCTTTCAAGGAGTCTTGGAGTTGCTCTTGTGGAAATGCAGACCCCTTTCCACAGGATGACGCTAGGGTAGGCGGGGAATGAGTGGCAGGATGTAGGGGTATGCTAATCATCACTGTCAACCTTGACAGGAAAGTGGGTGACAAATGGGGAAGTAGCATTTGAAGCATAATTTAGAAAATATCTGGAAAATAAATGACAGAAGAGGAGAAAGAACTCTCATTTATTTCAGAAAACTTTCCCACTAACTGCAATAGGTGGCAGAGAAGAGAAGGACGAAGATGTGTGGGAAAAACAGGAATGTCTTTGAGTCTTTGAGCAAAGGAACTGAAGGAAAACAAAGCAATTGCTGCTATTTGGGGGGAAACTCAGCAACTGAAGGACACAAGCTTTTTTACCCTACCAATCAGCACATCAGTCTTGAACAGGTCATGATGACCAAGCACATAAAACCTAAACATGTAGAAGCCACCAGTTCTTTTTGATTAGCTATTCAAAGCCAGACTTTTCTTTCCTTGGGAACAATTCTTATTCATTTCTATATTTCAATCACTCCTAAATAATTATTACCAACAGTTTTTGAGCTCTTACTATGTAGAAAATTTATTTGATCCTAAGAATTTTTTTGTGAGGTACTATTATTAGTCCTATTTTACAGATAAAGAAATCAAGCCCCTATGAGATAAGAAATTTGCTTCAAGTCCTAGAGCCAGAATGGGACCCATAGAGGCTATATTCCTAGCCACTATGTCATACTGACTCCACCTTGACTTCATTTCTGTGATCAATGCAGACTATATATATTGCATAATTTGGAATAAATGTACATCATCCCAGAATGCTGTTCAAAAAGAATTCTTTAGGCATTAATTATCTCTACACCTTAACTGTTCTTACTCTCTCTTTACATTGTCTGAC
The DNA here is from genome assembly GCF_006542625.1 of Nomascus leucogenys. Taxonomy (NCBI): domain Eukaryota; kingdom Metazoa; phylum Chordata; class Mammalia; order Primates; family Hylobatidae; genus Nomascus; species Nomascus leucogenys. The sequence goes on along the minus strand of NC_044401.1, from coordinate 61,287,147 downwards.
ATTTAACTATTGGATGTCTACAAAGTCTGAAAATGTAAATTTTATATATGTTTATATGCACGCACACAGAGACCGAAGTGGTCCTGAACAACATTATATTCATTCTCCTGTGCTTCTGAACTTACAGGCACCCTGTATTTTCCCCTGATGGGAGGCAGTTACACTATACATAGAATTCAGGGGTCAGGATGGAGAACATCTGATAATACCACTGTCCTTCAAGAATTACAGTTATTTGGAAAATATTAATTACACTTGTGGTTGACTAGGTGTTTTCTCTCCAAGTTTCTCTGCATTTTATTTAATTTTAAATATATGAATTTCTCTGCATTTTGAACTCAGATTTTAGCGCCATTGATAGCTACAAAGGGAGAAAAGATATAGTTGGGAATCAACAATACTGCAGGTAAGCCAGGCATGAGACATATTTATAGTAAAAATAATTATTTATTGTGTATCTGAAATTCAAATTTAACTGGGTATTTTGTGTCATATCTGGCAACCCTAGTAGAAGTGGTAGTGTGTGATTTCAGAGCCTGTGTCATAAAACACACTGTGGCTTCCTCCTTCTCTCTTGGATCACTCACTCTGGCAGAAGCCAGCTGCCATTTCGTAAAGACATTCAAGCAACCCTATGGTGAGGCCCATATGGTAAAAAAAAACTGAGCCCTCTGGATAACAGCTAGTGAGGAACTGAGGCCTCCTATCAACAGCCACTCTCAAGTCTTTAGATGACTGTAACCCAAGCTGATATTCTGACTATAACTTCATGAGAGACACTGAACCAGAAACACCTAACAAAGCAGAATTCCAGACTCACAGAAACTGTGAGATACTAAATATGTATTGTTTAAGCTGCTAAGTTTGGGGGTAATTTGTTATGTAGCAAGAGAAAACGAATACAGCCATATTACTTAAGTAGATGTACGTTTATTCAGCATTCTTGTCAATCTTCCTGGCGTACAATTAATCTTTTTGTTCAAAGAAAAGTTTTCTTGCCTTTTGTTTGAAAGTGTCACATCTCCTGTGAAATAGCCCTTAACAGCCTGATATGGTTTGGCCGTGCCCCCACCCGAATCTCATCTTGAAATATAATTTCCATAATCCCCAATGTATCTAGGGAGGGACCCAGTTTAAGGTTGACAGCATCATGGGGGTGGTTTCCCCCATGATGTTCTCATGATAATGAATGAGTTCTCACGAGATATGATGGTTTTTATAAAGGGCTCTTCCTCCTTTGCTTCACACACACACCCTGTCTCTCTCACCTGCTGCCATATAAAACATGCCTTTGCTTCTCTCTCGCCTTGCAGCATGATTGCAAGTTTCCTGAGGCCTCCCCAGCCATGCAGAACTGTGAGTCAATTAAACCTCCTTCCTTTATAAATTACCCATTCTCGGGTATGTCTTTATAGCAATGTGAGAAGGGACTAATACACAGCCCTGCCAAAGGAAGATCCAATAAAGCACTCACCGAGTTAATTTAAGGAATGTTTGATAAATATTATGTTTTCAGAACAAATTTTAAGTAAAAAAAAAAAAAGAAAATTATATAATAGAACTACAGTGTGACTTATAGGTTACAAATTTTCACATTTATCATGTTATTTGATTATTAAAATAAAGCAAGAGTATTACCTAGCTTTTACAAGTTAAAAAACAATAGAAGGTAGGTTTTTAGAGGTTTGATGATATTTCCAAGGTCACACAGCTAATCACACAGCTAGAATTCTAATTCTAACACAAATCGTCTAATACCCAGTTTCTTCTAAGGTTCTGCCTCTCAAATCTGAACAGTGTCTCTTCCATTCTGACACTAGTCATTGATCTTAAATGGTGTTCTGTTGCGGGTGGTTTTCAATATCAAAAATGTCAAAAAGAATGGTGGAAAAATGGTGATCAGGCTGGGTGTGGTGGCTCATGCCTGTAATCCCAGCACTTTGGGAGGCGGAGGCAGGTGGATCACGAGGTCAGGAGTTCAAGACTGGCCTGGCCAAGATGGTGAAACCCCATCTCTACTAAAAACTACAAAAATTAGCCAGGCACAGTGGCAGGCACCTGTAATCACAGCTACTCTGGAGGCTGAGCAGGAGAATTGCTTGAATCTGAGCAGCAGAGGTTACAGTGAGCCGAGATCACGCCACTGCACTCCAGCCTGGGCGATAGAGTGAGACTCTGTCTCAAAAAAAAAAGAAAGTCATCGATCATCTGACATGAAATCACAGAAGTGAGCCTCTCTTGACCTCTGAAAAATGAGTTTTAATTGTTCTCATTAATTCAATAGCCATGGTTGACAATACCATTGGTGGTTGACTCAATCATTCAGCAAGTCCTGTCACGCTATTTGACTTGACGTTTCCCATCATGAGAAATGATTCTCAACAACAACAACCAAAGGACAAATATTGGGAAACATTTATCACAGGCAGGAAATGCAACACAAAGAAAAGCAAGAAAAAAAGTGGAATTCTCATGCTTCCACTCATAGGAATCTAACACATGACTCCTCAACTCCCTGCCCAGGAATACTAGGTGTTGATCAAACTTAAACTGTGTTTGTTTTGCTATAAAACTCATCATTAGTTGTTCATCAATTATACTACTAAACCGCAAATTAAGAGTCCATATTGGAACCTTATTTTTGAAGTCAATTCCAGGAAAAGTTTTGTTTCTTTTGTGAAAGCATTATGTATCGAAAGGGCAGTATTATATATAGAAGGGGAAATAATTGTACACAAAGAGAGAACAATATCAAAGTTTGGTAGTAGAAATAAGAAGAGTACATAAATTCAGTTAAATAAATTCAGGTCAGGAATCATGGTTAAATAGGGAAATAATACAGTGGGAGAAATCACAGTAACTTTGGGATGGTTTCCATTCTTTTGACTAAGAACACAGTATGAAGCTGAACAAATGAAAATGTGGTGTTTGCTAAATGCTTCTCTCTGGATACTTCATTTCTGCTTGTCCTGGCATTAAAATGAGAAAAACCACATGCGAATAAAGCAAACAGTAATTAGATATGGAGCCACAGTGATCTAGTATCTCCTTCTTGAGAAAAAGTCTAGGGAGGACTTTGGGAGATTTAAAAAGTCAGGAAGGAGAAGAATTTAGTTATATACAAAAAAGTTAACTTGATGTTATACTGTAAGTGGATTTCTAGATTCTGTAGACCTGTTGTTTCTCTCACTGGTGCTGGTTAAGTCATTTTAGGCAAAAAACAAGGTCATGGTAATTCAGATTCTTTCATCTATTTCACTTGTTAGCATTGCTACTTGAAAAGAAATCCCAGTAGCCTAGGACTAGAAAAGGGTGAATACTCTCTCACCTGGTGCCCTGAATAAGTTCGGTAAAATGGAACAATTGTACACCCTGCCATTACCATTTCCCAAGAATGGTGTGTCTGCTCTAAGGTGGGGAATAAGGGATAGAGCCAACACTGGCTTCTTCCTTTCTGGCAAGGAAAGTGTACCAAATGGTCACAAAACCTCAAAGATCCTACATGCTGTACTTCTCTCTTTTGAGGAAACTGTTACAAGAAGATGCTTACTCAGAGGTTTGGCATGCTTTTTCCACTAGACCAGGTCGAATTAGCCACACGTGGTTGAACTGGTGTTCTATATGCTGTGAAATAACCTCTAGGGATACTTGACTGGAGAACTGTGCCCAACAGAAATGCTCCATACTGAACAGTGACCAACAATTCCAACCAGTTCTCCTTTCTTGGGGAAGTGGAATGCAAGGTATACATAGAGAATTGTCAATCAGCTCAGTAAGGGAGTAGAAGTAAACTGAGAGAGAAAAAAAATCTGAACCATGAAGGCAGCTGACTTAAGGGTTATTCTTGGGTTATTAAAACTGCTATATACATTTAAGTTACGAACGAGGCATGCCTCTACAGTTACTGACAGGGTTTCCACTGTTTTCTTGCCTTCTGGAATATTCTAACAGTAAAATATCACAGGAAGTAAAATAAATATATATCCTTCTTGCCACCAGAAGGAAACTGGGGAATCTCATAATTTTTAGTGAATCTCATAATTTTTAGTGTTGCCATTTTTGTCTTGGCAACCAGGAAGCTCTTAGCCAAACTTATGTTTAGCAACCATATAAAATCCAATGGTCGTAGTTTTGCTGCTTCTTCCAACTTGGTCCTCATTTTATATTCCCTATATATAAAGTTTGTGTGTGTGAATGTGTGCTTTAGATATCAGAAGTTTCCAAAAACTAGTTTCTCAGTCTTTGGAGGGTCAGGTAGCTAAGAAACCAAGACATCCAGCCGTTAGAGGTACCTCCTAAAATCTGCCTTCTCATATATTTTTATGTTGGCTTTCAAATGTCAAGGCAATTTCTAATTTATCTCACAAAGAAAGAAATTGAAGTAAATGTGACAAACATCTTTCCAAACTTCAGACACAATCCTACATGAATAATTCTGATTCCAGACACAGATGGGTGATGACTAAATACAAGAATAAAAGATGGATACTTGCTTATCATCCCATTCTTAGCCATTAATTGTTGAGTTGAGATCAAAAGCCTTCTGCAATGCTGTTTTAGTTATAAATATCATAGTAATCAAGTAAGTTTACATATATATTATGCATTGTTCCAAGGAAGGGAGTGAAATCTCTGATAATTTAATAAGGCTTTTCTTTTCCTTTTTTTTTTTTTTTTTTTGAGACAGAGTCTCATGCTGTTGCCTTGCCGAGGCTGGAGTGCAGTGGTACAATCTCAGCTCACTGCAAGCTCTGCCTCCCTGGTTCAAGTGATTCTTGTGCCTCAGTCTCCTGAGTAGCTGGGATTAAAGGCATGCACCACCATGCCCAGCCAATTTTTGTATTTTTAGCAGAGACAGGGTTTTGCCACGTTGGCCAGGCTGGTCTCAAACTCCTGATCTCAAGTGATCCACCTGCCTTGGCCTCCCAAAGTGCTAGGATTACCAGTGTGAGCCACCACACCTGGCCTAAAAAGGCTTATCCTAAACATTTCCATGAACAGGATTTGAAATTTTTCTAGTTCACCTTCCTTTTCTCTTTGCTGTGTCTTTACATGTCATTTGATTTCACATGTCATTTATCAGAGAGCAGGGAGTGCTTTATCACTCTCCAAAGTTCACAGCCTCCTCATTAATAATCAAACCTGAAGGGGTGATAGGCTAAACCTGAAAAAATTATGCCACATATTTACTATCAGGCACTCCAAAGAACTCACATATTTTCAAATACTTCTGTTTAATAGAGGGCCAGCTTACCTGCTTTCCTCAAGCCTCAGTGCTAACTTGGCTGAAAACATTTTACTGAACACAACTATTACCTTGTTTCAGCCATGACTTGTCAAATGTCCCCAGATAGCTGCTCTCAGTCATCACTATAGGCAAGAATGGGCGCCCCTCAGGACCAGAATCAGGCACAGAAACCAGCAAAGCCCAAAGTATGTAAGTGATCCACTGAGATGAGTTCACATGTAAAACAGAAGAAAATAAAATGAATGTATACTACTCTGCAATCCACTCTCAGGTCATTTGAAAGCAAGTCAAAGGAGAGAAGAAGGAGTTAGGGAGATGATGTATACGACTGTGGATTCTACAAAAAATTTATTTGATATAAAGCATTCGACGCATCTAAAGTCATAGAATGTTATAACTGGAAGAGTCTTAGAGACAAAGCCTAGCATCCTCACTTTACAGATGAGAAAGGTAAAAAAGAGCCAGGAAATAACTGTCCATGCCACCATGCTGGTACCAGGAAAAGCTTCGGGGTTTGGCAATCTGGGGTGAGGTTCCAACTCTGCCACTTATTTTATCCCACTTAGCTTCAATTTCCTCCCAGGTAAAATAAAGATCCTAATCATGCCTAGATCACAAGGTGAGTGTAACAATTAAATATGACATGCATATAAAGTAATCATCACAATGCTTGGCACACAGTAAGTGCTTGATAAACATTAGCTATTAGAATGATTATCCATGATAGAGATCCATCCTAGAACACAAATTGGAGCCAGCCATAATACGTGGGGAAATCTTCCCCTTCAGTTCAGCTCCTAGACACTGGGCCAGAATAGGTCCTGAAGGCATGAGGTGAAGATGAAGAATGGGCTCTGGCTGTATTTCCAAAATCTTCCATATATAGACCTGAAAGCTGAAACCGAATGCTACACTATTAGATTCATCCCAGAGTTCCCTGGAGAATTAGAAAATAACAATCACCAAATTGGAAGGCAAAGAGACTGTAAACCATAGACCTTTATGCTGACAAATATCTCAGATATCTTGTAGTCTAACATACCTTGATTTTGGAATCCTCAAGAGCAAGACCTTGCTTATTATTATTATTTATTATTATTTAGTTTTTGGAGAGGCAGAGATCCCATTACAAGGTTATACATATGTCAAACTCAATGAACACTTGTGCAAGGTGGGAAGATCATCATTTATTGGTCTTTAAGCCTTGTCTCTGTTATATGGGGTTACCTTTGTCCGTGAATTTTGTGAAGCAATCATTCAATAGCACATTCTAACCCTGTATTGATGGTAACAATAGCCAGCATAAAGTGGGCAGTTTCTAACCAGGCAATGAGCAACCACTTTACATGGATCATATCCGCACAACAAGTCACTCACCAAGGTCATACAACTAGTAAATAGTGATGCCAGGATTCAGCCTAGGGAATCTTGGGCTGATTTTGTGCTCTTAGTACATTTTTGGTCTCTAAATATGACAAAAGAATTTATAATATTTCTCATACTTTCTTACTCTGGTAACCTTCTGCAGTCCTTTTTCCTTGACCAGAATTTATACCCTTACCAAATAAAATAGGTTGTGGATGCCACAGTCAGAGGTAGTTACTTGAAACACCTGTGTGCATGAGTGCGCACGCACACACAAACACACACACACACACAAATACACACACGTTATAGCACATGGGGCACAATGAGAACAAAGAGAGAATGCAGTAAAACAATTGCCACAACTGTACATTGTCTTCTGACAAAGGAAATCAACCAAGTCGAGGGTACTTGCAAAAGCACAGCAAAGCCATGTGTTTACCAACACTTGGGAAAACTGAAGTTTATACCCAAGACCAGACATTAAATATTATTATGTAAGGCACCAGTTCTGTATCAAGTCCTTTCAAGTCTTAACAGCCAAATTAGCAATAAATTCTGACAGCCCCATCTATCAGCTCTGTTCAGCCAATCCAATGGCAACAGTGTGTTTCTTTGCAGGCCCAGGGAACACACCCTTGCAAAGGAGAAAAATGCGCTTGATTAAATTTGGTTTTGAATAATTGGTTCATTGAAATTCTTGAGCTGAAGAAAAATGACATTTCTAATTTATAGAAATCGCAATTTGAAATATAGTTATGACTGCTCAGAGAACCCCTAGAACTAAATAAATTTAAGTCAGCACATTTAAGAAAGCCGTTAAGAGGTACGTAATGACAGCCCACCAATTGTCTCTCCAACAGAGCCCGTGTGGAACCCTGCCAAGAGCTAGCTCCCTTATTCTCCTGGCTGAGGTTGTGTGTGGCTTGATGCTTGAGAGCTCAGCTTTGGTGTATCAAGGCCACCCACCTAGCAAGCTTAGGCACCTGATGGGGCCTGACATGGTTTGGCTGTGGCCCCACCCAAATCTCAACTTGAATTGTATCTCCCAGAATTCCCACATGTTGTGGGATGGACTCCGGGGAGGTAACTGAATCATGGGGGCTGGTCTTTCCCGTGCTATTCTCCTGATATGATTAAGTCTCATGAGATCTGATGGGTTTATCAGGGGTTTCTGCTTTTGTTTCTCTCATTTTCTCCTGCTGCCACCGTGTAAAAAGTGCCTTTTGCCTCCATGATTCTGAGGCCTCCCTAGTCAGGTGAAACTGTAAGTCCAATTAAACCTCTTTTTCTTCCCAGTCTTGGGAAGAAAAGCAGCATGAAAACAGACTAATACAGAGCCTAAGAAGGAGAAGGGCAGCACATTCTGGGCAGAAAAGAAGAGAAGGAAAAATCACTTCCATTTGCAACTCCAGCACCTCTTTGGGAGGAATCTTTCATAGGTGCACACTGCCTGCTTGCAAATATCCCCACTAACCTGCACTGGGTATGCTGGGAACTCAGTTATCCTAGCATCTTAGAGAGCCAGGAAAGACTACTCCAGACCTGTCTGACTGTTACAAGGCAAGGTGGAATGTTATGTATGATATCTGAGTGAGAAAGGAGAATCTACGCTTCTCCTCCAGCCTTGTTTCATGGGCACATTAGTGTGGTTTAGATTGTGTAATATCTCTTAATTATTACATGCAAATTCAGGCAAGCAGTGTGGGACAGAAAAGAGCTCCAGGTCACTTTAGTAATCTAGGTCTCTGCAGATGAGTCAGTGAGTCAGCCAGGATCCCTGAATGAGAGGAGTAAACTTTTGACCTCAAGAAGCTTTCCGTGATCTGGTGATTACCACAGCAGAGCCCAATCCATCAGCTTTGAAAAAACAATGAACTCTGGTGACCTGGTTTGGCCCAACCTCACTGCTGTGATAAAAAGTATGACTCCTGTCTTTTGATAGACCATGGCCCATTTTCAAAATTGCTTCTGAGAAAGTAAATGAGACCCTAGTTTGAAAGAAATGAGGCCAGACTGAAAGATGTCTTTCCCTAAGCATTTGGCAAGCATGGAAATGACATCTATGGGTTTATCATTCCCAGGCCCCTATCCATTTCACTCAAATAGGTCCCCACTCACCACTTTTAGTAACACCCACTGGACACAAACTAGGATATGGGTAGAATTGGGATACAGGCAGAATTTGCCCTTGGCATCACTGTGGTAGACATACAAAGGCATGGCCCAGGCCCCCTTCAAGGAAGGCCTTGCTTCCCTGCCACAGGGAGTATCGCCAGCAGGCAGCCTCCAGCTGTCAGCCTGTGCAGGACCACCTTAGCTGCAGAGAGATGGCTCACAGAGGTCATGCCCTTCCCAGGATAGCTTTTATCCAGTGGCTGAGCAAAGTGGGGCTAGACAGGTCTTGCCATTCAGCCTGTAGCAGGACGCTATGCAGGGCAATGCTCACTGCAGCACTCCCTGCCAACCTGGCCGTGGGTTTCTTGGGCCTGCATCACAGTTTAACCTATTCCTCTGTCCAATTTTGCTTGCTGTTCCCCTTTGCAGATGTTGAAACCCAACAAATGTCTTGCATCTCAAACTCCATTTTAGCATCTGCTTCTTGAGAACCCAATCTGTGACAATCACCTTTTTCTGTTCTGTGATCTTAACTCCTCTTAATTGCATCCCCTTTAGCCCAACACCCCAAAATAAGTTGATAAAAAATACTTGGTTGGAAGTTTCTGGTCCTACTTTTACATATTGTCCAAAGCATGATGTAGTAACATTAACACATGCTTTGGAAACAGAGCTCTGGGTTCAAATCCCAGCTCTGTGTTATCTGGGTCATGGTACCTAATCTCTGTGAGCCTAAATTTTCTCCTCCATCAAGTGGAGGTATCACCATCTACCTAGTAGGTTTGTTGCAGGAATTAAATATAATCACATATACAACACACCTAACACAATGCCTCATACACAGTAGGTGTCTAGTAGTTGGTTATATATTGTTATGGGTCCTTTGGCACTTCACATGTACTCTCCTTGTATTCTAATTTAACTTTTTGGGTATTTCTTTCTTGCTTCTTCTATGAAACTCTGAATTCCTGGAGAGCAAGAAATATGCTATTTACTTAATCTGGATTTTCTATATAATGCTCTGATGGTTAATACTCAGTGTCAAATTGATCGGCTTGAAGGATGCAACATTGATCCTGGGTTTGTCTGTGAGGATGTTGCCAAAGGATATTAACATTTGAGTCCGTGGGCTGGAGAAGGCAAACCCACCCTTAATCGGGTGGGTACCATCTAATCAGCCACCAGCAAATATAAAGCAGGCAGAAAACCATGAAACAATGATAGGCCTAGCCTCCCAGCCTACATCTTTCTCCCATGTTTGATGCTTCCTGCCCTTGAACATCAGACGCCAAGTTCTTCAGTTTCGGGACTCAGACTGGCTCTCCTTGCTCCTCAACTTGCAGACAGCCTGTTGTGGGACCCTGTGATCGTATAAGTTAATACTTAATAAACTCCCCTTTATATATATCCTATTAGTTCTGTCCCTCTAAGAGAACCCTGACAAATATAGATGCCAAGATGGATTTATGTTGTACACAACACATAAAATTTTTGTCAATTAAAAAAATACTAAGAAGGAATGACTTGAAATACAGCAAAGGTGTCTTCAATATAGTAACCAAGCTGAAACTTGGTTCTTGGTGTGCACAGTTACAATAGCAAGCCTAATACCTACTAGTAGATATATAAAGGCATCAAAGTAGATTTTGCCTTCTATTCACCACTGCAAGACCAAATACATAATAGATAATAATGGACAACAGATAGATGACTGGCACCCGAAGAGCAATTGCAGAAATGATTAAGAAACCTAAGTAGACATTGCATGAGTAGACTTATGTCTATTCCATCCCACGTGATCAGTCCAATTTAATCACCCTATTCAATCCTCTGGGGGCTCAGTTGGTCCAAGGAGGGGCACAGGTCTTTGGCCCAAACAGACTGAAGAGAAGGAACTATATCATGTAGTTGGCTAGGAGATTTTTCTTCTCTCTCATATTGGATGTGAAAAGCATGACGCTTCAATTTACATGAAATCTCCAGGAGAACAAGCAAAAGGATGAAGCTGATGCAGAAGATCACAGAGCAGGGAGACGAAAGTTCTTCGGTTCCTGTGACATTGCTGAACTGCTGAATCACTGAAATATAAAGCCTGTACTACCTCTTATCTTCCTGTTATGTAAGAGAATAAATGTCCTTTAGGCCATTTCAGTCTAGGATTCTATTACTTTGAATTTGCAGCAGAAAGTATCCTGAGAGGTAAGGCAAATATTCAATATACAATCACAACTATCCAGGGTATCTTTTATGCTTAGAGCCATATCAGAATTTTAGCTTTCTTTTTTTTTTCTTAGCAGAAAGAGGCCACCTAATCTGAACTCATTTACGGATTAGGAAACTGAAGTTCAGAAAGGCTGAATGAGTTGCCTGAGAAGGCAGAACTCATAAATAGCAGAGTCAGGACTTGACATCCCCAACTCAGGCATTAATCTGTTCATCCAACAGCATTTATGGGTATCTACTATGTGCCAGGCACTGTGCTCTTTTGTCAGCATCACCCCAGTTCCAAAAACATATCATGGAAATGAACTCTTAATACAATATTTGCAACTGGAGCCAATGAACAATAATAAATGTTTCAGAAGACCCTGTTAAGACAGAAGAAGCCACAGCACTATTCACGATAGCAAAGACTTGGAACCAACCCAAATGTCCAATAATGATAGACTGGATTAAGAAAATGTGGCACATATACACCATGGAATACCATGCAGCCATAAAAAATGATGAGTTCATGTCCTTTGTAGGGACATGGATGAAACTGGAAACCATCATTCTCAGAAAACTATTGCAAGGACAAAAAACTAAACACCGCATGTTCTCACTCATAGGTGGGAATTGAACAATGAGAATACATGGACACAGGAAGGGGAACATCACACTCCGGGGACTGTTGTGGGGTGCGGGGAGGGGGGAGAGATAGCATTAGGAGATACACCTAATGCTAAATGACGAGTTAATGGGTGCAGCACACCAACATGGCACATGTATACATATGTAACAAACCTGCACGTTGTGCACATGTACCCCAAAACTTAAAGTATAATAATAATAAAATTTAAAAAAAAAGACAGAAGCCACAGATACTCTTCACCAACCAGGAAATAAGAGTCACCTAAGGAAGAGATGGGAGGAATGTCAAGCTGATTGGAGAGATTTATCAGAATTTTTAAAAAAATTCCAGTACACCCAGAGAAGAGAGGTATGTAACAAGATTACCTGGGCTCATTCACTTTTTTCCTAGCTATAAAACTGTAAAATGTATTCTTGTAAAAATCATATAAAAAATGAAAGATAAGGAAAATAAATGCCATTTTACTCAAGGCATATGTACTTGAGCTCAAGTCAGGCGTGCCACAGTCCATCAACTCAACCGAAAAGAATTTAGGAAGGTACAAGGTGAAGTAAAAACAAGTACCAGTTTTTCAGCAATAACATCAGCAAAGGCTGATATGGAGTCTTGTCAGTTTTGTTAGCATAAAGCATGGCATTTGGAAGGCAGAAGTGCCTCGCCAGAACAGGGAGAAGCCAAACCCATTGTGGCTTCAGCTCCATCAGAAGAACCTTGGTGCCTTGAGCAAGGCCATCTCTACCACATGAGCATGTGAGAGCCAAGTTGGATAATATCGAAGTGGGCAGGTCAGTCAGTGCTTGCCACACTCACAGCCTGTTTTGAGAAAAGCAGTTATTTGAGCAGGGAAGGCCATCTTCTGTACACATGAATAGCCTCACTCCAGCCAGAACTCTGTGAACTTGACCCAAGGTCAGCCAACTCAAAGACTGGCCATCAATCCATGGAGGTAACTGAACATGGCTTTTGAAAAATGTAGGCTCCTAACCTCTACCCCAGAACCACCAGATCAGATTATCTGGGAGTGGATTCCCAAACTTTCTCTTCAACAAGGTGATTATCATGCACAAAGCTAAAATTTTAAAAATACTGATCTAATTCAGACTGTTTATTTTTACAGATGAAGAAACTGAGGCACAGAGAGGTCACAAAAACAAAACTACTTGCTTTCCATGTATATTCACCTTTTCTATCAGAGATACTACCACTGAACTGATGGCTTTCCTTGACAGATGGTTTTATTAGCAGTGTCTGAGTACTTACCTTCTGCTTGCCGTGTATTTCTCTTCCTGTGTTTACATTTTGCATTCATTCATTCATTCACTATGTAGTTGGCTAGGACACTTATTGAGTGTCCATCATGGACCAAGTCTTTTCCTAGGTTCCAGGGAAACAGAAGGAAACAGAATCCCAAAATCTCTGATCAAGAAATTATGTGTTTCCTCCATAAATAAAATTATAAACAAGATTTATTTCTATTTGTATCACCCTTCATTCTAAATACCCACGTGCTTATGATATCCTTACCTAGCAGTCTTTCAATAAGAATTATTGACAGAACAGATTCACTGTTCCGCCGAATCTCATGCCTCACAAAAATCAAAAACCAAATCTTGCTTGTGTTCTCACTTCGAAATAGGACGAAATATGTCTTCTTACAATGAGGCATTCGCTAATGCAGCCAGATTTTAAACTGTTCACCCAGATCTAAGACCATCTAGAGTTCTAACAGAGCAATGGTCATTAAACATCTAATAACCACCCATGCACAAAGAAGACCATTAGCTGTGCAAACTGGCATGTATCCAACAAAGATGATCTGGGCACACAGTCCCTGTTGCTTTCATTTGAAATGTTTCTTTCTTTTATTGTCTGAAGATTATGATAAAATGCCTCTAAGCAGTACAAAAGGGCCATGATTTTTATTAAAATTGAGCACATAAAGAGATCAAAAAGAAAAAAAGAAAGTACCTGCCAATAGAGGCAAGGAATAGGCCACAGAAAAAGCTAGATATGGGGGAGAGGACAATGGGAGAGGCACTTAGAGGGCCAGGATGCTGGAGTAGAAACTAGCTGTGACTCAAGTGGAAGGTTCTGAACATAGGAAGGATGTAAACATGTCAGTCAACAAGATCACCATTAGTTTCCTCATAGTTTGAAGGGGCAGGGGTCATGGAACAGAGACAGGGAGTGGATCTGCCTAGACCTTCCATCTGCCACTTACTGGACTTCATTGTTAGAGGAGGGGTAAGGGGCATAGCAAGAAAAGTACCAAAGAGGAAAGAAGGTTGCAGGGAAAAGAAACGTGTTAGAAGAAAAACATAGCCTTGTCCCTTGCATAATTTCAGAGGGAGCACAGGAAATTTAAACTGTCAAAGCAAGAAATAAAAATAATAATAATACCTACAATCCTTAAATATAGAACTTTACATTTTGTGAAGTATTTCAGAGCCATTTTCTCCTTGACACTACCTCCTCACTCCATTTTTCCTTGGCCACTGCTTATCATCTCTGGGTGCTGAAGTCTCTTGATGTGAACAGAATGGAGAACACTTTGGTCTTTACCTATCACCTCTACACCTTTTGTTTCCCAGGAACGGAGGACACAAAAGAGCTGTAAGAGCAGAGTGAAGCAGGCTCATCCTGGTAATTTCTAGTTTTGCAGATAAAGAACACTTTCCTCACCACGTGTGCAGTGGATCCTGACACCAGAGCTTCAAAGAGGTAATCCTACAAATGATCCCAGGAAATCTGTCACATCACTGGCAAAATCAGCACACGAGAGTAATTCTACATTTAGGGAGGGAGCACCTCTCAATGTGACACAATAAATGAGAAAGTTACCATCAATAGATAACCAAGAAACAAAGGAAACCTGAATCAAAATGAGTCAGGCTGCCCAAGATCAGTGAACTATAAAGCCAAGTATTTGAATGTTTAAAGATATAATGAAACTTCCCTTTCAATCTACATAGTCTCATATGGCCAAGAACATCACAGAAGTCCTTAATAATAGCTGATAGGCTTTGCTTGAAAGCTGGGTCCTCTACTTTGTAGTAATAGAGATGTTACTGGTACATGTCACATCTTCCTCACACAGAAGAGCTTGCAACCCACTATTCTCCTGCCACATTAAAAAGATAGATTGCTAGGTTTTTGTAATTGTCATAAAATTCCATGCCTGAAACGGGGATGGTGTCTTCCTATTTTCCCACTTATTCTCAGAGACTCTATTAATTATATTTCTCTACTTGAAATAATTGGATAATCTAAAACTGAGAAATAAGCACTTTCCTTTCCTCATTGTTTTCCTTCTTTATTCCTCACAGCCCCAGGAGATCACAAATATTTGGCTTTAGGGCAATATCAGCAGTTAATGATTCATGTTCAAAGGCTCAAAGTTGTCTAATTAACAAAAGGCAATGTTTTACACAGGCCATTTTTGCTTTCAAGTTAATAGCACACCGTATATACAAAGGGTGGATTGTATCCAGGTCTTCAAGCTTGCAGTCTGTACTAATTGAAAATGTTCTAATTTCACTTTTTTTCTGACCCAAACTTCAAGTCATTAAAAATTAATCATTTTCATTTGTTTCACTCTGATTTATTGGTGCCTGTATAGTACAGCTCACACATCACATCCTCCTATAATGTGCTCATAAAAATTATGTTTTGGTTTTTATTAAAATATGCACTTGATTAATGAAAATATTATTAGCATATTTTCTGTGAATTATATTCTTAATAGCATCAGTCATTAACAAAATCAGAATCTTTAAAATGTCTAATCATCTTCTTAATGTAAATGGTGGCCTGGGCTAAGTATTTCCTAGTAGCAGAAATTTGGTAAGATTTCTGGTACTGTATCACCATAACATCATGAATTTTTATAGAGAGGGTCTGACATTAAATATTGACATTTCTAAAATTATAGTATGTATGCATGTTTCTGATGCCAATGGCTTTGATATCAGCACAAAATCCAACACATCAGGTAAGACTTTTGTAGATTCATCATGATCTTGAATCTCAAAACAAAGCTGATTCCAAAGAAGTAAATGCTTGTTCCTCTACAATGCCTGGATACTTTGCACATCCATTTATTATAATTGCTTACTTTCTTGTCTGTGTCCATACTAGCAAGCAGAGAGTGTATCATTGCATCTTTGCAGTATAGCACAGTGGTTAAGAAAATAAACTCTCAACTGAAGACTGTCTTGGTTTGAATTTCGGCTCCATGCTTCCTAGTTTATGTAATTTGGACAAGGTACTTCAACTCTAAGTGCAGCTTTCTTATCTGTAAAATGAGCATAATGGTAACCATTTTTCTCCCAAATCTGATGGGAACAATAAAAGTATTCAGAGTGGCTTATATTTGGTTAATACTGATCAATTGTTAGCTATTATTATTTGCATTTTTAGTATCTACAAACCAGGGATGAGAATATGGTAACTACTCAGTGATTATTAAAAGAGTAAATAGATGAGTTAATAAGACAAACACTAGTATTCTTATTTATAGATGAGTAAAACCAGCCTCCATAAAGAAAAATAATCGTTCCCAATTTCAGTCAAGTAGTAAGTGACAGAATCATTTTTCAAACTTGGATCTATCTACGGCCAAACTACAGGAGAAGGCTTGCTGTCTCCCAGAGGTCCCCGAGCTTCCTATTAGTTAGACAACACCTACATTTGAAAAATGAATCAAATGATTTTTTTTGTTTTAGGAATAATTTAAAAATTATTGGGCAGAAATGTCATGAACTTCCCCCCTCCCATCACTGCGAATTAATATACTAAAGAGCAATAGCTATGAAACTGGAACTTTGTTCCCAAATACTCTCCAGAACACAGAAAAATGGGGGGCAGATGATATTCTGACAGTTAACTTTCCATTTAAGTCTCTGCTGCTCTCAATCTTTGTCAAAATGGGTTTCTTATTGTTAAGAATCATGGTTCTCCCAGGAGACAAGTGGCAACTCAATAGCTCAAAACTTACTGAAAAATGCCATTACATATTGAAGTGCCACACACTTGAGCATTCATACCCATCTCTCCAATCCCAATGGCTTTGCTCAGTGAAGAGAGCAAGGAAGCCATCTATGCAAGGACACTTTAAGTATGTGTTCTCATTCTTCAATGATAATTACTTGAGTTACCACCTTTTACCATTGCTATGAAGAAAAGGATATTTTATGAGAAGGAAATGAATTGATTTCTAAACTCTAGGTAGGTGAAATCCCTTATATTTGTTCATCCAGTAGAAGTTATTACTAAGATTGATGATCTTAATATATAGACTGTAAGGAAGATCCGGTTTTCACCCTGAAAGCCTTGCTGCTTTACCGCCTTAATAGATACATGATTTTCCTCATACCATCTCAGGCAAGAAAGGAAACTACAACCTACATGTTAGAGTCTTTAATTGTGCCTGATCTATCTACATTTTACAGGACTTCATTCTCAAAATACATGCTTATAATACTTATTTTTTTCCTTTCATACTTAGTATTCATCAAAGGGAATTGCATTTTACTCTCCCAGAGCTAAAAAAGATGATCTAATTAAAACTATTAAAGAATGAGCCATTAAAGAGTTGTCTGAAAAAATGTAACGTATGGAGTTCCTGCATGCAGTCATTCAATAAGTAGGCATTGAGCTGCTATAACCCACAGGGGGTATGTCCTAGAGATAATGAGATCTTAGTATTAAACACCTCTATAACTGAAATACTATTATACAACAATGTAACAATATGGCTAGACATTTGGAGATTAAAAAAATAATTCCAAACCCATCAAATTGTTTTGTTGAAGGCAACAGGCAACAAAAGATGTCTAAACATTCAAATTTCAGAAAGCATACTTCACAGGTACCTTGATCTTAGACGTTATTGGGAAGCAAAAACAGAACCAAAATTTAGAATCAAGAAGTCATCATATAAAAAACATGGCAAGCATACCAACCTTCCAGTATCTGTACTCTCTCTATACCTTTCCTCCTGTTAATAATATAGTATTCTTACCCTAAGAAAGCAACCTCACCTCCTCACGGGCTTTTTTCTACAATTAATGGATTTACCGCATGATTTCCAACAGCAAGTAAACATGGTCTACATCACCCACCAAAAAAAAAGATGTGTATATGCGGTGGTTGCGGGGGCGGGGGGATAGATTGCATTATTGTTTTCAAGTATTCACTATTTCTTCATTTGCACATATTACCATAGGCAGTGAAGTGTCTTACAGAAGGAGTGTACTTTTCTACCCATTGACATTGGGCTTGGCCATGTAACTTGATTTGGTCAATGGAATGTGTGTAAATGTGTAGTATGGCAAATTCAAGCTGAAGATTTGAGACACTGCATGGCATGGTTCTGTCTCTCGCTTCTTCTCTCTTCTATCAAAAGGATGTGTCCCAGACTGGGGGAGCTCTGTCAGCTTGTGTTCAGACATAAGACACACGGTGCAGGGCATAGCTGACCTCTAGCTACTGACATGGAATGTGATCAAGAAACAAACCAATTTTGTTTGAAGCTTTTAGTTGGTTTTTGTCACTGCAGTATAAACCCATCTAGCTCTATACATCCATGTTTCTCTGCTCTCTAAGCAGCTATCTCTCCTTCTTTTCCTTCTATCCTCCCTCAATCCTCTAAAACCAGGCTTCTTTCCCACCACACTACTCCTTCCCTTTCCACTGAAACCACTCTTAACAGGGTGTCTTCCATATGTCCAACTCAAATGATCATCTCTATCTTCATCTTTTCTGACCTCTCGGCAGCATTTATCATTGTTGTCCACTGCCTCCTCCTTAAAATATTCCCTTCTCTTGATTTCTCACGATTTGCCTTCCATGTCACTGGCCATTACTTCTCAGTCACTTTGGCTAGTTCTCTATCCTGTTTCAATCATTGAAGTATGAATACACCAAGCTTTCCTTTAGTCTTCTTTTCTGTCCCTACATTCTTCAAACTCTACATTAATCCTCATTTAGACCTCTGTTTAAAATATAATGTGTATAACAAGGACTCTCTAGCCCTGACCTCTTAATTTAGCCCCAAACTTATCTGTTCAGCTAACTGCTTGACATCCTCACCTATGTGTCTATAGGCATTTCAGTCTTAACTTGGCCAAAATACGATTGTTGATTTTTCCTGTGTAGATCTGTCCCTCCCACAATCTTCCCCATCTCAGCAAATGGCATCACTATGTACATAGTTGATTAAGCCAAGGACTGAAATCAGGGTGATGGGGCTACAAGCCAAAAATTATCAAAGATTAACAACAAATCACCAAAAACTAGGGAACAGGCATGGAACAAGTTCTTCCCCACAGCCTTCAGAAGTAACTAACCCTACTGATGCCTTTATCTTCTGGCCTCCAGAACTATGGAAGAACAAATTTCTGTTATTTAAACCACCCAGTTTGTGGTACTTTGTTTTGGCAGCCCTAGAAATCTAATACAAGGCCCTGTTCTGCCAAGTTGGTAGGAGGTGGAATTTCAACCCTTAGGGACATTTCCACCCCTCCCTCATCATGCTCTAGAGATGTCTTTAGACTCCAGTGTAAAAACCAGGACAAGCCAGGGGGCTGATCCCAGGGAAGTGAGCCTAGAAAAAAGGGTCACCTTTGACCAGCTTACCTAGGGATCCCAGTCTGGACTCACTACCATTCTCTTTCCAGATCCTGCTACCTGGCATGCTGCCAAGCTTTAAGGTGCTGGTCTCTGATACACTTGGGACCTATCATGTCATTCTCTACCCTACTTCTACTTTAGGGAATTTCTCATCTCTCTCCCTCTTCTGCCTCCCCTTCCTCAATAACAATTACAAAAGGCAACTAGAAAAATTATTTTCAAGCAGCCTCTACTTTAAGTTTGATAAATGCCCTTGACATGAAGAACATAAAAGATCTGGCTACCTTCAGAAAAAAAGAGGCCAAGATTTGTGACTATCACATATACAGTGATTCTCATTCTTTCTGTCTGATTCTTTTCTTTCTCATTCTTTCTGTCATTCTGATTCTTTCACATCAGCCAAAATAAAACAAACTAATCTCTTAATAATTTATTTTGTCAAAACAGGGATGTCTATCTAGGTGAGGCTTACCTGATAACAACTTGATGATACACAGATGGCATCATGTACCAAGACCATCACCCTGTGATACGCTCATAACCAAGAGCTGTCTGATAATCAGCATAGCAACCTAGCCACAACACAGAAAAATCTTCAAAGGATTCAACAAGCTGCAGAGCAGAAAGAGTTCAAGTTGTTTCTAGAGATCCAGTCACTTCTTCCATCACTACCCATGCTGTTTCTTCCTCCTCACAGCCTTGCTTTTGAAATTTTAGCCAATTTTGAAATTTTAACCAGTTAAAAGAGGTCAAATACCATGCCCTATATTAGCAAGCTTTCTCCGGTGTTTGTCTTCTCTGCTCACAGGAACTCTCCTATTTACTGTACACTTCTAACCCCCTCTGTTTCAGGAAATAAATCGGTGTCTGATGGTACACTCATTATAGTGCTGTTGTTTCTGAGAATAAGGTCCTCCAAGGTAATTAAATAAGAGCTGGGGAGTTTTCTTATGAAACAAACAGCCCACTGCTGCTTCTGCTGATAAATAACGATTTTCTCAATAAAATGATGTTGTATAGATGCTGCAAGTTGGTTTCTTGTTATGCTCATCAGTGAGCTCCTGAATGAGTCTAGATTTCCCCTCTTCTAGGTACATGGCATTAAGGGTTACAAAAAAAGGGAAGATGTATGCATTGTTCTTCTCATAAAGAAAAAAATCTATTGGATGGGAGCTTAATGTATGCTTCTTGGCAGTATCACCAGTAGATGCATTATAACTACCAAGAAGGAGGTGGTCAGTTATATTTTATAGTTCTCCTTTCCAATTCTAATAAGGAAGCATGTAATACTTACAAAGTACATATTGCGTTGTTTCACTGGTAGGCATTTATGAATAGATAAACTGGGTAATGAAAATTACTGGAAACTTGCATATTTTCCCACACAAACTTTTTATAGTAGGCATATGTAATCTGCCTTTCAATCCCTCATCTTGCAGCAATGAGCTGCAGGAAATTTGAATACTATTCCTACTGTGCAGAAATAAAAGGAGGAATAAATTCTGATGATTCTATAATAGCTGGAGCTGAAAAGTCACAGCATTTTCCATTTAAGGGGTCCACATATTAGATCCAAACTGCTCAAGAAGTTTTAAGGTTTTCAAAATCTGCCATCCTCGGGGTTAAGATGAAATTCAACTTCTCTTGGTTTGGGAGTGGTCAGTTAAGGTAACATATCACTAGAAGAATTGGGATTCATGATTTCTAAAGGAGTATTAAAGACTATGAAGAGCTTTTAAATTAAAATATCAAGAATTATAAAAGGAGTTTTTAATCATCAAGTCCTCTCCAAAGTATAAAAAACACATTATGGAATGATGAATTTTCATAGTCAACTAAAGATATATTCTGATATGTTCTCTTCTCTATGGTTGAAGCTTTACACGTAACAAACCAATTAGAATACAAGAAAATATTAAACTTTTCTGACAACAACAGGAACATTAATAATAAATGTGGATTTCAGTTCAGGCTATTCTCTTCAAAATAATGGTTTCAGTTATTTGAGACTGTTTGCTACATGAACACAGCCTATATTTACCACACAGCAATGATCCATAATTAAGCTTTAACTTTCCATGTGCCTAGATATGAGTCCATTTTTAGTGACATTGATAAGATCTATGATCCATCACTACTTTTGGAAAATGTTGCTGATTCTAAAGATATTAGCACTGGATGCTATCTTTGAAATGATGCAGCATTGAGCAGTACTAATGTAGCTTAACTGTTGGTGAAATTGCCAAAGTATTAGCATATCTAATGATTCCCTCTATCTCTCAAGTTAATATCCTGCAGAGAGCAGAGCTCATGATCTTCTGTACTAGAGAGACACAGTGTCATCCAGAGGGCAAAAACCAGCTTATAAATCCTTATAAACCCTTCCTTCCTTCCCCATTCTATAGATGAGTAAATTGAGGTTCAAAACTATTAAGTAATTTCCTGTAGTCACTGATAAGTGGCAGAACCAGGATCAGAATTGAGGTTTGTCTTTCAATGAAAGTACTAAACTACTGGTATTAGACTACTGCAGGCCTCCTCCTGTATTTCATGTCACTTTATGCAATGCTGCAGATGGAGTGGTAATACACATGAGAGGTAAAATTGTAAAGAAGCATAGTTCATCCTTTCTGTATCCCCAGGCCACTTTCAGATTCTCCCAGCCTTGATACTCACCTTCCTTTTTGTCTACTTCTCTTCCTCCCATCCAATGAACTCTAAGAAATAATATGACACCTGCCATTTATGAATTAGCATGAATTTCCATCAATAATCCAGATTTTTGAGCTGCAAAGGATGATGGAAACCATTTCTGAACCCAGTCGTTTTACAGATGTGGAGACCTAACCACAGAAAGGTTAAGGGACTTACCTGACTTCACAGAGCTAATGATGTACATACAGAACAAAAGCAAGAATTCTGTTTCGTGACTCCCTACTCACAGTTCTATTCATTATACCTTCACAAAGATAATTTTTTTTTAATTTCAGAGGAATGTTCTGACCTCAAAGAAATTTTACACATCAAGGAGTAAAGAGAAAACATAATGAAAAACAGGAGCCCTGCATGAACCCCTTAAACCATATTTGTTAGTGGCTGCCTACTCTCTTCTTGTGTGAGACCAGTCCTGCTGAAGGAAGCCACTGGTGAGCATAGTGAGCAGCTCTCTCCTGACAGTAGTATGCAGAATATCCTCCCTTCCAGACCTGCTCCCTTTTAAAACAGCAAGCATTGCGTCTCTCTGTTCTTCTCCCCTACAGGAATCAATGCAATCATTGTGTTAAGGCCCCATGGGAAGCCACCACTGTGTTAAAAATAAAAATAAAAAACAATAAAATTTCAAATTGATCATTTCTAGTTACTAAAAGAAGAAAATAATAGACTTTCCCTTCCTGATTATGTTCATTTCCATAGATTTCAATTTGTCTCAAATTACAAGGAAAAGTAAATTGAAATCTATAGCTGGATCCCCAGGTGTAACGTTTCATTTTTTAAAATCAATATGAAATGGAAGCCATTTTGCAGTAAGTATTTTTGGCTCCAGCTCTGAAGTACTAAGGCTATTATGATGCATTTAGGCATCCAGATAGTTGATCATATTCAGCCTATACTTGTTTTCACTCTCAATCTTTCTGTCCTGCATAAACATGAGGCTCTGAATGTCAGTGGTTTTTGAGAGCTTCTTCCCTGTCAAAATAGCTGTGTATAGTTTGTTTGGGCTGGGTATTTTTGGTGTTTTTCTGTGTCTGTATCTACAAACACCAGTGAAGGTGGAGGATAAGGCAGATCATCTGGACACTTATGGAAAAAGATGGCTAGAAAACAGGGAAGTTTCAAGGGACTGACTATTCAGATTGACCAGCCTCATTACTTTAGTTTTATGTTGTAAGTGTTCAGTTTCTGAAACAATATACGGTGTTATATGAAAGTCAGAGCTAGAAGGAACCAAGTAAGCAGCTAATTCAACCTCCTCATTTTACAAATGACACCTCTAAGGCTGAGAGAAAGGAAGCAATTTGGCCTATATCATAACCTAACTTGCAGAGCTGAGACTCAGAACTATAAGACTTCCTAACACTGATATTGTAGTTTGGATTTCCCCAAAAGCAGAGCCTGACAAAAGGGGTTGGGTGAAGGTGGTTTATTTTAGAAGTAATCAAAAGAAATGGCAATAAAGCAGGAAGATGAGGCTAGAAAGAAGAGAAAAATAGATGCAACATCAATTTGGTTATCACTATGGGAAACTAGGGCCAAATCCCACTATGGACCCACTGGAATCATACACCACATACACCAGCAATGTGCCTTCACAGGATGGCAGCCCACAACACTTAACCACTCGTTCCAATAGAGGGTTGTTCCCACAGGCCTTAACTTCCCTGAGTTTTCAGGCTATGACTAAGCAAGCCTAGTGACTTCAGAAAAAGCCTAAGGACAGAAAAGCAAAGAGACACAGCCTGGTACTTGAGTTAGGGTACTTTAAGCAACTCTCCATCACAGCTGCAGCTGAAATCAGGTGGAACAAGAGGTTGTGTCACAGGCCACAAAGAATCTACTACAAGTGGTTTTTAAACTATGTTGCCTACAACTTTGGGGTTGTTCTGCAAAAAGGCTCTAGGGAGGCCTGAGAAAGGACCTAGTGTATTAGGGTTCTCAAGAGAAACAAAACTAATAGGATATTTTTATATATATGAGGGGATTATTAAGGGAATTGGCTCATGCAATTATGGAGGCTGAGAAGTCCCATGGTAAGCTGTCTGCAACCTGGAGAACCAGGAAACTAGTGATATAATTCAGTGTGAGAACCTGGGGCGGGGGTAGGGGCTGCTGGTGTTGGAGTCTGAAGGCCCAAGAACCTGGAGCTCTGAAGCCCAAGGGCAGGAGAAATATGGATATCCCAGCTCCAGAAGAGACAGTGAATTTGCCTTTCCTCTAACTTTTTGTTCTATCCTGGCCCTTGATTGGATACCCTACCCATATTAATGAGGGGGATCATCTATACTCAATCTATCTATTCAAATAGTAATATTTTCTGGTAACACACACATCCAGAAATAATGCTTAATCAGATATCTGGGCATCATATGGCCCACTCAACTTGACACATAAAATTAACAATCACAAGTCCCTCCCTTGTCAAGCTGGTACTCATATGTATCTCCTTACACCATACTTACTCTCCAATTAAAGATGATAACAAGATCCTAATTCCACCTAGCAGGATGCAACTATCCTGCAAACAAACAAAAATGAACAAATCCCTTCC
The DNA here is from genome assembly GCF_006542625.1 of Nomascus leucogenys. Taxonomy (NCBI): domain Eukaryota; kingdom Metazoa; phylum Chordata; class Mammalia; order Primates; family Hylobatidae; genus Nomascus; species Nomascus leucogenys. The sequence continues at coordinate 61,262,664 of NC_044401.1, read as the reverse complement.
CAGAGGATATAAAGTCCACGTGATGTTTACTCTTCTCCTGATATCCCACAACTTAAATACTATGAGGAAAATTAACAATACCTAATACATCTTAGTATTAGGTATTGTTATACATACTTACATAAGTCAGTAAAGGGAAGAAAACAAAGGTATTTCCTTCATATATGTATATATACACACAAATTCATAACAAAAATAGGGAGGAAATATTCATGATGATTATAGTCCTTGTTTTTCTAACTGGTCATGTGGTTGTAGCTGGTATTTATAACTACCTTCTTCTACTACCCATTCTGTGTTTCCTTTGCCTTCAGTAAATATCTCATTCGATCTTGGCTCTTTACCTAGCAAGGTGACCCAAACCATCATTCCCGAAGGGTTTAGGCCATTTGTAGTCCTGCCTGGATTGAGTTGTTGTTTTCCATTGACCTTAATTAAAGGGTATGGTAATACTAAGAAATGCCCCATGGGATATCCTGTATTCTAGACATATGCTTCTTTACTTCCATTATGGAGTGGTTATCCAATTTCCCTTTGATAATCTGGATCAATCATCCTCGTAGAGACACCCAGAAATAATATTTTATCAGCTATCTGGGTATCTTTTGACCTAGTAACATTGTCATATAAAATTAACCATCACACCCCAGAAGAGCCACATGGTAAGATTTTAGGACTTCTATATCTTCCTCATTCAGAGCAGACCTACATTTATCTGCCTTATATGTTAGAGGTAATCTATGAGATATCATTTGTAGGGGGATGGGGGCTTACTTGCGTATTAGTCATGATTCTTTAGTTTTAAGTGCACAAACCAAATAGAACTAGCTTGAGCAAAGAAAAAATGTTCACATAACTGAGAAATCAAGGGCTAATCAGGGACTTTAGGCACAATGGGATTAAGGGTTCACACAAATTTGTCTGGGCTTTCTCTTATCTATGTGTCAGTCTTATTCTGTCCTACTCTAGGGGCACTTTTTCTGCAAAGAGACAGAAAGTGGCTGCCAATAGCTCCAGGTTATATCATACTAGGTTAGCAATGCCATCAGAAAGTGAGAGCTTCTTCCTTCTAGGGTTTATATAATCATACCAAATGACTCAAATATCCTGCTTAGTTTATCTAACCACCCCCTTGGACAAATTGCCATTGGCTTGGACAACTATTCTAAAACTTTAGCATGCATCAACATCATCTCAAAGACTTGTCAAAAAATACTCACTGTGCCCTACTCCCAGAGTTTCTTATTTGGTAGGTCTGGGATACCTCCTCAAAATATGTGCCTTTCAGGTGATATTCAAACTGCTGCTCCAGTGACCACACTTTGTGTACCACTGGCTATAATGAGGAGGTACTCACAATCAAATCAAGTCACAGGGCCAGGCCAGATTCTAAGGAGGTGGAGTGTGTTTCGGGGGAATAGATTCCATTTTCTAATTGGAAGAGTGGCAAATAATCTGTGGCCATCTGTAATCTATGATAGGAGACATGGTGAAAAGGACTGACATAAGTGTAATTGCCTCCTAGAAGGGAAGGGAAAAGAGAACAAAGTTCTCATCATCTCTTCAATATGTGAAGAGATGATGGCTGAGAATTTTCCAGAAACGATAGAACACATTAACTCATACATTCAAGAAGTGCTACAGATTCCCAGAAAAATCAATACATGAAAAAACTCATCTGGGCACATCTTGGCAAAACTAATTTTGAAAAAGCAAGGGAAAAATCTTAAACCCTGCTGAAGAAAGATGACACTATTTTCAGAGAAACAACAATAACATTAACAGGTTACTTCTCAAAATAAGTAATAGAATCCAAGAAAAAGTGGGATGACATATTTGACATGCCACAATAAAGAAACTTACAACATAGAATTTCATTCAGAGCAAATTATTCTTCAAATATTAAAGCAAATTTAAAACATTTTAGATAATGAAAAAATATGGAGGATGGAGATAAAGGTGTGTTCAGAAGAAAATATTTAGCCTTACAATTCATTTATTTGAAAAGAAGAATGACTGAACATTAATGATTTAAGATTTATCTCAATAAATTAGAAAAACAGCCAATAAAACCCAAAGAACGTATGAGGAAGGCAACAATAAAGGTAAGAACAAATACTAATGGAATAAAACAAAACATTCAATAGAAAAATCAATAGCACCAAATAATGGTTCTTTATAACAATGAATAACTTTGATAAGCACCTAACAAAGCTGATTAAGAAAAAAGTGATAGCATGAATTTTAAACATCAATAATTAAAAAGGGAACATCACTAAAGACATTATAGATGTTAAAAAGATAAGAGGAACATATTAGGAACAACTCTATGACAATAAATTTGAAAGTTTAAATGAAATAGACTAATTTCTAGAACGATGAAACCCACAAAAACCAACACAAAAAGAAACAAAAGGTCTAGATAATTCCCTATTTGCCCAATAATTGAATCCATACGTTATAAAGCTTCCCACAGTAAAATATACGGGCTCATGTTGGCCTTTCTGTTGAAATTTTATAAACATTTAATGAAGAAACTATACTAACTTTACACAAATCTTCGCAGATTTTAGAAAAAGGGAGAAAAAATACAAACTCGTTTTATCAGAACAACATAACATTGTCCCAAAATCTGACCAAAACAATTACAAGAAAGAGAAATTACTAGTCAATCTCTGTCAAGAACATAGATGTATATATCTTAGGAAAATATTAAGAAATTTAATCCAGCAATTCACAAAAAGGTTAATGCATCATGACCCAGTTGAGTTTCTTCTGGAAATGCAAGACTGGTTTAGCTATCAAGATATTAATCCAGGGCCAGCCATGATGGTTCATGTGTATAATCTCAGAACTTTGGGAGGCCAAGGTGGGACGATCACTTAAGGTCAGGAGTTTGAGATCAGCCTCAGCAACACAGCAAGACCTCATCTCTACAAAAAAATTTTAAAAAATCAACCATGTGTGGTGGCACATGCCTGTAGTCCCAGCTATTCAGAAAGCTGAGACAGGAGAATAGCTTGAGTACAGGAGTTTGAGACCACAGTGAGTTATGGTCACGACACTGCACTCCAGCCTGGGCAACAGAGTGAGAACCTGTCTCTTAAAAAAATCCATAAAATTCACCAATTAACAAAATGGAAAAAAATGTATAATCATCTCAATAAATGCAATAAAAGCATTTCATAAAATGTAGTATCTATTTAAGAAAAAACTCATATACTAAGAATAAAAGGGAACATCCTTAATCTAACAAATCTTATCTACAAAAATAGAAGGGACTACAATAAACATTATGCTCGTGAAATATTAAAAGCTTTTTCTCTAAAATCAGCAATGAGATAAATATCTCTACTATTACAATTTCTACCACCATTAAACTGTACATGTTAGCTAGAGCAATAAGGCAAGGAAAAGAAGGTATAGTCATTGAAAAGGAAGAAATAAAACTGTTATGTGCAGATGACATGATCATGAATGTAGAAAGTCCAAATGTATCAAGACTTGGAGCCAACCCAAATGTCCATCAATGATAGACTGGATTAAGAAAATGTGGCACATATACACCATGGAATACTATGCAGCCATAAAAAAGGATGAGTTCATGTCCTTTGCAGGGACATGGATGAGGCTGGAAGCCATCATTCTCAGCAAACTATCACAAGGACAGAAAACCAAATACTGCATGTTCTCACTCTTAGGTGGGAATTGAACAATGAGAACACTTGGACACAGGGCAGGGAACATCACACACTGGGACCTGCTGTGGGTGGGGGACTGGGGGAGGGAGAGCATTAGGAGAAATACCTAATGTAAATGATGAGTTGATGGGTGCAGCAAACCAACATGGCACATGTATACCTATGTATCAAATCTGCATGTTGTGCACATGTACACTAGAACTTAAAGTATAATTAATATATATTAATTATACATATATAATTATATATCTAACCTATATATGTGTGTATATATAGGTCTATTCATATTATCTACTTATTGTGTGAGTTTTGGCAGATTGTGCCTTCCAAGAATTGGTCCATTTTTTCTACGTTATCAAATTTGTGGACAAAGAGTTCATACTATTCCATTATTATCCTTTGAATGCCCATGGGATCTATAGCAATATCCCCTTTTTGATTTCGGATATTGGTAATTTATGTCTTCTCTCTCTCTTTATTTTCCTGGCTAGAGACTTATCAATTGTATTGGTCTTTTCAAAGAGCTGGCTTTTGGTTTAATACATTTTCTGTATTTCAGTTTCATGGATTTCTGCTCTGACTTATATTATTTCTTTACATCTGCTGACTTTGGATTTAATTTACTCTTCTTTTTCTAGTTTTCTAAGGTAAACACTTAGAGAATTGATTTTAGATCTTTTATTTTTTTCTAGTACCAAAATTAATATAGCTACCCCAGCTTTCATTTGATTAGTATTAGCAAAGTATTTCTTTCTGTATCCCTTTACTTTAATATTTAAAGTGGGTTTCTTGTGGACAACATGTAGTTGTGTCTTATTTTTTTAAATCTACTATATCTGTCTTTTAATTAGTAAATTTAGCCCATTGACATTTGAAGTGATTATTGATTTGGTTGGGTTAATGTGTACCAAATTTGTTAATGATTTTTATTTATTGCCCTTACTATTTTGTATCTCATTCTTTTCCTATCTTCTGTGGTCTTAATTGAGCATTTTCTATGATTTGATTTTCTCTCCTTTCTTAATATATCAATTATACTTCTTTTTGAAACTTTTTTAGTGGTTGCCCTAGAATTTGTGATACACATTTACAATGATTCCATGTCTATTTTCATATAACAGTATATCACTTTATGGGTAGGACAAGTACCTTAAAATATCAAAATATTCCTAATTCTTCTCTCCCATCTCTTATATCATTGCTGTAATTCATTTCACTTATTCATAAGCTATAATCATTGAATATATTTTTACTATTATTATTTTGAGCAAACTGTTACCTGTTAGATCATTGGAAAATATGAAAAATAAAAGTTTTTGTTTTACCTTCACTTATTCTTTCTCAAGCATTTTTCCTTTTTTAATGTAAATTCAAGTTTCTGAACTATATCATTTTTCTTCTTTCTGAAGAATTTGTTTTAACATTTTTTGCAAGGCAGGTCTACTGGTAATAAGTTCCCTTAATTTTTGTCTGAGAAAGTCTTTAGTTCTCTTTTGTTGTTGAAGGATAATTTTGCAGCATATGTAATTCTATATTGGTGATTTTTATTTTCTCTCACCACTTAAAATATTTCACTCCCCTGTCTTCTTGCTTACATGGTTTCTGAGGAAAAGTTGTTTGTTATTCTTATCTCTGCTCCTCTATAGGTAAGGTGTTTTTCCTCTGGTTTCTTTCAAGGATTTTTTTTTAAATTTATTTTCTGCAGTTTGAATATCATATGCCTGAGTGTATGTTTTTAATGAATTTATCCTGCTTGATGTTCTCTGAGCTTCCTGGATCTGTGTTTTCATGTCTGATATTAATTTGAAAAAATTCTCAGTCATTATTGCTTAAAATATTTCTTCTGTTTCTTTCTTTTACATCCTTCTAGTATTCCTATTACTCAACTACCTTTTGTGGTTATTTCACTCTTCTTGGATATTCTATTTTCTATTTTCCACTCTTTTTCCCTTTGCTTTTCAGTTTTGGAATTTCCACTGATATATCCTCAAGCTCAGAGAATCTTTCCTTAGCCATGTCCAGTCTACTAATGAGCTCATGAAAGGTATTCTTCATTTCTATTACAATGTTTTTGATATCTAGCATTTATTTTTTATTTTTTTCTTAGAATTCCATCTCTGTGCATACATTAATAATCTATCCTTGCATGTTGTCTATTTTTTCCACTAGAACTCTTAGCATATTAATCACAATTTTTAAAAATTTTTAGTTCAAAGTATCTGCCATATCTGAGTTCGAATCTGATGTTTCCTCTGTCTCTTCAGACTTTACTTTTTAATACATCTTGTAATTTTTTTGTTGAAAATTGGACATGATGCACTGGAGAAAAGAAACTCTGTTGAATAGGCCTTTAGTGATATGGTAATAAGGTGTAGGCATCAGGGAAGTATTATTCTGTAATTCTATAATTAGGTTGCAAACATTTAGTGAGCCTGTGCCCTTGCACTGTAATCTTCACAAGTGCTACTCAGTCCCTTTTCCTCCCCTTAGGTAGGGCAGATAGGATGCCTAGAGGGAGTTGGAGTTGGATATCCCTTCCCCATATAAGTGTTTTGTAGTTTTGGGTTTGGCATTTTTGCTTATCTTTTAATAGATTTATTTCTAAATACTTGATTTTTTGAGCCACTATGTAAGTGGTCCTTTTAAAACAATTCTTTCTCTAATGGTATTTTTTCTCATATATGAAAGTGCAATAGATTTTTTAATACTAATCTTGTTTCCAGTGAACTTTCTGAATTCACATATTAGTATTAAAAATTTACAGATAGACACCATAACATCACAACTGAAAGAACTAGAGAAGCAAGAGCAAACAAATTCAAAAGCTAGGAGACGGCAAGAAATAACTAAGATCAGAACAGAATTGAAAGAGATAGAGACACAAAAAACCCTTCAAAAAATCAATGAATCCAGGAGCTGGTTTTTTGAAAAGATCAGCAAAATTGATAGACTGCTAGTAAGACTAATAAAGAAGAAAAGAGAGAATAATCAAATAGACGCAATAAAAAATGATAAAGGGTTTATCACCACCGATCCCACGGAAATACAGACTACCACCAGAGAATACTATAAACACCTCTATGCAAATAAACTAGAAAATCTAGAAGAAATGGATAAATTCCTGGACACATCCACCCTCCCAAGACTAAACCAGGAAGAAGTTGAATCTCTGAATAGACCAATAATGGGCTCTGAAATTGAGGCAATAATTAATAGCCTACCTACCAAAAAATGTCCAGAACCAGACCGATTCACAGCCAAATTCTACCAGAGGTACAAAGAGGAGCTAGTACCATTCCTTAAGAAATGATTCCAATCAATAGAAAAAGAGGGAATCCTCCCTAACTCATTTGATGAGGCTAACATCCTCCTGATATCAAAGCTTGGCAGAGACACAACAACAAAAAAAGAGAATTTTAGACCAATATCTCTGAGGAACATCAATGCGAAAATCCTCAATAAAATACTGGCAAACTGAACCCAGCAGCACATCAAAAAGCTTATCCACCATGATCAAGCTGGCTTCATCCCTGGGATGCAAGGCTGGTTCAACGTATGCAAATCAATAAACATAATTCATGACATAAACAGAATCAAAGACAAAAACCACATGATTATCTCTATAGATGCAGAAAAGGCCTTTGACAAAATGCAACAGTCCTTCAGGCTAAAAACTCTCAATAAACTAGGTATTGATGGAACGTATCTCAAAATAACAAGAGCTATTTATGACAAACCCACAGGCAGTATCATAATGAATGGGCAAAAACTGGAAGCATTCCCTTTGAAAACTGGCACAAGACAAGGATGCTCTCTCTCACCACTCCTATTCAACATAGTGTTGGAAGTTCTGGCCAGGGCAGTCAGGCAAGAGAAAGAAATAAAGTGTATTCAATTAGGCAAAGAGAAAGTCAAATTGTCCCTGTTTGCACATGACATGATTGGATATTTAGAAAACTCCATCATCTCAGACTAAAATCTCCTTAAGCTGATAAGCAACTTCAGCAAAGTCTCAGGATACAAAATCAATGTGCAAAAATCTCAAGCATTCCTGTACACCATTAACAGACAAACAGCCAAATGATGAGTGAAGTCGCATTCACAATTGCTACAAAGAGAATAAAATACCTAGCAATCCAACTTACAAGGAATATGAAGGACCTCTTCAAGGAGAACTACAAACCACTGCTCAACTAAATAAAAGAGGACACAAAAAAGTGGAAGAATATTACATGCTCATGGATAGGAAGAAGCAATATCGTGAAACTGACCATACTGCCCAAAGTAATTTATAGATTCAATACCATCCCCATCAAGCTATCAATGACTCTTCACAGAATGGGAAAAAACCACTTTAAAGTTCATATGGATGTGGAGAAATAGGAACACTTTTACACTGTTGGTGGGACTGTAAATTAGTTCAACCAGTGTGGAAGACAGTGTGGCGATTCCTCAAGGATCTAGAACTAGAAATACCATTTGACCCAGCCATCCCATTACTGGGTATATACCCAAAGAATTATAAATCATGCTGCTATAAAGACACATGCACACGTATGTTTACTGTGGCACTATTCACAATAGCAAAGATCTTTCCTCCTTTCTCTTGTGGGCATTTAGTGCTATAAATTTCCCTCTATACACTGCTTTAAATGTGTCCCAGAGATTCTGGTATGTTGTGTCTTTGTGCCTGTTGGTTTCAAAAAACATCTTTATTTCTGCCTTCATTTCATTATTTACCCAGCAGTCATTCAGGAGCAAGTTGTTCAGTTTCCATGTAGTTGTACGGTTTTGAGTGAGTTTCTTAATTCTGCGTTCTAATTTGATTGCACTGCGGTCTGAGAGACAGTTTGTTGTGAGCTCTATTCTTTTACATTTGCTGAGGAGTGCTTTACTTCCAAATATGTGGTCAATTTTAGAATAAGTGCAGTGTGGTGCTGAGAAGAATGTATATTCTGTTGATTTGGGTTGGAGAGTTCTGTAGATGTCTATTAGGCCTGCTTGTTGCAGAGCTGAGTTCAAGTCCTGGATATCCTTGTTAACCTTCTGTCTCGTTCATCTGTCTAATATTGACAGTGGGGTGTTAAATTCTCCCATTATTATTGTTCGGGAGTGTAAGCCTCTTTGTAGGTCTCTAAAACTTGCTTTATGAATCTGGGTGTTCCTGTATTGGGTGCATATATATTTAGGAGAGTTAGCTCTTCTTGTTGAATTGATCCCTTTACCATTATGTAATGGCCTTCTTTGTCTCTTTTGATCTTGGTTGGTTTAAAGTCTGTTTTATCAGAGACTAGGATTGCAACCCCTGCTTTATTTGCTTTCCATTTGCTTGGTAGATCTTCCTCCATCCTTTTTGAGCCTATGTGCATCTTTGCATGTGAGATGGGTTTCCTGAATACAGCACACTGATGGGTCTTGAGTCTTTATCCAATTTGCCAGTCTGTGTCTTTTAATTGGGGCATTTAGCCCATTTACTTTTAAGGTTAATATTGTTATGTGTGAATTTGATCCTGTCATTATGATGTTCACTGGTTATTTTGCCTGTTAATTAATGCAAATTCTTCATAGCATCGATGGTCTTTACAATTTGGCATGTTTCTGCAGTGGCTGGTACCAGTTGTTTCTTTCCATATTTAGTGCTTCCTTCAGGAGCTCTTGTAAGGCAGGACTGGTGGTGACAAAAATCTCCCATCATTTGCTTGTCTGTAAAGGATTTTATTTCTCCTTCATTTATGAAGCTTAGTTTGGCTGGATATGAAATTCTGGGTTGAAAATTCTTTTCTTTAAGAATGTTGAATATTGGCCTCCACTCTCTTTTGGCTTGTAGGGTTTCTGCCAAGAGATCTGCTGTTAGTCTGGTGGGCTTCCCGTTGTGGGTAACTCGACCTTTCTCTCTGGCTGCCCTTAACACTTTTTCCTTCATTTCAACCTTGGTGAATCTGATAATAATGTGTATTGGGGTTGCTCTTCTCAAGGAGTATCTTTGTGGTGTTCTCTGTATTTCCTGAATTTGAATGTTGGCCTGCCTTGCTAGGTTGGGGAAGTTCTCCTGGATAATATCCTGAAGAGTGTTTTCCAACTTGGTTCCATTCTCCCCATCACTTTCAGGTACACCAATCAAATGTAGATTTGGTGTTTTCACATATTCCCTATGTCTTGGAGGCCTTGTTCATTTCTTTTTACTCTTTTTTGTCTAACCTTGTCTTCTTGCTTTATTTCATTAATTTGATCTTCAATCACTGATACCCTTTCTTCCACTTGATTGAATCGGCTATTGAAGCTTGTGCATGCATTACAAAGTTCTCGTGCCATGGTTTTCAGCTCTATCAGTTCATTTAAGGTCGTCTTTACACTGTTCTAGTTACCCATTCATCGAGTCTTTTTTAAGGTTTTTAGCTTCCTTATGATGGTTTCGAAATTCCTCCTTTAGTTTGGAGAATTTTGTTATCCCCGACCTTCTGAAGCCTACTCTGTCAACTCATCAAAGTCATTCTCTGTCCAGCTTTTTTCCGTTGCTGGCGAGGAGCTGCAATCCTTTTGAGGAGAAGAGGCACTCTGAATTTTAGAATTTTGAGCTTTTCTGCTCTGTTTTCTCCCCATCTTTGTGGTTTTATCTGCCTTTGGTCTTTGATGTTGGTGACCTACAGATGGGGTTTTGGTGTAGATGACCTTTTTGTTGATGTTGATGCTATTCCCTTCTGTTTGTTAGTTTTCCTTCTAACAGTCATGTCTCTTAGCTGCAGGTCTGTTGGAATTTGCTGGAGGTCCACTCCCGACCCTGTTTGCCTGGGTATCACCAACAGAGGCTGCAGAACAGCAAATATGCAGAACAGAAAATATTGCTGCCTGATCCTTCCTCAGATCCTTCCCCAGAGGGGCACCTGCCTATATGAGGTGTCTGTTGGCCCCTACTGGGAGATGTCTCCTGTTTGGCTACACAGGTGTCAGGCACCCACTTGTGGAAGCAGTCTGTCCATTCTCAGAACTCAAATGCCATGCTGGGAGAACCAGTGCTCTCTTCAGAGCTGTCAGACAGAGATGTTTAAATCTGCAGAAGTTGTCTGCTGCCTTTTGTTCAGCTATGCCCTGCCCACAGAGGTGGAGTTTAGAGGCAGTAGGCCTTCTTGAGCTGCAGTGGGCTCCGCCCAGTTCAAGCTTCTTGGCTGCTTTGTTTACCTACTCAAGCCTCAGCAATGGTGGATGCCCCTCCCCCAGCCAGGCTGCCACCTCACAATTTGATCTCAGACTGCTGTGCTAGCAGTGAGCAAGGCTCTATGGGCATGGGACCCACTCAGCCAGGCATGGGAGAGAATCTCCTTGTTTGCTGCTTGCTAAGACCTTGGGAAAAGCACAGTATTTGGGCAGGAGTGTCCCGTTTTTCCAGATAGTCTGTCATGGCTACCCTTGGCTAGGAAAAAGAAATCCCCTGACTCCTTGCACTTCCCGGATGAGGCAACACCCCACCCTGCTTCAGCTTACCCTCTCTCGGCTGCACCCACTGTCCAACCAGTCCCAGTGAAATGAACCAGGTACCACAGTTGGAAATGCAGAAATCACCCATCTTCCGCATCGATCACGCTGGGAGCTGCAGACCAGAGCTGTTCCTATTCGGCCATCTTCTTCCCTCCACCCCTGCCTCAAATAGACCTATATATATATTTAAAATTGTGATAACTAACCTAAAAGCCTTGACTACACCATTATGCAATCTATGCATGAAACAAAATTACCCTTGTGCACCATAAGTTTATACAAGTTTTTATTTTTTTAATTTTTAATTTTTGTGACTGCATAGTAGGTATATATATTTATGGGGTATGTGGTATGTTTTGATACAGGCATGCAATATGAAATAAACACATCATGAATAGGGTACCCATCCTTTCAAGCATTTATCCATTGAGTTGCAAACAATCCAATTACACACTTTATTATGAAATGTAGTTATAATTGACTATAGTCATCCTGTTATGTTATCAAATAGTAAATCTTATTCATTATTTCTAGCTTTTTTTATACCCATTGATCATCCCAACCTTCTCCCCCATGAATCCCTGACTACCCTTCCCGACTCTGGTAACCATCCTTCTACTTTCTATATCCATGAGTTAAATTGTTTTGACTTTTAGATGCCACAAATAAGTGAGAACATCTGATGTTTGTCATTCTGTGCCTGGCTTATTTCACTTAACAAAATGATCTCCAGTTCCATCTATGTTGTTGTAAATGATGAATCTCATTCTTTTTATGGCTGAAAGGTACTCCATTGTATATACATACCACAGTTTCTTTATTCATTCATCTGTTGATGGAAACTAAGTTTCTTCCAAATCTTATTGTAGACAGTGCTGTAACAAACATAGGAGTGTAGACATCTCTTCCATACATTGATTTTCTTTCCTTTGGTATATATACAGCAGTGAGATTGCTGGATCATATGGGAGTTCAATTTTTGTTTCTTGAAGAACCTCCAAACTGTTCTCCATAGTGGTCGTACTAATCTACATTCCCACCAACAGTGTACAAGTGTTCCCTTTTCTCCATATCCTCACCAGCATTTGTTATTGCCTGTCTTTTGGATATAAGCCATTTTAACCAGAGTGAGGTGATATCTCATTGTAGTTTTGATTTGCATTGCTCTGATGATCAATGATGCTGTGCACCTTTTCCTGTGCGTGTTTGCCATGTGTATGTCTTGAGAAATATCTATTCGAATCTTTCACCCATGTTTTGATTAAATTATTATGTTTTTTCCTATAGAGTAGTTTGAGCTCCTTAAATACTGATTACTAACCCCTTGTCAATTGGGTATTTTGCAAATTTTTTCCCCCATTCTATAGGTTATCTCTTCACTTTGTTGATTGTATCCTTTGTTGTGCAGAAGCTTTTTAACTTGATGTGATCACATTTGTCCATTTTTGCTTTGGTTGCCTGGGCTTGTGGGGTATTGCTCAAGAAATTTTTGCCCAGACCAATGTCCTAGAGATTTCCTCCAATGTTTTCTTGTAGTAATTTCATGGTTTGAGGTCTTGGATTTAAATCTTTAATCCATTTTGATTTTTTAAAATATAGCAACAGTTAGGAGTCTCGTTTCATTCTTCTACTTATGGATATCCAGTTTTCCCAGCACCATTTATTGAAAATACTGTCTTTTCCCCAGTGTATGTTCTTGGCACATTTGTTGAAAATGAGTTCACTGTAGGTGTGTGAATTTGTTTCTGGGTTCTCTGTTCTGCTCCATTGGTCTCTCTCTCTGTTTTTATGCCAGTACTATGCTGTTTTGGTTATTGTAGCTATGTAGTATAATTTGAAGTCAGGTAATGTTATTCCTACAGTTTTGTTCTTTTTGCTTAGAATATCTTTGGGTATTCTGGTTCCATGTAAATTTTAGGATTGTTTTTTCAATTTCTGTGAAGAATGTTATTGGTATTTGAAAGGGATTCCATTGAATCTATATATTACTTTGGGTTATATAGACATTTTAACAATATTGATTCTTCTGATCTATGAACATGGAATATTTTTTCATTTTTTGATGTCCTCTTCAATTTCTTTCATTAGTGATTTATAGTTTTTATTATAGAGGTCTTTCACTTTTTTGGTTAATTCCTATGTATTTAATTTTATGTATGGCTATTGTAAATGATTGCTTTTTTATTTCTTTTTCACATTGTTCACTGTTGGCATACAGAAATGCTACTGATTTTTGTATGTTGATTTTGTATCCTGCAACTTTACTGAATTTATCAGTTCTAATTGTTTCCTTGTGGAATCTTTAGGATTTTCCAAGTATAAGATCATATCATCTGCAAACAAGGATAATTTGAATTCTTCTTTCTCTTTTTTTTTTTTTCTTCTTTTTGAGAGAGTCTTGCTGTGTCACCCAGGCTGGAGTGCAGTGGCATGATCTCGACTCACTGCAACCTCCATCTCCTGGGTTTAAGCAATTATTGTGTCTCAGCCTCCCAAGTAGCTAGGACTACAGGAGTGCACCACCACACCTGGCTAATGCTTTGTATTATTAGTAGAGATAGGGTTTGGCCATGCTGCCCAGGCTGGTCTTGAACGCCTGAGCTCAAGCAATCCACCCTTCTTGGTCTCCCAAAATGATGGGATTACAGGTGTGAGCCACTGCACCCAGCCTTAATTCTTCCTTTCCAGTTTGGATGCCCTTCATGTTTTTCTCTTGTCTCATTGCTCTAGCTAGGACTTCTAGTATTATGTTGAGTAATATTGGTGACAGTGGGCATACTTGTTATGTTCCAGATCTTAGAGGAAAGGCTTTCATTTTTTCCCCATTCAGTATGATACCAGCTATGGGTCTGTCATATATGGCTTTTATTATGGTGAGGTATAGTCATTCTATACCCTGTTATTTTAGGGTTTTTATCATAAAGCAATGTTGAATTTTATCAAATGCTTTTTCATCATCAATTGAAATGATCATATGGTTTTTATCCTTCATTCTGATGATATGATATATCACATCAATTGATTTGCATATGTTGAACCATCCTTACATCCCAGGGATAAATCCCACTTGGTCATGGTGAATGAGCATTCTGATGTACTGTTAAATTCAGTTTGCTAGTATTTTGTTGAGGATGTTTGCATCAATATTCACCAGAGATATTGGCCTGTAGTTTTCTTTTTTTGATTTGCCTTTGTCTGGTTTTGGTATCAGGGTAATACTGGCCTCACAGGATGAGTTTGGAAGTATTCCTTCCCCCTCTATTTTTCCGAATAGTTTGAGTAGGACTGGTATTAGTTCTTGTTTGGTAAAATTCAGCCTTGAAGCCCTGATGTCCTGGGCTTTTCTTTACTAGGAGACTTTTTATTAATATTATGACTTTGACCTCATTACTTGTTATTGGTCTGTTCTGGTTTTGGATTTCTTCTTGACTCAATTTTGGTAGGCTGTATGTGACTAGGAATTTGTGCATTTCTTCTAGATTTTCCAATTTATTGGTATATACTTGCTCACAGTAGCTACTAATGATCCTTTGAATTTCTGCAGTATCAGCTAGAATGTCTCCTTCTTCATTTGTGATTTTATTTAATCGGATCTTCTCTTTTTTCTTAGTCTAGCTAAAGGTTTATCAATTTTGTTTAACTTTTCAAAGAAACAACTGTTTGTTCCGTTCATCTTTTTTATTGTTTTTCTCAATTCAATTTCATTTATTTCTGCTCTGATCTTTATTATTTCCTTTCTTCTACTAATTTTGGGTTTGGTTTGCCCTGGTTTTTCTGGTTCTTTAAGATGCATCATTAGATTGTCTATTTGAAATTTTCCCTCTTTTTTTGATATAGACACTTATCGCTATAAAAATCTTTTTTTTTTTTTTTTTTTGAGACGGAGTCTCGCTCTGTCGCCCAGGCTGGAGTGCAGTGGCGCAATCTATGTTGTGTTTCATTATCATTTGTTTCAAGAAAATTTTTAATTTCCCTATTAATTTCTTCATTGGCCCATGGGTCATTCGGGAGCACATATTTTAACTTCCGTGTATTTCTATATTTTCCAAAATTCCTCATTATCAATTTCTAGTTTTATTCCATTGTGGTCAGAGAAGATACCTCATATTATTTCAATTTTTTGAATGTTTTAAGACTTGTTTTGTGATGTAACATATGGTCTATCCTTGAGAATAACTCATGTGCTGAGGAAAAGAGTGTGTATTCTGCAGCTGTTGGATGAAATGTTCTGTAAGTATCTACTGGATCAATTTGGTGTATAGTGCAGATTAAGTCTGCTATTTCTTTGTTGATTTCCTGTCTGGACACTGGTCTAATGCTGAAAGTGAGGTGTTGAAGTCTCTACCTATTATTGTATTGGGGCCTATCTCTCTCTTTAGCTCTAATAATATTTACTTCATATATCTGGGTGCATCAGTGTTGGGTGCATATATATTTAAATTGTTCTATCCCTGTGATGGTTAATATCGTCAACTTGATTGGCTTGAAGGCTGCAAATTATTGTTTCTGGGTGTATCTGGGTGTTTGTAGGTGTTGCCAGAAGAGATTAACATTTGAGTCAGTGGACTGGGAGACAAAGACCCACCCTCAAGAAGACCCATCCACAGTGTGGGTGGGCATCATCCAATCAGCTGCCAGCATGGGTAGAAAAAGCAGGCAGAAGAAGGTGGAAGAAGCTGACTTGCTGAGTCTTTCAGCTTTCATCTTTCTCTCATTCTGGATGCTTCCGCTCTCAAACATCAGACTCCAAGTTCTTTGGCTTTTAGACTGTTGGACTTACACCAGTAGTTTGCCAGGGGCTCTCAGGACTTTGGCCACAGACTGAAAGCTACACTGTCAGCTTCCCTACTTTTGAGATTTTGGGACTCAGACTGAGCCACTACTGGCTTCCTTACTCCTCAACTTGCAGACAGCCTGTCATGGGACTTCATCTTGTGATTGTGTGAGTCAATTCTCCTTAATAAACTTCCTTTCATTTATACATATCTTCTTTAGTTCTGTCCCTCTAGAGAACCCTGACTAATAGAATCCTCTTGCTGAATTGACCTGTTTGTCATTATACAGTGACCTTCTTTGTATCTTCTTACAGTTTTTATCTTGAAATCTATTTTGTCTGATATAAGCATAGCAACTCCTACTCCTTTGATTTCCATTGGCATGGAATATCATTTTCCATCCCTTTTTTAGTCTATGTGTGTCTTTATAGGTGAAGTGTGTTTCTTGTATGCAACAGACCAATAGCTATTGTTTTTTTCACCCATTCAGCCAGTCTATGACTTTTGATTGGAAAGTTTAGTCCATTTACCTTCAATGTTATTGACAATGTTATTATTGACAAATAAGAACTTACTCCTGCCATTTTATTATTTGTCTTCTGTTTGTTTCGTGCTGTTCTCTTCCTTCTTTCTTTCATTCCTGATTCTGTGAAGATGATTTTCTCTAATAATATGATTTAGTTCCTTGCCTTTTATTTTTTGTGTATTTGTTGTATGTTTTTTGGTTTGAGGCTACCATGAGGTTTGCAAATACCATTTTATAATCCATTTTTAAACTGATAACAACTTAACAGTATTTGCATAAACAAACAAGAAAAAGAAAACTAATAAAACTTGTTTTAACTTTGTCCTCCCACATTTTAACTTTTTATTTTTTCTATTTATATCTTGTTATACCGACTATGTCTTAAAAAGTTGTTGTAGTTGTTATTTTTGATTGGTTCATTGTTTAGTCTTTCTACTTGGGACAAGTATAGTTTACATACCACAATTACAGAGTTATAATATTCTGTATTTTTCTTAGTACTTACTATTACCAGTAAGTTTTATACCTTCAGGTGATTATCTATTACTCATTACTATCTTTTTCTATTTGATTGAAGTACTCCCTTTAGTATTTCTTGTAGGATGGTTGTGGTATTAATGAACTCTCTCAACTTTTGTTTGTCAGGGAAAAACATTTCTTTCTCCTTCATGTTTGAAGGACATTTTTGCCAGATATACTATTCTGGGGTTAAAGGTTTTTTCCCTTCAGCATTTTGAATATGTCATGCCACTCTCTCCTGGCCTGTAAGGTTTCCACTGAAAAGTTTGCTGCCAGACGTATTGGAGCTCCATAGTATTTTGTTTCTTTCTCTTGCTGCTTTTAGGATGCTTTCTTTATCCTTGACCTTTGGGAGTTTTATTATAAAATGCCTCGATGTACTCTTCTTTGGATTAAATCTGCTTGGTGTTTAACCTTCCTGTACCGGGATATTGATATTTTCCTCTAAGTTTGGAAAGTTCTCATTATTATCCCTTTGAATAAACTTTCTACCCCTATCTGTTTCTCGAACTCCTCTTTAAGGCCAATAACTCTTAGGTTTTCCCTTTTGAGGCTATTCTCTAGATCCTGTAGGTGTGCTTCATTGTTTTTTATTCTTTTCTTTTGTCTTTTCTGACTATGTATTTCAATTAGTCTGTCTTCAAGCTCACTAATTTTCTTCTGCTTGATTAACTCCACTATTCAAGGACTCTGATGCATTCCTTAGTATGCCAATTGCATTTTTCAACTCCAGAATTTCTGCTTGATTCTTTTAAATTATTTCAATATCTTTGTTAAATTTATCTGATAGAATTCTGAAGTCCTTCTCTGTGTTATCTTGAATTTCTCTGAGTTTCTTTAACATGGGTATTTTGAATTCTCTACCTGAAAGGTCACATATCTCTGTTTCTCCAGGATTGGTCCCTGGTGCCTTATTGAGTTCATTTGGGGTGGTCATGTTTTCCTAGCGGTGTTGATGCTAGTAGATGTTCTCCACTGTCTGGGCATTGAAGAGCTCAGTATTTATTGTGGTATTCACTATCTGGGCTTATTTGTAGCTGTCCTTCTTTGGAAGGCTTTCCAGATATTTGAAAGAACATAGATGTTGTGATCTAAGTTGTTTCTGCTTTCAGGGGCACCCTAAGTCTAGTAACACTGTGGTTCTTAAAAGATGTCTTAAAACTTAATAAGAAAGCATACTCACAAAAGCCTGACCTTAAAATGTACAAAAGACCTGAACAGAGACCTCTCCAGAGAAGATATACAGATGGCAAATGAGCATATGAGAGATGCTCACCATCATATATTATTAGATTATTGCAAATTAAAACAACAATGAGATACCACCACATATCTAATAGAATGGCCAAAATCCAAAACACTGACAATGCTTAATACTCATGAGCATGTGGAACAATAAGAACTCTCAGTCATTGCTTGTAGGAATACAAAAGGTACAGCCACTTTGGAAGATAATCTGTCAGTGTCTTTCAAAACTAAACACACTCTCAAATGTAACATGGATGAACCTGAAGGACATTTTGCTAAGTAAAATAAACCAGGTACAGAAAGACAAACACTGCATTAACTCATTCATATTTGAAATCTAAAAAGGTTGAACTCATAGAAGTAGAGAGTCAAATGATGATTACTAGAGGCTAGGAGGCTGAAGAGGGAGGAAATGGGAGATGGTGATCAAAGAGTACAAAGTTTCAGACAGACAGGAGCAACAGGTTTTGAGACCTATTGCACGGCAGGGTGACTATAGTCAATAATAATGTGCAATATATTTCTAAATAACAAAGTAAATTTCAAATGCTTCAACATAAAAAATGGTAGGTAAGTGACAAGATCGCTGTGCTGATTAGCTTGATGTAATCATTTTACACTGCACAAATCTATCAAAACATCACACTGGAATCCACAAGTGTATATAATTACAATTTGTCAATTAAAAGTAATATCATTAAAGTGTTTAAAAACTAAATACACTTTTATGATACAATCCAGCAATCATGATCTTTAGTATTTATCCAAATAAGTTGAAAACTTACGTGCACACAAGAACCTGAACATGGATATTTATAGCAGCTTTATTCACAATTGCCAGCAACAAAAACGTCCTTCAATGGGTAAATGGATAAATTGTAGTAGATACAGACAATGAGATGTTACTCACTAATAAAAACAATAAGCTATCAAGCTAATGAAAAGATATCAAGGAAACGTAAACGCATATTACTAAGTGAAAGATACCAATATGAAAAGGATACATACTGTATGATTCCAACTGTTTGACATTCTGGAAAAAGCAAAACTATGGAGACAGTAAAAAGATCACTGGTTGCCAGGATTTAGGAGGGAGGGAGGAATGAATAGGTGATAGGTGGAGCACGGAAAATTTTTTGTTTCTTTTTTTCTTTTTCTTTTTTTTTTTTTTTGAGACAGGGTCTTGCTCTGTCACCCACACTGGAGTGCAGTGGTGCAATCTGGGGTCACTGCAACCTCCACCTTTCGATTTCAAGTGATTCTTCTGGCTCAGGCTCCTGAATAGCTGAAAATACAGGCATCCACCACCACACCCAGCTAATTTTTGTATTTTTATAGTAGAGATAGGGTTTCACCATGTTGGCCAGGCTGGTCTCAAACTCTTGACCTCAAGTGATCCACCGCCTCGGCCTGTGCTGGGATTACAGGCATGAGCCACCATGCCCAGCTGAGCACAGATAATTTGTAGGACACTGAAAATACTCTGTATGATAGAATAATGGTGGATACCTGCCACTAGATTATTTATCCAAACTTTTAGAATGTACAACACTAAAAGTGAACCCTAATGTATACTATAACCTTTTGGTGATAATATGTCAATGTAGGTTCATCAGCTGCAACAAATGTACCACTCTGGTACAGGATATTGATAATGGGGAAGGCTATGTATGTGGGAGTAGGAGCAGAGTAGATGGGAAATCTATAACCTTCCTCTCAATTTGGTGGCGAAATTAGAATTGAGCTAGAAACTAAAGCTTACTTTTAAAAAATCACTGAGACATATTAAAGACAAAGTAATTAAATGGAAGGCTATACAATGTTTGTGAACTATTAATAGAAACTCAATATTGTAAAAATGACAATTATCCCTATTGCATTGGCATCATGCAATATGCTGATTGCAATGATGATCAGCATCATCAGAATCAAAATTCCAGCTAGTATTTTAAAAATATAAATTGATAGGCTACTTGTAAAATGTATATACAAATGCAAGAGGCCATGAATATCCAGGAATAACCTGAAAAAGAACAAAGCTGGAGGAGTTATGCTAACAGACATGACTTATTCAAAACTATAATAATTAAGATAGAATGTTTTGTCTAAGGATAGACAAATATATAAATGGAATACAATCAAAATTGTCTCACACATATATGACCACTTAATTTAACTGTAATCTAAATATAAAAGTAATAACACAAATATCTAGGAGATAGGAAAATATTTTTATGACTTGAGTAGACAAAGATTTTTTAAGCAGGACAGTAGGCACTAACCATAATGAGAAGGATTGATGAACTGGACTACAGTTGACCTTTGACTAACAAGGGTTCGAACTGTGCAGGCACATTTATATGCAGAGTTTTTCAATAAATGTACTGGAAAATTTTTTGGAGATTTGCCACAATTTGAAAAACCTCACAGATGGACCACATAGTGTAGTCCAAAAATATATATATAAGAAAACAAAGAAACACTTATGTATGTCATGAATGCATAACATATATGTAGATACTAATCTGTTTTATCATTTAATACCATAAAATATATACAAATCTATTATAAAAAGTTAAAATTTAACAAAATTTTGGCATACAAACACAAGACCTTACATGGCAATATTCACAGTGAGGGAAATGTAAACAAACATAAAGATACAGTATTAAATCATAAATGCATAAAATTAACTGTAGTACATACTGTACTACTGTAATAATTTTGTAGCTACCTCCTGTTGCTGTTCTGCTGAGCTCAAGTGTTTTGCATGTGTCTACTTAAAACACAATGTGGTGCTAATCATCTCTGCTTGAGCAGTTCCTCTCTCCAGTAAATTGTTTATTGCAATAAAAAGTTCTTAGGTATTTCTCCCTGTGTTTAGCGCCATACCATAAACCTAGAATAACACCAAAAGGACCCATGTGAAATGCCACTAGTGATGCTGGAAGTGCTCCCAAAAAGCAGAGAAAAAGTCATGACGTTCCAATAAAAAGTTCAATTGTTTGATATGTACCATAGAATGAGGTCTGCAGCTGTAGTTGCCCACCATGTCAGATAAACAATTCATCTTGTAAATAGACAATGTAAACTTAAGATATTGAGCAATATTATACGTACTTAAAATGCATTCTCTCTTCCTTATGATTTTTTAAATAATATTTTTCTCTAGCTTACTTTCCTAAGAATACATTATATAATACATATAACATAAAAAATGTTGTTAATCGACTGTTTACCAGTAAGGTTTTCAGTCAACAGTCGGCTATTTGTAGTTAAGTTTTTGGGTCGTCAAAAGTTAAACACTTTTTTTTTTTTTTTTTTTGAGACAGAGTTTCGCTCTTGTCGCCCAGGCTGGAGTGCAATGGTACAGTCTCGGCTCACTGCAACCTCTGCCTCCTGGGTTCAATTGATTCTCCTGCCTCAGCCTCCCAAGTAGCTGGGATTACAGGCACATGCCACCATGCCCGGCTAATTTTTTGTATTTTTAGTAGAGATGGGGTTTCACCATGTTTGCCAGGCTGGTCTTGAACTTCTGACCTCAGGTGATCCACCCACCTTGGCCTGCTGAAGTGCTGGGATTACAGGCGTGAGCCACCGCACTGGGCCAAACATGTATTTTTCACCTCATGGAGGTAAAAACCACCGTGTTGTTCAAGGGTCAATTGTACATTAAAATTAAGCACTTCTGTTCACCAAAAGAGATATTTAAAAGGCAAGCCAAAGAGTAGAAAAAGTTATTTGCAGTATATGTATAATTTGTATAGACATATTTTAAAATCCTACGAAATAATAATAATAAGAAGGTAACTCAATAGAAAAAAATATGGGCACAAAACTTGAACAAGCCCTTTCCAAAAGAGGATATTCTGAATGGTTGATAAATGTTTGAAAAGGTGCTCCACTTTATTAATTTTCAAGGAAATGCAAATTAACACCACCATAAAACACTGCTGTGTAACTACCAGAATGGCAATATTTATAAAATAAATGCTATTGTGTATATTTAAGGTACATAACATGATGCTATAAGATATATAGTAAAATGGTTTCTATAGTAGAACAAATTAACATATCCATCATCGGCCAGGCGCTGTGGCTCACACCTGTAATCCCAGCACTTTGGGAGGCTGAGGCGGGCAGATCACCTGAGGTCAGGAGTTCAAGACCAGCCTGATCAACATGGTGAAACCCCGTCTCTACTAAAAATACAAAAAATTAGCTAAGTGTGGTGGCAGGCGCCTGTAGTCCCAGCTACTCGGGAGGCTGAGGCAGGAGAATAGCTTGAACCCAGGAGGTGGAGGTTGCAGTGAGCCGAGATTGCGCCATTACACTCCTGCCTAGGTGACAGAGCAAGACTCTGTCTTAAAAAAATATATGATAATAATAATAATAATTTGTTGAGTGTGGTGGCAGGTGCTTGGAGTCCCAGCTACTTGGGAGGCTGAGCTGAGGCAGGAGAATTACTTTAACCCAGGAGGCGGAGGTTGCAGTGAGCTGAGACTGCGCCACTGCACTCCAGCCTGGGTGACAAGAGCAAAACTCCGAAAAAAACAAAACAAAACAAAACCATCATCGCACATACTTAGTTACTCAGCTATAATCTCATTTAGCAAAAGTCTTGAATACAATACACTATTATCAACCATATTCCTCATGTTTTACACTGGATCTTTTGACTTGTTAATCCATCATATTTATTATTATGCATCCTTTGACCTACATCTCCCCATTTCTCCTCCCAACCCCAACCCTGGTAACTACTGTTTTATTTTCTATCTCTATATGTTTGACCTTCCCCTGCCGTCCCACCCACCCAGCAGATTCCACATATAAGTGAGAGTATCACATATTTTTCTTTCCATGTCTGGCTTATTTCACTTAGCATAACATCCTCTAGGTCTGTCCATGTTGTGGCAAATAGCAGAATCTTATCCTTTTTTAGAACTGAATTCTTTATCCATTCATCCATTGATGGATACTTAGGTTGTTACTCTATCTTGGCTATTGTCAATAGTGCT
Organism: Nomascus leucogenys; assembly: GCF_006542625.1. Taxonomy (NCBI): domain Eukaryota; kingdom Metazoa; phylum Chordata; class Mammalia; order Primates; family Hylobatidae; genus Nomascus; species Nomascus leucogenys. The sequence continues at coordinate 61,239,401 of NC_044401.1, read as the reverse complement.
GCAATGAACTTGGGAGTGCACATATCTTTACAAGGTGGTGATTTCATTTCCTTTGGGTAAATACATGGAAGAGGACTGCTGGATCATAAGGTAGTTCTGTTATTAATTCCTTTAAGAACCTCCATACTGTTTCCACAATGGCTGTACCCATCTACATTCCCACCAACAGTATACAAGGGTTCCCTTTTCTCCAGACCTTCAGAATGGCAATATTTAAAGGATTAACAATACAAAATGTTGACGAAATTGGGGAATAACTATAATTTTCATATTGCTGCTAGGAATGAAAATGTGGAAAATTGTTCAGCAGTATTTACAAACACTGGACATATATACATATATACTTTATGACCCAATAATTTTACTTCTAGGTATTTATCAAACAGAAATACATATATATATTTGTACATCAAAAGACATGTGCAGGATTTTCAGAGTAGCACTATCTATATAGCCAAAGGACACAATGCCCATCAATAATAGAATAAATTATGATGTGTTCACACCATGGACTACTACACAGCAATGAGAATGAACAAGCTACAGTCACTTGCAATGATATGGATAGATCTCACAAATACAACATTAAATGAAGAAAATCATTCATAAAAGTGTACCTAATATATGATTCCATTAATGTATTGGTCAAAACCAGGAAAAACTAATTAATGAGGATAGAAGTCAGGAGAATAGCTGATTCTGGGCATGGTAAGGGAGAGGCATGGCTGAAGACTGGTAGGGCACATTAGGAGGCTTTCAAGGGTTGATTCTGTTTTATTCTGATCTGCAAAGTGCTGAAATAGGCATGTTCACTTTGTGAAAATTCACTGGCTATATGCTTGCACTTTTTAAAATACGTACATTACTTTTGTGCATATGTTACCTGTGATTACCACAAATAAAGATTCTGCACAAATACACATCTGCACAAATATTTGCATAAAGACAGAAAATAATTCTAAACACTATACTAAATTCACAGCTAAAATTTAAAAAAACTTGTTAAATTAGCCAGATCCACGATATAAATAAGTGAACAACAGTATAAAAGATGCCTTTAGAAGATTCCTTTTATGTCTGTGTATTATAAACTGTCCATCTTAGGATTCATCCCTGGTTTCTTGAATAAAATCCTTAAAATTGTTGTCAGCTCTTATAGACCTGAAACAGTGTGACCAACTTTCCGAAGGTATAGGAAAGAGAAATGAAAAGAGCCAAAGGCGCTTTCCATTTTGAAAACATAGGCTTTGGGTATAAAAAACAAAAGTAATACTTGGCTTTCTATGTCAACTTAATTACAAACTGATCTTTTATTGTTTTTAATTAAATGCTATTGTTTTCAATATTTTACTAAAACATGTATTATTAAATAAGGGAGACTCCCAAAGATACCGACTCTAAAATGCTCTAAGAATGAAAATAATTGGTCTTTATTTATAAATGAATCTTTTAAAATAAAATAATAAGTGACAATTAGGAGATCTGTGATCTTTTCTCATCTTTATCACTATGCACATTTATAGATGATGAAACTGATGAAAAAAGGTAAATGATACACTTTAGCCAAATCTTTACCTTTTTTTGGTCAGTTTCATTATCCATAAAACGTAAGAATTGGATAAGTTCCCATTCGGCCTTAGCATTCTATGTATAAAGCAAATGTAGATGAAGCTAAACTTTCTAAGATAGTAGATTATCCTAGCTAATATTTACTCTTGCATAAAATACACAGAAGCATTCTGTTCATTAATTGTCTTAAATATGTATCATTCATAACCCTGAAGTCATTATAATTACTAATTTATGATGCCAATTTACTGATATAAATTTTGAAAGTATCTCTTCTTTCTTGTAATAATTAAGATAATTAATGTTAAGATTAACAAGTGGTTGTTTTATAGCTAGAATATACGACTGTTCTACAATTTTAGTATTCCAACTCTGTCTGAAAGATTGTATGAAGTTATACAGTCTCTTTTTCCACTGCATTTTTGGAAAGACACAACACAAATAATATTCCCAGAGGAATACTGGGTTTCTCATATCTCTGATAAGAATGATAAGAAATCTGGTAGTACACTTGGTAAGAAACAGAATGGTAGAAGGAAAAGAATCAATGATGCATCCAGAAGACAGCACTTTTCTAGGAAATGCTATGTTATTTTCAAACATGTCACCAAATCTGTACAAGTTATTGTCAGAAACCGTCTATCTTTATAACAAGTGGCAACATAAAAGGAACCTGTTAATGTTCCAGTTTGGAGATCACGAAGGTGAGAGAATTCAAGGTGGAAGTCACATGAAGGACAATCTGTATCAAAAGTAAACAAAATGTCTCAGAAGGATGCTCTGACTCACTGTAATCTTTCTTGATAAACATATAGAATAATGGATTCATTACTCAGTTTTCTCTCTAGTTAGAATATTTATGTTAATGTATTGGGCTGTGCTCCCCCAAGGATATGGAGAACAACATTAGATAATTAAGCAAGAACGAAATCTAAAGAAACTGAAATAATATGACTACCCACACTTTTCAGCTCAAAATATTTCTGGTGTTAAGATTAGAATGACCTACAAAAGATTCCCATAGAATAAAAAATTTATAACTGAAAATATCTGTGGCAAATATCCAGATAAGGAAAGTGCCTTGCTCAAGGCCAAAGCTACTTAGTAACAGGAATAGAACCTGTTACTAATAACAGGCACTGCTTAGTAGTTTTGACCTCCAAGTAGTCAGTGGGCAATAGACAAATAGACAAAAGAGATACATCTAGTTTTCAGGTACTCAAGAGACTTTCTTCATGTTATTGTATATGGGTTAGGAAGGTCACATCACAAACCTTCATAATAAAAAAGGGATTAACATATATGAATGTGTGTCTATATTTGTATATATACATATATATGTTAACAACTATATATGTAACCTTAGCAAACCACAATCCATAAAAAGCTGAGTAAGGGGCCATTATCAAGAGAAGCAAAAGAGACGAGATTTGGTATCTCTTTTCAAGATCTAAGCATCTTGACTTGCAGAGGATTGACTTTGTTTGCTATAGCGCACTATCCAGTTAGGACTGAAAAATATTCCCAGAAGAATCCTAGGTAATTCTAACTTCTCTAGGTCAGATTTATCACTGAGACTCATTACATGGCTTTCACAATGCCCAAAGACATCATTATAGATAACCTCCAAATTACATAAATCCTGCATAGCAAAGAGAGGGGAGATGAAGAATCCCAGCCGTAACTGAATTATTAAATCCTAATCACAAAAGGAGACTATAAAGACTGTTTTATAACAGAAAGGTCTGTAGGAAACTATGCTACTGATTTTAAAAAATTAAGATATCACCAAGATACAGGAGCATATCGAGGGGAATGAAGAGGAAACAGAAGCCTACCAAAGCAGGCTTGGAATGTCTGCCCGGCCAAACCACTGCATCTTAAGCTAGTTGCCCATTAGAGCTCAACTCCATGCTTTTTGAATATTCCCTTTTACATCCACCCAGCAGAATTCATTTTCTCACTCTTAATCTAGTGCTCTTGACATTTGACTTTGCTCCTTTCCTTTCATCCTTTCAAGATTAATATTAGTCAAAGTTATATTGTTCCAATAAAAATTTTAAAAATGCAAATAATTAGGTGGAAAATATGTAACTAAGAATACTTTTCCTTGAATTTTCCTAACAATTGCTTCAATAATTTCCTTCACAAAAGACGTGGGCTTCATCTTAGTAAAACTATATCTTGTTATTAAATCACATACTGTAACCCAGAGTACAGTGGACTATCTAAAATTCAATCTGAATCTTCCAACCTTTTTGGCAAATGATATCATCACAATTCAAGCTAGTTTAAGCAAAATAAGGTAAAATAGTACTTCAGAATAAGGTAAAATAGTGGTACAAGTAGCTAGAACATCCATGGGTATGTCTGGTTATAGCCATAGACAGATCCAGGGCACCAGCAAGATTATCAGGACACAATATTTTTCCATTGTACGGCTCTGCCACCACAGTAATTATCAAGAAGGCTCTATCTCTAGTGTGGCAAATATGAGCAACAGAAGCTCCCCACTTAAATTCTCCCAGCTTAGCAACCCTAATGAAGAGAAAGAACCTCTTTCTGAAGCTCCAGCAAAATATGGCAGGACTTATACTCACTGACCATAACATGGTTTGGGTCATACACCCATCCCTGACAAAGCATGTGAGTTTTCTCTTCGGGCAAGCCTGGGTTTCAGACCCTGTGGAGTTAGAAGGTGGACTCAAGGCCATCTGAACCATATATACTAATTGGAAGGGAGGAATAGTTTCCTCTTGCACAAAAACCTGTTTCACTTACCAGAAAAAGATAGAATGGATTCTGGTCACAAGGACAAGAAACAGAAGGTTCACTACCAGAACACATACTCTAGAAAATACAAAAGTACCTCATGAAAGCATATGTTGCCATGGAATATTCCCAAAGATAGTATTTTACAAAGATATCAACATATGGATGATCATTATGGATGAACAATATAACTCTTGGTGCCTTACAGACAAAGACATCTTCTGAAAGAGTATGAACTTTATATGCCAACTCGAAAATTATAAAATGTTATTGCCTTTTTAATGGTAGGCCAAGAAACTAGGCAATCAGAAAAAAGTCAAATGTTACTTCATAATTATAAAACTTTTTAATTAAAAAAATTCTTCAAAGTTAAAATAATTTATACATTTGGCCATTTTTTTAAAAAAATGAACAGGCTTACATGGTTTCAGTGCTGCATTTAAATGACATCTATAGTTATTTTTAATTGTTATTTACAGGAATCTTGATCTCCTTGTAAAATCTGTTACTATAGTAATCTCAGCAAATAATTAGCTCCTCAGGGAAAATCCAAATCTTCATAACTTCTAGTTGAAACAAAAAAATAGACTTTAGCTCTTCTTCCTAAATAATGATACGTTTATTACTTATACATTGCTGCCCACTACATTTGTAAAATAAAACTACATTTTTTTCTTAGAAATGCTTTCAGACATTGTATCCACCTCTTCAAGATATTTAAAGATAAAAATTTATTTTAACTGTTAACAGGTTTAGAAAAATTAATACACCATGGAGTCTATAGCCTTGCAAATTATTTTAAAATGATTATTTTCTGTTGCTTGTTTTCTGTTCTTTTTTCTCCCATTTCACAATCCCCTGTGGCTAGAAACAGACAACAAATTAAGTACAATGAACATTGTTTCTGCTTACTAGGGACAAGTGACTATTTTTTTTTCTTTTTCTTTTTTCTTTTTCTTTTTTTTTTTTTTTTTTTTGAGATGGAGTCTCGTTCTGTCGTCCAGGCTGGAGTGCAGTGGCACAGTCTTGGCTCACTGCAACCTCCACCTGCTGGGTTCGAGCGATTCTCCTGCCTCAGCGTCCCTACTAGCTGAGATTACAGGCATGCACCACCACGCTCGGCTAATTTTTGTATTTTTAGTAGAGACGGAGTTTCACCATGCTGGCCAGGCTGAGGGTCTTGAACTCCTGACCTCAAGTGATCCAACCACCTCAGCCTCCCAAAGTGCTGGGATTACAGGTGTGAGCCACTGTGCCCAGCCTGACAAGTGACTATTTTCAAGCTAAGTAAATTAAATGTATCTCTAAATAGCTCATAAATAATAATGTTAAGTGTAAATACTTAACTCTAATGTATATGTTTTATTATATATATATATAGTGTTTAATTCTAAAAGGAATTGAAAGCAACTTCAAAGATGTCAAAGTAAAATAAACAAGATGAAGCAAAAGGCAAATAGAGTATAAAAGCAAGCTAAACCAAGAATGAAATTTGTACTCAGTATGCATTCCATGAAGTCCACTTACTAATAGTGGATGTTAACCTAGGTACTTTAGTTTCAAAGTCCCTCAAGTGAACAATATAGGTTATTCCAATACAAAACAAAATACTGAATAGCAAAAGAGAATCCTACATTGTATCTGAAGTATGCCTGTAAACATTAGAACCTAGCAAGCCGAGCATAATATGTATACATATACATAGACATACATATACAGAGAGATGCAAAATTCTTAAAGCTTGCATTTGTCCTGAGTTTACTACTTTATTGATTCTGATATACTCAAGCCAGAATGATTTTATATTGTCCTAATACAGACCTATTTTCAATATGTGCTAATGCTATAGTTTGAGTAGGCTAAAATGATTTGTTCTAAATAGTCATTTTTACATGATAGGGCCAAACAAAGTTAAAATTAGAGGTTGGATGCAGTAGAAATAACACAGAGAGCAGGCCAGGCTTGGATCCAAATAAGCAGAGTCCTGGAAGCCCACGGCTTACTGATTGATAGATGGAGAATACAAGGAAGCAATGGGTACAAAAAAAAATGGCAGGTGCATAAAGTTACTGCTAAGAGAGAGAATAGAGAATCAGAAGCACATGGTAAAGAACAAAGGAAAGGTAAGGAAAGATAAGAATAGAAAAATTTTAACATAGCATATGAGTGAATTACTTCTTAGAAGCCTAGTAGGACTTGCTCCAGTTTTTTTTTCTTGATAACCCACTGTTATCACTCACAGATTCAAAATTAATTCTCTCGCCTTTCTGCAAATAGTCTAAAACATATTCATTATTTTTTTACAACAGAGTTATCATAATCAACAACATCCAAAGGAACAAGACCTTAAAATCAGGTACAGGCTATAATCCTGGCTATCTGGTTTTTCCACAGCATATAATGATGTAGATTCCAAGCAGTAGGTGCTTGGGAAAGAGTCACTGGCAATTCTAAGTTAACAGTTTGGTAGGATTCTTGTGATCTTCCTCAATCCAAGTAGCTTCAAGTGCCCTCCCCTAAACCTCTTTTCTAATCAGATTGCTACACTTAACCTGCTCGTGGGGGCCATCGCAGCTTGGTCAAATAGACCCGGGCTTGACTCCCCAATTCACCTATTTACAAAGAATATTTATTTAGTTTTTCCCAGTTTCAACACTCACTACTATTTTGGGGATTATGCTATTTATCTCAACAAGCTGCTATGGAAGTCAAATGAGATACTGTTGCAAAGTACCTAGTTATATCCCTGGCCATCATAAAATGGTAGATATTATAGACATAGGAGAGAAGTTCAAGAGCACTGGTATTACTGAGGGATATGGTCTTCCAGTGATTGGAAATGATTTTTTCGAGAGATGAAAGCCTGGTTCTAATCCAGTCAATCTCCTTTTCACTGTGGGAACCCAAACAATCAGCATCTCACCCTCACCATATGCACAATGAGGCTGGATTAGATGTGATACATCATCTCTAAGGTATGCTTCCCCTCTATAAAATTCTGTGGCTGTACAAGTGTTGTAAATTAGAAATTTTCCAGTTAATTTCCCTTGGGGCTTACTAGTCTTACATTGAACTCCCTTCCTTCCTGTGTCCTCTAGTTTTCATCATTAATATTTCAAATCATCATGAAGAATAGGTAAGATGACACCAACCCTAAAAAATAGTATTTAGTATTGTGGATGATCAAAACCTTTTGAAACAAGGCAGACCTTACATTAAATCCTGACTCTGCCATATTGGTTATATGACCTTGAAAAAGTTTTTTCGGCTCCCTGAGAATTTGTTTCTATTTTACAAAATGAGGCTAATGAGTAATACCTACCTTAAAGTATTAGTTTCTGAGAGATTGAATTCTCCTGGCTTCTAGTAGGCATTCAATATTATATTATTTTGTACCCTGAAAGAATCATTAAAATTCAGCTTTAAAACCTTCTAGATATGCTTAACACATTTTTGATTGAAGAACATGGCAAGTATCTTAAAGAAATTTTACACCCAAAATCTTGTCTAATTTAAAAAGCCAAAAATAAAGTAACAGCAAGTTATCAAAATCATGGCTCTAACTTTGCTACAGGTTGAGCATCCTTAGTCTGAAAATCTAAAATCCAAATGCTGCAAGACCCAAAACTTTCTGAGCCACCAATATGATGACACAAGTGAAAAATGCCACACCACACCTCATGTGACAGGTTGCGGTCAAAATGCAGTCAAAACCTTTCCATGCACAAAATTATTTAAAAGATTGTACAAAATTACCTTCGGGTTATGTGCATAAGATGTATATAAAGCAAAAATGAATTTCGTGTTTAGACTTGGGTCCCTTTCCTGAGATATCTCATTATGTATGTGCAAATATTCCAAATTCCGAATAAAATGAAATCCAAAACACTCTGGTCCCAAGCATTTCAGATAACGGACACTCAACCTGTACCAAACTGTGGCAAGATAAGACTTTAAATATCTGAAGTCTACCTCAGATTGAACTACCAAGAATTACAACCACATCAAGAAATGTGCTTTAAATTGTTGTAATGAGCACGTTAGTGATGAGACAAAAATTGTTATTCACTTCTGAAAGACCCCTGAACTGAATATTTAAGTACTATTTCAAAACCTATTTTTATAAAAGTGCATCAAAATGTTCAGAAAGATTATTTGTGAATAATGAAACACCATTTCAAAGCCAGAAGGAAAACTAGATTGGCTCACTTTTCAGTTCTCATATTACTAGTTCAATAAGTTTATTTAAAAATCTCTCTGATCTTTTACTCTGACTCACTGAAAGCAAATTTTGAAAAGTGAAAAACCTATAAGGCTTTTCATTTCCTACTAAGTATCTTCCACAAATCTAACATCAATAAAATATGACAGCCCTGGACCTGAATATGACAGCCTTTATATGGTTCTAATGCATTGCCTACCCTATCCACAGAACAATCACTAAACTCAGCAGGAAAAAAGATCAATCAGTAAAAATAGGAATTTGAGTTTAATTCAAGTACCTGGGAATACCAAGATGCTTTCATATAATCTCATTACTGATTACTTTTAAAAAGGCATAACACTTCATTTAAAATGAATATCTGAGTGCAGTTGATTATTTCTGCCCTTTATATATCTGTAACTATTCCACTAATAATAATAACAACAAAAACAATAATCGTTAACAATTTCTTGAGTATATACAACAGAACTGAATCACTGACTTAAATACTTTACATAATGACCTCATTTAATCCTCAAAACTATTCTACTTACAGTTGATAAAATTGAGTCTCAGCAAGTTTAAATAACTTGATCAGACCTCACATTAAATAAATGATGGAGCTAGGATTGAATTCAGACACGTCCTATATCTTTCATTCATTCATGAGTATATTAATTTATTCAAAGAATATCTTTGTCCTAAAGGAATGAAACTGTAGCCGAAAGATGGTTGCAAATTCTTTGTCACTGTGCTCATTGAAAGGCAAAACCTATTGTTCTCCCCTTAAATATAGACTTGCCCTGTGACTTGGTTTGACCAGTGGAACGTGGTGGAAGTGACTAAGATACTTCCAAGCTAGCACAAAGGAGATCTGCTGCTTTTGCTATCACCTTCTTGGAACATTCCAGGAACCATACCACTGTGGAGTGAGAAGCCCAAGCCACATAGGAGGCCACAGGGAGCAGAACAAGGATGTGCCAGTCAAGAGCCTCAATAATCAGCACCAAAGCTAGTCATGTGTGTAAGCAATCTTATGCATCTTAGGCCTCTTGAACACTCAGATCATTGCAGCCCCAACTAACACTACACATGGTGGAAGAACCACCCAGCAGTATACAGTCAACTTACAGAATAGCAAGAGACAATGAATGGTTGCTTTAAACAACTAAATTTTTGGGTGACTAGTTATGCAGCAATGGATAAAGAGCTGCAATATTTTTCTTGAAATGAGAGCATTGGGTATAATATAGCAAAATACAACCTTAGAAATAAAATAAATAACTATAATAATATTATTTTGGCATAATATAGCAAAATACAACTCTAAAAATAAGAAAAAGCATGAAGCAATTGCTTTTCTCTTGTGGCTGGGCATGATTTTTATACTGAAAGCCTAGTAATGCAGGAAAATCAGAAGAGACTATGGCTCTTTTTCTTCACTTATTTATTCATGTACTCATTTATTTAAACTTACTCATTTATATATTCATGTACTCATTTATTTAAACTTACTCATTTATTTAAACTTATTTATTTAAACTTACTCATTTATATATTCATTAAGCCCCTATTTCTTGTTACATGTGAGTGTCTTTGTTAACTACTGTGGGTAATACTGTAAATCAAGATAAGCCTACTGCCTTTAAGAACTTTTAGGTCTAAAGAAGGTAAATACATTTTGGTTGATTGACTCTTATGCATTCCCAAAACAGTAAAGTGGAAGTTAGAAAAATTAAGGAAAGCAAGGGGGAAAATTGGAGAAGCCCAGTCCATATTTTAATTTTTGCTGTTGATAATACACAAAAGTAAATCATGAAATATGTACTGTGTTTATATTTTAATATTTCATTTCTACCCATAGAGTGTTAAGCCCCCCAAAAATGAACATAAAATAAGAGTGTGTATTCAATTACTTTTGCTCTTCTGCTTGGCTCTCCTTAAGGCTTCTGAGTTTCTAACCTGTCAGAGGATTAGTTTCCTTAAATGCAAAATTAAGATGATTCTACCCCTACCTGCCCCAAGGTGTATTATGCCATGCAAAATGATAATTGTGAGATAAAACTATTAAATCTTGATATTGGGGTCAGAACTTATTTACATACCATCTTATTCAGACCACGGCAATGCAAAAGTGATCTTTTACGCACTTGTAAGCAGCAGAAGAAAATAAAAATTAACTGTAAAAGCTCTACCCAAACTTAATTAAACAATGTCTCCCCACATTCAAACAGGCAATTCTAATAGGGCTGAGGATCATAATCCTCAGTCCTCCTGTCCTCAGAGCTGGGTGTGGGATGCAATTGGTTCCATCAGATTCTTTCCCCAAGAATTGTTAGTATTTGGAGCTAATGGAGGAAGGGCTTGGATTTTGAGTCACTGGTCAGAAGGATGTGAATCAAACACTGCCTCACTATCTTCCCTATTACACAGAGAAAGCCTATATTCTATAACAAAATATGAGATCCATAGAGACAAACACAGGTGAGGGACAGACCAAGTCTTGATAACCTCGCTTGGTCCCCTGGATCAGGCTGTGCCTAAAACTGTGATAAACCTTCACTTCAAAGTTGTGTGAACCAAAAATTCTCTTTTATTATTCAAGTTAATGTAAGTTGGATTTCTTTCCACTGCTTCCAAAAGAATCTTGTCTAAAAATAAAATTAAAGCATCAGAGGTATATTGAAATCATCTGAGACCTTTCATAACTTGTTTGGGCAATTAATCTCTTATGAGGATAAAAGTATGTCTAATTGTAAAGTAAGAAAGGTGGTAGTTAAAGCAAGAGATACAATGTAACACTGTTATCCTAGCCACCAACCTGATTGCATTCTTTACTTTCTAGTCAAGCCCCTTCTTCCCTTGTCTAACTACAGATCAACACAGATTTTTTTCTCATCTTTTTTTTTTTTTTTTGAGACAGAGTCTTGCTCTGTTGCCCAGGCTGGAGTGCAGTGGTGTGATCACGGCTCACTGCAACCTCCACCTCCCAGGTTCAAGCGATTCTCCTGCCTCAGCCTCTCAAGTAGCTGGGACTACTTGAACAGGTGCATGCCACCATGCCCGTTTTTGTATTTTTGTATTTTTCGTAGAGACAGGAATTCACCCTGTTGGCCAGGCTGGTCTCGAACTCCTGACTTCAAGTGATCTGCCCTCCTCGGTTTCCCAAAGTGCTAGGATTACAAGCATGAGCCACCACACCCAGCTTAACCTGTCTTTTTAATTTCCAATTCACAAAGTGCTATCCTCCAGGATGCCAGGAAACGAACTGGGGGACCGAAGAAAGAGTCAAGAAAAGAAGATAAAAACTTAGTTTGTAGCCTAGTGGCATAATAGCTAACATGTCTAACCATTAGCAAATGCTCAAAAATCCTGAGCCCAGAAAAGCCTTATTCACTACCGTTACAGAAATAAATCTAGAAGGTTAGCTATGCTGAATATGTTAGGGAAATGGAGAAGCACTGCTATTTTGATAATCAATTCAAAAGAAAATTAAATTTACTAATGAAAACTACCACTATTCATTTTCTGGACATATGTAAAGATAAAGCAAGCTTAAAACAACAAATAACCACCTAATCTTTTAACCTTCAGATATGGTGCAAAAGCATGAACTAAAAGATACTTTTTCGTCACTAGTGAAGCAGGCTTTAGTCTCAAACTTCACCTTAGACCATTCAACGTCTGCCCATTTGTCTTGTACTGACTTTTCCTTTCAGTGCCCTGGATGTCAGTGGAACTTGGCTGCCAAAGACTGAGGCTGGAATCAAAGTGCTTTGGGCTTTCCCACCAGAACTCCATCCATGGGGCATAGAGGCAGACTTGGAAACAGACAAATGCTGTGTCTGCAAAATAAACTAATAAGTGTAGGGCAAAATGGGCTCTATCCTTTCCTCAACCCCAGCCCCAGGAAAAAGCAAGAGTCTTGTGGTCATTTTGCCCTTGCTTACATCCATTGCTGCCTGAAGCTAAAGAAAGGCTCCTTAGTAGACCATGGTAAGCCCCCTTTTATCCTCCTGCTGTCAGGGATGAAAGATTCCAAGCCTCAAGTGCAACACAGCTGCAGGCGCCGACTTTCCCAAAAGATAAAAATCAAAACCCAAAAAAGACCACAAGTTCACTTTGAAATTAAAAAAAAAAAAAAAAAAAAAAAGGCCTTCTCAGAGTGGCTACTTTCCAGACACCAGACACACAAATGCTTTAAAGACAAAAACAGGTTGTTACATTTGTCAGGGTGAATAAAAAGCTTAGAGCAGGACTCTCAAGTCTCTCTGTGCTAAGGAATGTCTTCTCAATTTTTTGCAGCCTTGAGGACCGGCAGATGACTAGGAAATTGCCAACGGCGCAGGGGAAGGGCTATACTCTATATGCTGACATTCAGAGACAAACATGGAGGGGCAGCAAGAGCAAAGACGAGTCTTGGTGCTCTTCCTGGAGTTCCCAGGCTTTATTGGCCATGGATCCTGTTATTCAATCAAATACTTATTGTGTGCCTACTACATATTGGGCACTATTCTAGGCCCTGTGGATGTATCAGTGAACCAAGCAGGAAAAAAAATCACCTACTCATGTGAAGGTTATGTTGCAATAGACTTTGGGGACACAGACAGACAATAAATTAAACAAATAAGAAAAGTTTATAATACCTTAGAAAATAAAAAGCACTATAAATAAAATAAAGCCAGGAAGAGATATAGGAATTGCCAGAAGGGCAAATGGTAGACTTGCCATTTAAAATTGGTGTTCATGGAAGATTACAGGAAAAGTCAAAGTTTGAAAGATTTGAAGGAGGGAAGGGAGTAAACCAGATATTTGGGAAGGAGAGTGGTAGTGGAAAAGGAGAGTAAGAGCAAAGACAGAGGAAGGACCTTGCCGGCCACGTTCAAAGAACAGTAAGCAGGATTCATGTCTGCAGTAGAGTCAGTGATGGGGCAGAGGTTAGAGATGAGGTCAGAGAAGCAGTTTTGGACCAAATTATATATGGATTGATAAAACACCAGTTTTTGCTCTGATGTGGGCAGTCCTCAGAAAGTTTTGAGCAGAGGTATGATACAATATGACTTGGCTGCTGAATTGAGAAGGACAGAAGCAAGGAGATTAGTTAGGAGGCCATTACAATAATACAACTAGTACTCTGGCGATTTCAATAGGCATCTTAATTTTTTCACAGTCTACCTTCAAATAATACTATACTACTTCATACATAATGTAATAACCAAATCACTACAACAGAATACTTCCATTCCTCCCTCATTCCTTTGTGCTATTATCATATTTTACTCTTATGTTATAAACCCCACAATGCATTATTATTTTTGCTAAAAAGAAAATTATTTTTTCAAAGAAATGTAAATATGAGGAAAGAAAGTCTCGCATATTTTCCCACATATTTACTATGTCTTGCATTCTTCATTCTTTTTTGAGGTCCAAAGTTCCCTCTGGCATTTTCCTTCATCTTGAAATTTTCTTTATGATTTCTTCTAGTGCAGAAAGGCTGAGAATAAGTTATCTCATCTTTTGTTTGTCTGAAAGCATCATTTTACCTTCACTTTTGAAGGATATTTTCACTGGGGATATAGAATTCTAAGTCACCATTTTTTTTTCTGCCCATGATATTAAAGATGTTATTTTATTATCTTCTGGACTGCATCGTTTCTAGCAAAAAATCAGTGGTACGTCTTACTTTGTTTCTCTGTAAGATGCCTTTTTCTTTGGCTGCTTTTAAGACTTTTAAAGAATCTCTGATTGTAATTGTGATATACATTAGTATAGATTTTTATGCTTATTCTATTTGGGACTCATTGAGCTTCTTTGATCTGTAGGTTTACAGATTTCATCAAATTTGGGGATTTTTCAGTCATTAATTTTCTATCTCCTGTCCTGTCTTTTCATTCTGGGATTCCAGTTACATATGTTAGAACCCTGTGTTCCCATGGGTCACTGAGGCCCTGTTCATTATTTTTGAGCTTTATTTTTCCTCTGAGCTTTAGTTCAGATAGTTTCTACTATGTCTTTAAGTTATATGATTGATCTTTATTTTCTGGAGGGTCCAATTAACTGTTATCTTCATCTAGTTTTTTTTATTCCTGATACTATGTTTCTCAGTTTAGAAGTCCCATTTGATTTTTTCTGTATTTTTCATTTATCACTTCGTTGTGTCCATATTTTAACTGAAATCTCTATACATATTTACATGGCTGTTTTAAAATCTTTGTCTGGTAATTCCATTATTTCTATTATTCCTGGGTCTGATTCTATTGACTAATTTGTCTCCTGGTTATGGGTCACATTTTCCTGCTACTCAGAGTGTCTAGTACTTTTTAATTAGATGAAAGGCATTATGAACATCATGTTGCTGAGTATCTGGATTTTGCTGTCTTCTTCTAAGGACTGTTGAAGGTTATTCTGGCAAGCAGTAAACATTTCTTGCAAATGAGATTTTAAAGGCTTATTTTTATGATCTGTTAAGATAAGTAGAATGTAGCTTTACCCTAGAGCTAATTTAGTCCTCCTACTGAGACATAACCCTTTTGGGTATCTCTAACGAATGCACGAGGTGTTTAATGCAGTCTCCCAACATGGTGGGAACTTAAACATCTCCTAGCCTTGTGTGAGATGTGGGAAAGGTTTAGCTCACAGTTATCCAGTCACTTCCATTGCCCAGCCTTGTGAAGCATCACCATTTGCATGAACATCTTAGCATTCAGCAAAAATTCAAGAAGAATCCTATGCATATTTCTGGAACTATTTTTTATACATAATTATCTCCTCCTGATGCTCTGTACCACAAATGTCAGTAACTTTGTTCTCCACAAATTCCAATACTTATCCCTTCAACTCAGAAGTCCTGCTGGGCTTTGATTATGTTTCCCCTCTCTGTGGCATAGTCCCGAAAGTACCTTCAGGCTAAACTTGGAGTGAGCTTAGGAATTATCTTGTCTGTTGTCCTTCTCTCAGGAGCCACAGTCCTACAATACCAGTTGTCCAACAACCAAAAATCATTATTTTAAATTGTGTTCAATTTTCTGGGTTTCTTTATGGTGGGAGAGCAAGGACAGAGCTAGAAAGAACTTGAAAGGGTAGTCCACATCCTTCCCTTTTATAATGAAGCAACAGAGACTCAGGGTGGAGTTGCAGTACACTCAAGGTCACACAGCTACTGGTAGAAGCATCGAGCTCAGAAGCTGTTTTCGAAGTCCAATGTCTTTCTCACTCCAGCATGCTGCCTCTTACAGAATGATTGGTAGAGTGTAGTGTATTAGTTTCCTATGGCTGTTGTAACAAATTATTACAAACTAGGAAACTTAACACAATAGAAATTTATTCTCCATGGCCGGGAGCGGTGGATCATGCCTGTAATCACAGCACGTTGGGAGGCCAAGGCGGGCAGATCACTTGAGGTCAGAAGTTCGATGCCAGCCTGGCCAACATGGTAAAACCCTGTCTCTACTAAAAATATAAAAATCAGCCAGGTGTGATGGCACTTGCCTATATTCCCAGCTATTTGAGGGGCTGAGGCAGGAGAATCACTTGAACCTGGAGGTGGAAGTTGCAGTGAGCCAAGATCACACCACTGCACTCCAGCTTGGGTGACAGAGTGAGAGAGAGTGAGAGTGAGAGTGTGTGCGTGTGTGAGAGACAGAGAGAGAGAGAGAGAGAGAGAGAAATTAATTTATTCTTTCCCAGTTCTACATACCAGAAATCCAAAACCAAAGTGTTGGTAGGGCTAGTTCCTTCTGAAAGTTCTGAAGGAGAATCCATTCTATAACTCTCTCCTAGCTTTTGGTGATTGTTTGAAATTCTTGATGTTTGTTCACTTGTAGACAAATCTCTCCAATTTCTGCCTTGTTTTCACATGGCCTTACCCTATCCTCTGTTTATGTCTTCTCCTCTTCTTGTAAGGACACTTGTCATTGGATTTAGGGCTCACCCAGTAAACTCAGGATGATTTTATCTAGAGATCCTTCACTGAATTACATCTGCACATACCTTTTCTCCAAATAGGGGTACATTCACAGGTACTGGGGATTAGGACTGGACATATTCTTTTTGGGAAGGGGCACAATTCAACTCTCAAAGGATAGAAAGGGGGAAAGGTAAATAATACAGTCAAAGTAACAATTTGGGAATATTTGCCTCATATAAAAGCAGACATTGAAGTTTCCCCCAGCTGAATCTATTTTGGAGAATTTGAAAGGGTTTCCATCTAGGATCATGAAGGAAAAAAAAATGCAAAAGCAGGTTGATAATGTTATATTTTACCTGGGCACAATCATGGTACTGGCTCACACCTCACTATATTCATTAAGTGCATCACGCATTTAACATCATTGTTAATTTGGCCAAATAACCCAAGATGCAACAAGGAATTATTGCTTTCATTTACTCTAACCTCTTCCGTCTCTAATAACCATATCAGTCATGACTAGAGGCTTGAATCCTGAAAATAGGGACATGTAGTAAAGACAAATTACTGACAAGCCCTTACCTATAATAGGAGGAAAGTCATCACTATAATGATTGTGTTTGCTGAGATGACCCAATGCCAGTTTCAGAGTCTTTATTCGGTCAAAAGGAAAGGACATCTAATTGCTATCTTAGCTATCATTTTTCACTAACCACTGAACTGTGTTTTTTTTTTCATGTTTTTTTTTTAGCATGAAGTCTTTTTTTTTTAATTTTTCCAACTTTCTTAGCAGTTTCAGATGGTACATTGTGAGACAAAGGCAAAAGCAACAGGGAGAATCATCTCATGAGAAAAATAAGCAATAAAGCACGGTGACAGGACAGCAAAGGCACTTTGTTAAAAAATTATTTCAACCTGAATAATTTGACAGTGTTAATTTGTTAAGAAAAAAAATATCTAGAACAGATACCACCCTGAGATCCTTAAGCAGTTTTCTGAAACTTTGTTTAACACAAACACTTCCACTGCATTGCAACTGGGAATACATCCTTCAACCCACATTTTGCCTGGTTATAAGTCCTACTGGGTACTGAGCAGAGGCAGTCAATTTGGTTTGCTTTATGATCTGAACCAAACACAAACATTAAGTGAGGTCAAATAACACACCCCACTGGCAATCCTCAAATTTCTAAAGCTGATATAAAAGAGACTGGGAAATTGAGCTCAACATAAACGGCAAAAATAAAGAAGTTCATTTTTAATGAACAAGGAAGCCTACCAATACCAATCTCCATTGTGCCACAGATGCCTCATTGTATCCAAATTGGACTGGAATACACAAGCCAACAAGCACAAGCACAACTGCCCCTCCCCACCCCCAAACAATCACAATTTGGCAGAAGAGAAAGATTTAGAGGAATGTTAACTTAATGCACCTAAAATTCAAATCATGATTAGAAAAGGGTATTCTGGATATGACAATTTAAGGTAGGTAAAGAGAGTTACAAATATGCCCAGAGTAATTGGAAAATGAGCCTAATACCAAGAGAATTACAGAATATTGGCAATGGAAGAGAATTAGAGAATAATTTTTACCTTAAAGTATAGATCCTGAGTTCAGAAAGAAGCAGTTAACTTGCCCAAGGTCATAGTGTCTAAAACTAAAATGGGATTAGAACCCACACCCTTTTGAGTCTGGTGCTCTCTCTACTCTGCCAGTTGTTCTCAAGGCTGTGGGGGGATGTTAAGAGTTTCTCAAAGTTCACAACAGGGCCTCCTTTCTTTCTCTCTCCTCCTCTTCCTTATCTCATTCTTTTCCCAAGCTTTTATTCTCATTGACAGACTTAGTCATCCAAATGTATTTCTCTAGTTCTGACATCCCTGAACTCCAGACTTAGAATCAACAGTTCTATTTCTGGGTCTCCGAAGCCGCTCAAACTTAACATGTGCAAATGTAAACATCTGTCCCCCATCCTTCCCACTACAGACTTGTTCCTCCCTGCTTGTTCTCTACCTACTAGATGGAACTATCATCTTACCAGTGTCAGCCTTGAATTGGTATCTTTTCTTTACCCTTTCCCTACATCCAACCATCAGTAAGACCTCCTAAGCGTATCTCGAAAACATCTATCCACTTTCTCTGACCCCACCTTAGTCCAAGCCACCAACATCTTGTTCCCAGACTGCCTCCTAATCTCTCTCTCTGTTCCAATTTTTCCACTTCCAGTTCATTTGCCACACAGTAGCCAGAGTGATCTTTTAAAGACATTCTGTTTACAATAAAATCCAAACCCCTCACCATTGCCTATAAGATCAGCCATTATTTGTCTGCTTACTTCTCTAATCTCATGGCATGCCACCTTCTTCCTTGACCCCTCTGCTCCTGGTATAGTGAACTCTCTAAATTCCCAAAACATACTGTGCTTTTTTCTAGTGCAGGGCCTTTGCACATGCTGCTCCCACTGTCAGGAGTGTTCTTCTTTTCATTGTGAAAGGCTGGTTCCTTTTATAATTCAGGGCTCATGTTATATGTCACTTCTAAAAAACAGGCCTTTCCTGATCACTCATCTCAATGAGGTTTTCTTTTTAATTTAATCTTTCAATTTCAATTAATCTTTAATATTTCAGAAAGTATATCAACATTGCCTAACATGGTGTTTTACACACAATAGATATATGATCAATGTTTGATATAAATATACATATCTTTAAAATCTTTGGTTTAACCAGCTAAATTTTTAATATTTTATGAAATAGTTAGCCCTGAGTCATGAATTTACCTACTTTTTTTTTTTTTTGAGACAGAGTTTCACTCTCGTTGCCCATGCTGGAGAGCAGCGGCGCGATCTCGGCTCACTGCAACCTCCAACTCCCAGGTTCAAGAGATTCTCCTGCCTCAGCCTCTCAAGTAGCTGGGATTACAGGCGCTTGCCACCACGCCCAGCTAATTTTTGTATTTTTAGTAGAGACAGCGTTTTGCCATGTTGGCCAGGCTGGTCTCGACCTCCTGACCTCAGGCGATCCACCCGCCTCACCCTCCCAAAGTGTTGGGATTACAGGCACAAGTCAGCATGCCCGGCCAGATTTACTTATTTTTTATGAGATTTAAAACTTTTTTTAGAGATAGAGTCCTGCTATGTTGCCCAGGCTGGAGTGAAGTAGCTATTCACAGGCATGATTGTTGCACACTGCAGTGTTGAACTTCTGGGTTCAAGCGATCTTCCCACCTCAGCCTACCAAGTAGCTGGGACTACAGACATGTACCACTGAGTCTGGTGTATTTTTATAAGATTTTTAAAAAGATAACATATTCTAAATTATGACATCCACATACCATTTACATTTGTGTGGAATTATAAGGTGATATTTTAAATGATGGGAATGGACAACTTGACATGTATATCAGTAACCTCTAAACATCTATTTCAAACATCTATTAACTGAAATTCATGATTCCTCCAGCTCTTATACTAAGAACTTCCATACATTAGAGCAATATACATATTCAAAAAGTGACCTAGTTTAATTGTCTAATTAAATAAATAATTTTCCTATGTTTAGGTAAATTTGAAAAATATACATAATTACTACCTCATCCTAGTTAGAATCTCATTTATATTTATTCCACTATGTTCATGATTTTGTGACCAATTTGAAAGGCATATATTATTAAAAGTGTACCAGATTAGCTCCCTCAACTCACTATGTCTAGTAACTGTTCTGAAGAACTAGGCACTGGCTTTGAATATGGCCTGTTCCAGTTTGTGAACAGTTGTAGGCAAGTAAAGTTGTTGGGCAAAGAGGTGCGCTGTAGGATGACTGAGGGTAAATTGTCACTACTGTATGTAAAGAAGACAAATGAGATGTAGGAAGAGATCTGTTATAATAACATATATGACATATATCTAAGTTTTTCATATATTTCAGAATTATAGAAACAAAAGTATGTAATCTTTCTAAGATGTATAGATGACTTACTTTTAATAATAATAATTACAATGTAAATAAGATTAAACGAATAATGGTTACCCTTGAATTTAAAAATTGGCACATGTAAATGAGCATTTTAATACAAATAATTAGAATATATTTATACTGTATATACATCTACACAATGGAAGATACTACTAAAATTTTGCTCTATAGCACATTACCCTAGAAAAAATAGAATTCTAGAATTCTCTTTAAAAAAATCACTGAGAATAATTAGATGATGACTGTGAAACAGGTTCTCTCATTACAATACTACTTCTGTCATTCAAAGTTCTGACCACAGTTGTAGCTGGAGACTGAAGCACTTTATGAGAAAGCCTCATTCTCCCATCAGCTGGGTCACATCCAGAGTATTTCACCTGAATTTCTTGGCTAACTTCTAATCCTAGGGCAGTAGGATGTTTAATCTTTTGTTGATCAAGTTGTGTGTTATAAAGCAGTACCAAAATCATATTTGGATATAATTTTACCATTACACCAGTATCTCTGCTTTCAGTTATTGTGGCGGTATACACTGCTCCAAATTCTAATTGCTGCCCCTGATCATCCTTGCAGATTTCGGCAACGAAGTCTCTTGCCTCATGCATAGCACTGGGTGTTGGTGCAAATACAGAAAACGTTTCTTCATCCACCTGACTAATAGTTACAACTGTTTCAGCCTGAAGTTTTTTAAGTTATATCCACCTGGTCCAACAAATTTTTCTCATTTTGATAATGGAAACTGAATAGTTTCTACAACAGGTCCATTTTCTTTTCTAGATGCCTGAGGTTTTGAAATAGTTTTGTTCATGATCTGTAAAATCTCCTTTTTGCCACTGAAGCTTGTTGAATAGCCTCCATTATAATTTTCATTGGTATTCCAGGTAATTTAATATCAGCCTGTAATGCAGTTATTCCTTTATTAGTGCCAGCTATTTTGAAGTCCATGTCGCCATTGTAATCTTCAATTCCCAGAATACCTGTTAGCAAATGATAATCTTCTATTTCACCCTTCTCAAGATCGGTTTTGGTGGCCAATCCCATTGCTACGCCTGCAATAGCAGTTGAAATTGGAACCCCTGAATCCATTAATGCTAAACTTCCACCACATGCAGATGCCATAGAAGATGACCCATTTGACTCTAGGACTTCAGATGTAACTCTTATGGCAAAAGGAAAATCTTTGGGAATAACAGGATACAAAGCTTTCTCAGCAAGAGCACCATGCCCAAGTTCTCTTCTATTTATACCAGTGACTTTGACAATTTCATTAGTTGCATAAGGAGGAAACTCACAGTGCAGCATGAAATTTTTATCTTTTATCCCATTTATAGCTATTATAACTCGATCCAACTTAATACTGGATTCTAATGAATCAAATGTAACAGTACAAAGCACCTGTGTTTGTCCTCTTTGAAATAATTCTGATCCATGAAGGGTTTTAAACATATCTACCTTACAACTTACGTTCCTAAGTAAAGTCAAATCCTGACCATCGCATCTTTTGTATTCATTCAAAATAATACTTCTAAAAACTTCCCTTGTAACTGAAGGGTTCTATTATTTCATATAGATCAACCTCTGGAAATATTTCTTTTAGTTGTTCCTCTGTATCTAATCTTATTTTGTTAACAGTTTCATCTCTGGAAATTTTATCATGTTCACAATCTGTAAATACTGCATAGAGTCTCTCCATAGCAAGTTTATGAGCATGTTTCACAATCTCTGGCGAAGGGGTAAATAACTTCTGAGGTGTCCTCTTGGTAACACCAATTTCTTTTACCAACTGCTGGATGCCTTGAATTATTTGTTGGGTATATTTCACTCCCACTTTGATAGCATGGCAAAAGTCCTGCTGTAAAATGTTCTCTGCAGAGGCTTCCAACATGACGATCTGACTTTTAGGTACTCCAGCAACCACTACATTTAAAGTATTAGAAAACATTTCTTTTCTTGTTGGGTTAACAACACATTCTCCATCAGTCATTCCTATTCATACTGCCCCAAAAGGTCCATTCCAACGAATATCTGATAATGAGAGGGCTACAGAGGTGCCATTAATTGCCAGGACATCAAGCTCATTAATATCCTCTACTGCTAACAGATTACACAGAACCCGTATATCACAGAAGTAGCCAGCTGGAAAGATAGGTCTAATTGAACGATCTATTATTCAACGTGTAAGAATTTCTTTATGAGAAATACTAATCTCTCTTCTCAGAGGGTTTGTGGGAATTCTACCTGCTGCAGCAGCCTTTTGTCTGTAGTCAACCACCAAAGGCATAAACTGGGAAGGTAAAGGTTTTGTTTTACTGACCACTGTGGCCATTACTGCAGTGTCACCTGACTGTACTACAGCAGAGCCATTTGCAAATCTGGCCAGCTTTCCAGAGGATATTTCTAATTTCCTGTTGCCCAAGTCCATGGCCACAGCTCGCGACCCTGCGCTACTCAATAGTGCTCGCACCTGCAACTGGATGAGTGCCCGATCCCATCCTAGCAGACAGAAGGGACCATGGCTCAGCGGCCGGAGCTGGAGGCTCAATGAGGTCTTAGCTTCCTCCTGTTATCCTCTGTAGCAATGCCTTAATGTTTCCTTCACAGCACTTATTACAATTTGTAGTCATTTACTGATGTGATTATTGGTTATTATCCCTCATGAGTCTCACAGCTAAATGACAGCAGGGATCAAGTCTGTCTTCCTCCCTGTGTCACAATTGTATCTGGCACCAAGCACATACAAGGCATTTGATAAGTATTCTTCAACATAATGAAAATGAAGTACAATTATAACACTGTTCTTTCTACCCAAAGAGAACAAAAAGATTATGGACTTCTATTCTGTGTCAATATATTCAACAGGATAGAAGAAATAACACAACTGATGGTTGCAAAACACTGAAAGTTATCAACGCTTATTCTCTAGAGATCCTTGTTAAACAATGTCCCATCCATCAAGGGTGAATTAAATTTGTCCCTGGCTTGAGGACAGAATACGATGACTTCACCCGGCTCCTTATAAACTTATAATTTTATGAAAAATCCATAAGCTCTCATCTTTCCAGCACTCTGATAACGAGGTAATTACCCTTTTAATGAAAAAGGAAGCCTTTTTATATCTATCCCCATTGAATTATGGACCTCAAAATTGAATTGGAGTCTAATAGACATCAAGCACAACTACCTGCCAGTTCCTAACAAGGATGAGGAAAAAAAAAATAGTGATATCTGGGGAGCCAAAGGGCAGTGTGACAGGGTGTCCTTCCTGCCTTCTCTGATGACACTTTGCTATCAACACCAGTTCTGCCTTTTGTGCCTTACTCAGTTTGTGAGCCAATCTGCAACAGCAGAAAAGTCATTAGTCAACCTTCCTTATCTGTTCCATGGGCTTTGAAATGAAGCCCCGGTTCAGGTTCCCGTTTAGGTGTGACTTTCTCCATTCCTACTATGTTGACCTTAATCAAAGGGCTTGGCTCAGTCCTGACAACACGTTCAGATCCCACACTGCACTAGCCTTGCTCTAGAATCTCAATCTATTTTCCCAGTGTCCTAAGACCTGTCAAAGCCCCTGTCACCAGCTTGTTCCACTACTGACTGAGCTCTTACATCGAAGGACTAATTAATGAAACCACAACACCAACACCCCACATTAACTGTGCTCGGAGCCCACAATTCATACTCCTTCCCCATGCTCGTTCAGTTTATCGACACTGTTTAATTATCAGTAGTGGCTCAGATTAAGCCCTAAATATCTAGCTACCCCATTCCACAGCCAAGACTGTTACTCTCACTCCTCACTCCTAGGTCTTGCCTAACTCCCCCCATTTCAGGTATTTTATAGCTAAGTCTCTCCAAGTTATCACTCACAGCTTTTACTTGGTCTTTACATTTTAATCCTTCGTGATCTCTTTTTATGCAATTGCCAGTTTAGAGGGATAATCTTGTAAACCTTTACCTTCTGGACAGTAGCATTGGAAAGTTCATTACTTTCAGTTATGACACAACAGCAAGTGACAAATGCAGCTTTGGAAAGTGGAACAACTTCTTTCTCCTTGAGTCTTTGCACAACTTTCCGTATTTGGAACCCAAGGACATTTCCTTTCTCTCTCTGCTAACATGGAGTACAGAAAGGCTACATTAGCTAATAAAAGCCCTCTGTTGACAAAAGATGCATTTGAAAAGTCACTCGAAAAGGGAGCTCTGTCAATAGCTTTATTAAAATAAAATGCCACATCTTTGTGAAGTAAAAAGTCTCTGGATTGTGGTTAAAAGTCTGGTCTGCTCCTTATACAATGGAAAGTCTTTCAAAAGCCATGTGTTTCTTAAGCTGGCCTCACCATGCATAACAGCTAGAATATAAATCTAGACTCTCCTCACCCATCTATCTTTTCTTTTCTGTGTAATGTAGAGGTTCCCATGTGAAGGAAAGATCTCCAGAATAAGATGAGAGATAGCTTTTATAAGAACACCAAATGATAGAAATTATGGAAATCATGATAT
Source organism: Nomascus leucogenys (assembly GCF_006542625.1). Classification (NCBI taxonomy): domain Eukaryota; kingdom Metazoa; phylum Chordata; class Mammalia; order Primates; family Hylobatidae; genus Nomascus; species Nomascus leucogenys. The sequence goes on along the minus strand of NC_044401.1, from coordinate 61,214,478 downwards.
TGAAATAATTTCTTCCAAGTTAAAACAATCAGGTACATTTTTGCTTGTCAGATAGGCAAGAATACTTAAATTTGAATGTTGGTCAGAATTCAAGGAAATGTTATTCCCATATATGTTGCTAGAAGAGTCGTACATTTGTACAGCCTTTCTAATGGGCATTTTGATAGTGTACATTAAAGTGTGAAAAGCAGATGTCCTTAAACTCAGTGATTCCTCTTCAAGGTATGCTACATACTTGCACATGTGTAGAAAGCAGCCTCTACATGATGCTCATTACAGCATTGTTCATTATAGTAAAAATATTGAGACTCATCAAAATGCCTATCATCAGGGGAATGATCTATGCACATATATGCAGCAATTTAAAATAATGAGGAAGACTTACACTACAATGACCTAGGAAGACATCTACACAACAATATAAACAGTATAATCCCACAAGTATTAAAAAGAGAAACCAAGGCCAGACACGGTGGCTCATGCCTGTAATCCCAGCACTTTGGGAGGCCACTGTGGGTGGATCACCTAAGGGGTTCGAGACCAGCCTGGCCAACGTAGTGAAACTCCATCTCTACTAAAAAGAAATACAAAAATTAGCCGCGTGGTGGCATGTGCCTGTAGTACCAGCTACTCAGGAAGCTGAGGCAGAAGAATCACTTGAACCCGGGAGGCAGAGATTGCAGTGAGCCGAGGTCATGCCACTGCTCTCCAGCCTGGGTGACAGAGCAAGACACTGTCTCAAAAAAAAAAAAAAAAAAAGAAACCAAGTTAAATCCTTATGTATAAAAACATATGCACAAAATAAAGATATATTTATTTAAATGTACATAAAAAGGTTGTGAATAAAATATTTGCAAATTATAAATCTGATAAAGTTGGGAAGAAAATATTTGTAAATAATTATCTGATACATGATTTGTGAATATATATTGTTCACAAATTGTTGATTGCATATATGATGTATATATTTGTAAGTTATATATATCTAATAATCATATATCTGATATATCTCTAATAATATATACAAATATCTATATATATATTTGTAAATCACATATCATAATATATAAAGAATGCTTACAATGCAAAAAAAGGGCAAATAACCCAGTTAAAAAATAACAAAAGTTTTAAATATTTCACCAAAGGAGATACACAAATTGCCAATAGGCACATTAAAAAATGCTCAAGATCATTAGTTACTGGGAAAATTAAAGTCAAAATCACAATCAGATAATACTTCATGCCCATTAAGATGCTTATTGTCAAAAAGACTGACAATATAACAAATGGCAACAAGGATGTGGAAAAGTTGGAATCCCCATACTTTACTGATGGGAATGTAAAATGGTGTAGCTCCTGCAGAAAACAGTTTGGCAGTTCATCAAAAAGTTAAATATAGTTACCATATCACCCATCAATTTCATTCTTAGATATATATCAAAGAGATTTAAAAACAGGCATTTACATAAATACTTATACAATAATATTCCTAAAGCATTATTCATAATAGCCAAAAATTGAAAACAACCCAAATGTCCATCAATTGATAAATAAAATATGGTATACATACAATAAAATATTATTCTGCCATAAAAAGGAAAGAAATACTAACATATCTACAAAATGGATGATCCCTGAAGACATTATGTTAAAATGACATAAGTCAAACACAAAACGCTTTTCATATGATACCATTTATATAAAATGTCCATAAGAGGCAAATCCATAGAGACAGAAAGTAAATTAGTGGTTGTCAGGGGCTGAGGAGTGGGAGGAATGGGAAGTGACTACTAAAGGAATGATGAAAATGTTCTAAAATCAGATAGTTGCACAACTGTGTGAAAACAGAACCACTGAATTGTACATTTTTAAAGAGTGAATTTTATGGCATGTGGATTATATATCAATAGAGCTGTTATTAAAAAATTAATAAAAGGTCTTCAAAAGTACCTACCAAGCCAATAACAGTGGTTATGTGGGGAAAGGGAATTAATATATTTTTAAGAGTAAGAACAGATTCACATACCCTGGGCAATATGGTGAGACCCTCGTCTCTACAAATAATAATTTAAAAGTTAACCAGGTATAGTGGAGCGCACCTATAGTCCTAGCTTCTCAGGAGGCTGAGGTGGGAGGAGTTCGAGGCTGCAGTGATCCATGATTGCACCACTGCACTCCAGCCCGAGTGACACAGCAAGATCCTGTGTCAAGGGGAAAAAAAAAGAATACATTCGTATTAGTCCATTCTCACACTGCTATGAAGAAATACCGGAGACTGGGTAACTTATAAAGGAAAGGGCTTTAATTGACTCACAGTTCCGTATTGCTGGGGAGGCCTCAGGAAACTTACAATCATGGCAGAAAGCAAAGGAGAAGCAGGCACCTTCTTCACTAGGTGGCAGGACAAAGTGAATGCAAGCAGGGGAAATGCCTGACACTTGTAAAACCATCATCTTATGAGAACTCACTATCAAGAGAACAGCATGGGGGGAACTGCCCCCATGATCCAGTTACCTCCACCTGGTCCAGCCCTTGACACATGGGGATTATGGGGATTACAATTTGAGGTGAGATTTCGGTGGGGACACAGAACCAAACCATATCCACATTCGTATATTTCTTATTACTTACATAATTAAAAATACATTTAAAAAGAAAGAAAAGTCCTAAGCACCACCTGAAATGGTGGTGTATTATGAGAAATGTATAGCAGTGTGTTTTACTCTTTTTAATTTACAACCTAAGAATAAATAATCATTGTAGAAAATAAGCATTTGAGGGCACTTTTCTAGGCCCTCGGTATATAAAAATGCATAAGCCATATTCCTTTTCTTCTAAGACTTTATGGTGCATATCAGAGTAGAGGCATGTACACAGCCAATTGTTAAATAGTGTGATAAATGCTATGCTACTAACATCTACCTCTAGCTCTGGAAGCACAGGGACAGGGACCCAGGGAAGAGGAGCTGAACTTCAAAAGATAAGCAGAAGTTAACCAAGCAGAGAAGAGCTAAGGCAGATAGGCAGTGAGAACAATGCAGGAAATGCCTCCCGGTATGCTAGTGCATGGAGTTTTCTAAGAACAGTGAACATCAGTGGCTGTGATCCTAAAAAAAAAGTCTTGTGGGGGAGATTCTTGCAGATGAAATGGTTGACTGGAATCAGACTACAAAGAGCCTTAAGTAATACCTTGCTAAGGAGTAAGGTCATTATTATGTAGACTAGGCCAGATGGAAAGAGGTAGAGACAGGGAACTCAGTTAGAGATTCCTGAATTAACCAGGCAGGAGAGATGAGCTTGTGAATAAGAACAGGGGAAGTAGCTGTGAAGTGGGAGATCAGATTCATGAATTCTTTCAGAGACAGAATAGGCAGGACACCATGACGGATGTGGGAGGGAGAAGGGGATGTGGTAGTGACTCCCAGAAGCCATTAGTTGTCAGAGCACATATGGGAAGATTATAGTCAGACTTGTTTGCCCCTCAGGAAATCAAATGGAGACGAAAGAAAGAGTTTCATGTCCAATAGGAGAAAATATGTCCTACACTTCACATGCCTCTGGATAGACAGATTCTCTCAAGCTCTTGTGACATTATGTGCTGGTGCAAAGGATTATTTGTTAACATTAGTATTAAGCTGATAATAGAGTATGTACCATGCACTGTGTCAAGTGCTTTACATGCATAATTTTTTTTGCATCCTCAGTACACTGTTTTGTAGAGATAGAAAACTAAGGCTTACTGATGATAAGAAACCAAGTTCAAACCCAGGCAGCCTGACTTTAGAGGCCAATGTTATAAACTTCTGTGCTCTCCTGCCTCAGACAAGATGCCTCTGAGAGATTTAGTTAAGCAGCTTCACTTATTTAATTCCAACATAGTCAAGCCAAACAATAAACTCATCCTCCTTTCTCTCTCTCCCAATCCAATGCACATCCAGAACGTTCATCACTTTCTCCCAGCAGAGATCAAAGTGACTCTTCAATCTTCTCAGTGACTTTCAGTATGTCAGCAATGGCCCCGTGAGGCAGGTGCATCCATCAGTGAGCAGCACAGCTCTCTAGCCTTCCACAGAATCCAGGCAATACTGAAGGGTATTCCAGCCATTCTTTTAGTCCAATGACATTATTTGACCTAGTATTTGGTGATTCAGAGACCCACTGTGGGAAATGTAGGTTGTTTTTTACTACCTAGAGTATATTTACTCCTTTTTGGTTAACATCATCCCTTACTTTTATATTGAGGACTATATGTGGTCTAGGTTTGGTCCATGTAGTTGGGCTGAATGCACTTCATGTCTACCTTCATGGGTGAGTGCATCATTCAGGCCTGACCAATCAGAGCATCTTATCTCCTTTTCCCTAGTAACTGGCTCAAGGCTGGGCATATGATGCAATTCATTCCACTGAGAGTCAAGTCCAGGACACTTTTTTCAAATCAACCAGTAAGAAAAAGCCCTCTATTTCATGTGTTTAGACATATAAAGAAGAATGCCTGACAATTCCAGGGACATCAACATGGCAAGACTCTCTGAGCAGGTAGCCAAAACAGAGGGATAAATAACTGAAATATGGAAGCAGGGAAACATTGAGCCCCTGAATCAAGCCACTCCTGACAGCGGCTACAGAAGCCAGTACATTTCCCTCAATGTTTAAGCTATTTTGAATATCTGACATCCACAACCAAAAACAAAAAGAAATTGGAAGAAAGAAAAACCGAAAAGACTTGTCTCAAGAACTAGAAGGTTCTGAGTGGGCAGCCAGCTAGCCCGCTTACAAAATAAACATTTAGAGGGGGCCGCTACTTTCAAGGTATTTACCGGGAAGATCTGCCTAGGAGAAGCAGCTAATGTGACAGCTGTCACACCAGGAAATGCTCAGCATTGGCCTTTAAATAGTACATTACACAGAGGAGTTGTGGGGCCTAAGCAACCAAAGAGAAGGTTAAATAATCTCTGTGCCCATAGCATGACTCTGCTGTCAGCCCAGCTTTTTCACATTCTGGTAAATACAATTTCTTGTATCCTGACATCACACATGTAAGTCGTCCCTCTCAAAATGTCCTCCTTCATCAAGCCCATGTGTTGAAATCCTAGGCATTTCAAGACTCATCTCTAGTTTCACCTCCTCCAAGGAATCTTTCCTGGTCATTGCAGCCTTTTATTGGCATCTTCTTTGAGTTCCTATAATGCTTAACCTTAATACCACCTAATGGGATCCAGGCAAAAGAGTTGAGTTTGCATATTTAGTTGGGAAGATACTCCTGGAGCTTGATATTCATCTGTGTCAAAGGTCCATGGGGAGAACACAAAAAGAGGAATTTTAGGTTACTGCCAAGTCCACAAGAGGTATGGATTTTAATATTGCAGAGAGAGAATGATAACATTCTATGATTTTGTAGTTCTACAGAGGGTAGATGTAGAACTGGGGAGGGACAAGTGCTCACCATAAGCCAAGGGTCTAGGCACTTGGCCCTGAGTGGGGGCAATTGCAGCTCCCTTCATTCCTCCAAAGGGTTGAGAACTTATGCAAAGCTGTGGGTGCAGTGCTGTCAGACGCCCTGCAGAGGTGATGCCAAGAGTAAGGCTAAATATGCCATTGTTGAGAGGGAGCCCAGAAAGCCAGACTTCAGCAGACACCACAGAGTCTATTGAGCTACTCTGATGGGAGGATACACAAAAGCAATGCTGAATAGTAACACCCCTGAAGAGAAACACCATGGAGAGTAGTTGCTGGACTTGTGGCTACAAACAACAAGAAAATCCTTCGCCTGGAGCTACCTCTGCAAAGAGCAGCTAGACTCTAGCTGGAGAGTCTGACAGAGAAACACTTCGTAGCAGAGGCTCAGCTTCTTGCCCTTCCAGAATGAGAGGCTGTGTGGTTTTGTATTCAAGATCACGGACTCTGAACTGACAGACCTGGGCTGGAATAATGCTCTTCCCCTGACTACTGTATGACCTTGGGGAGATCTCTTAATATCACTCTAAGCAACAGTTTTATCATTCATAAAATAAGGGTAATACTACCACCTCACAGGGATGTTAGACAGATAAAATGAGATAATACACATAAATGGTTTTACTCCATGCCTGGCACAAGGTAAATGGCTCAGTAAGTGTTAGGCATCATCATCATTATTGTCATTATCCAGGGGAAGATTGTGGGGATTCGAAGGCACAGTTGTTGTTATGTCGAGACACCTTCACTGAAAAGAGAGAATAAGAAATTCCTCCCTGAAACCTAGAACAGATGGTGGCCCAGGACTGATCACACTAATCATTGAGAATGTACACTGTAGAGACCTCAGATTCCTATTGCACATGTGTCCTACAAAGAAAGGTTACAGAGATTCTATCTTGAATTGTTTGTGAATTTTTCCACATGCATCAGTTTTGCTGGATTATAAACTTCTACAACACAACCGTATGTTTCACTGCTTATTAAATCTCTCACAGGGTCTAAGTCAAAGTCAAAGGACCGTCATTGATCAGTTGATTGGCACTACAGTGGTTGGCCTAGAGTAGGTGGACATAGTCATTCTCAGTGTCAGAAAATCTTGCACCCTATCAGAAAAGCGTAAGAGGAAACACAAAAATTAAACAGAGGGGCCGAGGCGGGCGGATCACGAGGTCAGGAGACCGAGACCATGGTGAAACCATGTCTCTACTAAAAAAAAAAAAAAAAAAAAAAAAAAAAAAATACAAAAAATTAGCCGGGCGTGGTGGCGGGCGCCTGTGGTCCCAGCTACTCAGAGAGGCTGAGGCAGGAGAATGGCGTGAACCCAGGAGGCGGAGCTTGCAGTGAGCCAAGATTGCGCCACTGCACTCCAGCCTGGGTGACAGAGCAAGACTCCATCTCAAAAAAAAAAAAAAAAAAAAAAAATTTAACAGAGGATACAGCAACATAACAGTTCTCTAAAGATAGTACATACTGGGAGTCTAAAAAATATCCGTATCTTTTGACATAATTCTATTTCTAGGAAATCATCCTACCAAAATATCTAAAGAGTAGGAGAAACTTTATGAAGACAGCCATTATTTGAACAGAATATAGAAGCAGAAAATTTTTGAAACAATCTAAATATCAATAGAGGATATGTTATATAAACTAAGAATCTTCTTCCGTGTAAACCTTCTATTAAAAATAATGCTTAAGAAGCATTTTCAAAGGTTTAACAAGTGCTTGTGACGTACTGTTCAGCAACAAACAATTGTATACAAACTAGGATCTCAATTATGTTAAAGTGTGTAGAATATTGACAGTGGGTATTTCTGAGTGGTAGGATTTGGGATGTTTCTAATTTTCTTGTTTGAACTTTCTATTTTATACTTTTCAAGTTTCCTGCAATAATAATGTTTTACTTTTATAATCAAAAAACTATTGAAATAATACTTTAAATTATGCATGTGAAAAGATTACCTGGTCCAGGCGGTCATTGTATTCAGCTGAAGGTATTAAATCTAGCTAGACTCTGGGCTGGCTCATGAGAGCTTAATAGCTATACCCCACCTTCCCTGCCAAACAGGTTAGCAAGCTGGCAAGCTGGTAAAGGAGCCTAGCCTCTTCCTCCCTACAGGACACTGCAACATCAAAACAAAGCCTCTAAATACTCCCCTAAGGACAAGGAAGACTAGTATCTGTGATGTAGCTATTCTCTTCTGGGACATAGAGGAAAAAAATAGGTATCTCTCATAACAAGACACCATTCGTTTCTCAGGTTAACCTGCCATTACCTTCGAACACATAAAAGCTGAGGGCTGTTTCTGCAGCCCTATCCTACCCAGTCAGCCCTCTGCATGCTCTCAACTGCTATTCTCACTGCAGACCACCATTTTCAGACAAAGCTCCGAAAAGCCCCTTAAGGCCCAAGAGCCACAGGTTGTGTTTGTGTTAATTACTACAAGGCTCAGTTCACAATATCACTTAATAAAAATTAATAATTTTCAATTCATAATCTTCTCAGTTACCAGAACAGCTAAAGTTATTTATGTGCTTATTGGAACAATATTATAAATGTTTGCTTTGTTCTAATACTTCATTGATGAATCACATAATAGTTTATAAAATCATGTTTTTACCTGATATACTTAGTTGGCCATGTTTTCCTGATTACAACAAACAGATGAAAAATAATTTCTGAGTTATTTCCTTTCTCCTTGAGTATCTCAAAGGATGTTCACTGTGAATACTGACAAAATAATTTATTATTATTTTCCTAGATTCTGACCATCTGTCTGCTAAACAATTCATTAGAAATTCAACTCAAAAAGAAAAATTTTGGAGATAGTATGTTAATATACCAGTTTAGAGAAAACAACATACAATTACTTTTGCACAAGGTCAGTTGGAGAATGGTTTGAGAACTGTCTAGAGACAGCAAGATATTCTCAAGATGCTCCAAGTATCCATTCTGACTCTATGACTATTCTGAGCACAAACTCAGGATTTTAGTTTCCTTCACTAATACCTAGTAATAAAAAACCTCCATGTGTTATTTATGAGAACAGTTAAGCAGATAAATAATAAAGTCTCCTGACCCTTCAAAGGAAAATGAAGGAAATATAAGTAAATATAAAATCAATTCATCAGATACATTTTAAATTCCAGCTGTTAGAGTCAGAAGGAATCACAGAAGATCATTTCACTCCATCTCCTGGCTTTATGCTGATAAGGTGCTGCTCTATCCATATGAGCGAAGATGCAGCCCCAGGTTAACGGGCAAGCCTGTTGCCATACAGCTGGTTAGCACCAAAAAGCAAGTGAAGTTAGATTTCAGTTTCTCGTATCCTCATACAGGCCTCTTCCCAATGAACCAAGCTACTTCTCTTTTAAAAATAATTCTGTCTGGAACATTAAGGGGGTCATCCATACTGATTCTTCATGTTTTAAATACATATTTTTTGCCAGTCACTATGCTAATAAGAATACAAAAAGAAAACAATATATAGTATCAGCACTTGAAGACCTTACAATCCAGTAAGGAAAACGTCAACACGAACAATACCCATATGATACTTGCATAGCAATATGAGCACAGTGCTATGGGAACATAAAAGAGGGAGCAATAAATTCTGCTAAGAAAGTGTTAAAAAGTTTCACAGAAGAGCTAGGCCCCAAAGGATGAGTAAGAGGTATTTAGGCAGAAGGAACCATGAAAACAAAGGCATGGATGTGAAAAACATCTTTGAGGAGCAGCCAGCATACAGAATGAAAGATATTGCGCATCAAAAGCAAAACAGCCTTTGCTTTTACACAGACCTATCATGGTAAAGCATCCTCACAGCTGTACACATTTAGGTAATCTCTGTGCTCCGCAGCCCTTCAAAAGAGCATCATTGTGTCCTCCTTGCCTATATCCATGCTGTGCCCTCTGTCAGGAAAGGCCTTGCCCTTTTCCTCTATGCCAACTCCCCACTGTCCCTCCTGATACATCTCCAATATTACCTCTTCTCCAACCTCCCTGGGAGAGTTAATTACCTCCTCCTTTGTGCTCCTATAACAACTTTTACATCTCTTGCAAGAGGTTACTTGAATTACTTGTTTACATACATGTCTATCTCCCAAACAAGTCTAAAAATGGTAGGCTTCTAAATAATCATACGTTTGATAAATATGAATGAATGACCTTTTCTATGGAAAGCTAGGTGCTAAGGGTGATAGAGAGATAACATGCACATACGAGTTCTCAAGGGAAATAGACAGACACATAGATAATGTATAAGTAGAATAATAATTCTTTGAATTGAAATCCCCAGGTAAACATTTTCACTTAACCAAAAATCTAACTGCAATCTAAAGATTTTCACATACAACCACTTGGCATTGACTTAAAACTCCACGTAGATAGGCTCATAAACTCAGATCCTTTTCTTGTTACATTCTTAGAGCTCATAAAAGGTGGTCTGAAAAGGCAGCTCTTTGGGTATAATTTAGTCATATTAAACAGAATTGTAAGGGAGAGAAAATGACTGTCTAGTCCTTTATCACTGGGCATGTAATCCATTATAAAGGTGTTAAGCTCATTGGTAAGTGTAAAAATGAGAGGAAATGAGTCTACTGACAAAAAATGCAATGAGACAATAAACTAAAATTAATGCTTCACAAATTCTCAGCTTCTCAGCCTTATTGTCTCAATTTGTTATTCTCATAAATTATCAGAAAGTAAAGCACAGCCACTGCTCCTAAAAATAAAAATCTTATTAAACTTATTATGTATAAAACTGCCTGAAGACATTGGCTCTCCTTTGACCCCATGAGTTACTCAAGATACTCAATCCCAGGGTTCAAAAAATATATCTCATTAGCAGTACCAGATGTCAGCAGATGTGTTATTAAACTGCCTGTCACTCAAGCCTCAATCCTGAAAAATACCTAGGTCACCTAATCCTTTATGCCATCCACATCTTTTCACACATACTAACAGGAACTTTGGTGCCTAGAATTGTTATTAATAATAATTCCAAAAACTCAATCATTTCTGGGATGCCTTTGAGTTAATGGGAAAGAAGCTACTATCTGCCTGACAAATTGCTACACACTGGTAAAAGATGATTGACAGAGGATAGATAGTGTATTAGCCTCCTTGGGCTATGTCATAATCCATTCAGCTGGCTATAACAAAATACCATAAACCAACTAGCTTATAAACAACAGAAACATATTTCTCACAGCTCTGGATTCTGGGAAGTCCAGGATCAAGTCACTGGCATATCTGTTGTTTGGTGAAGGCCCACTTTCTGGTTCACAGATGGCAACTTCTTGCTGTGTCCTCACATGGCAAAAGGGGCAAGAGAGTTCTTTGGGGCCTCTTTTATAAAGGCGGGAACCCTATTTCTGAGGGACCTGCCCTTCATGACCTAACTACTTTCCCCACCTTCCAATACTACCACATTGAGGATTAGGATTCAATGTATGAATCTGGGGGTTACACAAACATTCAGACCATAGCAGGCTACCTTAAAAAACACAAACTGGGTGGCTTAAACAATAGAAATTTATTTTTTCATACTTTTGCTAGCTGAAAGTCCAAGATGAAGGTGTCATCAGGGTTAGTATGTAGCAAGGCCTCTCTTCCTGGCTTGCAGGTCACTGCCTTCTTATTGAATGCTCACGTGACTTTTTCTCTGTGCACTCACAGAGAAAGAATGAAATGAGCTCTCTGGTATCTCTTCCTCTTTGTATAAGGTATTGGATTATGGCCCCACCCTTATAAGCTCATTTAACCTTAATTATCTCCTTAAAGGTCCTATCTTCAAATATAATCACCTTGGGGTTAAGGCTTCAAAATATGAATTTGATGAGAGACACAATTCAGTCCATAACAGACAGACTGATGGATGGATGTGAATGGATGGACAGATGGATGGATGCATGGATGGATGGATGGACACATGGATGGATGCATGGATGGGAGGGAGGGAGGGAGAGAGGGAAGAAGAGAAGGAAGGAAGGAGGGAAGGAAGAAGAGAGGGAAGGAGGGAGGGAAGGAAGAAGAGAGGGAAGGAGGGAGGGAAGGAGGGAGGGAGGGATATGATTTACTCACGAAGGAGGTAGGACTACGATCAGACTTAAATCTGCTGGAAGCAAACCATTGACTGTGAGGTAAAAAATTGAGAAGTGTTAGAAAAGCCTCACACTGCTCCAACATGCTGCACATAAACACACATGAGCCACAGTGCCTAAAATTTCATATTAACCAAAGATTCAACAAACATTTATCAAGGAAGAACTTTGTGTCTGGCACTGATCTTGTGTTACAGAGTGTGTTAACTGAATTCCTCACTGAAGACATTTATATTCTAACATGGATGAAAAAAATCTATGTATAAGAAAGTTGTTCTTAACCTGAATTACACAAAGGATCACTTGTGGGACTTTAAAAAAATACATATTTCACAATCATATCTTCTGAATCTAAATAGCCTGAGGTAGGCCCTGGGCACTGAGATATATATATATATATGTAATCTCTCCAGGGGATTCTGAAGCACAGCAAAATGAAAATCCAGTCCAGACTACTGAGATAAGCACTGGCCTTTTCTTCTAAACACTAATGACTCTAGAAGATAATACGTGAAGAACCTACTACCGCAGTGTAAATAAACTCACTAGATGTCTAGCAATAAATGATCCAGAACAATATGAGACTACTGGGCAAGAGAAGGCATGATTGATTTAAGATAATGTACAAGAAACTTGGTAGCAGACATGAAATCCCTTTGTAAACATAAAAGATTATTACTCCTCAGTAGGTCACCATTTTACAAGGCAGATCATTTCATTTTAAGAGCTTCCAAATACTGAGCCAACACTTTTTTTTTTGTAACTTTCTTGCAATGTGTCTAGGTCTATAGTTTTCAGTGCATGCCTTCTCCTGAAGTCTTCAGGGTAAGACTCCACAATGCCTTAGGTCTAGGACCATAGCCCTCTGAAGTTCCTGAGCAAATCTGGACCAAGGCTGATCAAGATCACTAGGCTTAGCACCAGAAGTATTTGAGAGTCTGGAATTAATTTTGTGGCCATTACCGTGGACTTCAGTGGGTTATAAGCCCAGGGCAGCTGCATATCTGTCACACTGCAGTGTTACCTTTAATTCCACCTGCTGCCAGCCCTGAGTCTAATCCATTCAACTGACTTCTGTCTGGGGTTCCTGTTCTCCACTAGAGCTTTCACGGGAGCCCTAGCCTGTTTGGTTGAGCTCTGATACTCTGGCCAGCAATTGCCACCTGCACACTTCAGGGCTGGTTTCCATTCCCTATACATCTAGTCAGTGGCTGGGTGACATTTCTTTACTATTGACATGCCCAAGCTGCTATATGGACTCCTGCCTTAGATCATTGATTCTCAGATGGGATGGTTCTGCCCCCAATAGAATGTTTCAGAAACTCTTGATGATATATTTGGTTGTCATAATAGTAACAACTGCCTCCTTCTACAACATCACCCCATGTTTACTGGCATTTAGAGTGTGGGGGCCAGAGAAAATAGACATCCCACAATGAAGGCACTGCATAATCCACCCAAGGATTAGTTGTACTGTGTTCTTGAACACTCATACAGATGAAAAACCTCTCTGTTAGTATCTGAGCCTAGAAGCTAACTGTTTCACACATAATCTCAAAGTACTTTTTGCAGCAAGTTTTAATGTGCAACTAATTTTCCAGGACAGTCTCTAGCCTGTAAATCATGGGGAGGAAACTTTACCAAAAATTGTTCACCACCCTGAAAATCACTTCACAAATACTACAATGACATTCTTGCTACTTGAGTCACAAGTACAAAGCTCCTGTGACAGTCTGCATTTGCAATTTCCATTCTTCACGTAGGTATAAGCATCTGACTACTTCATTATGTCTTTTAGTGTAACCAAGCTCAAGCCCTTATGTATTAACATACATATTATGTTACTTTTAATTATTTTACACTTTTAAACCTTTATATAAAAATTAGGGCATTATATTAATTTATTTTCTATGTGAAATTAAGTATGTAGAGATATTGTATTACCTACAAATTATATTATCTGTAAGAGTAAAAAGAGCACTACAAAATGTCTGTTGGGAAGAGGGGATATTAGGTCCAACAGGTTTAAGTTCAGTATTAGTCTTTATTGAGAACAAAGTGAATATTCTCAATAAACCCTGTAGATTCCAGCCATACCCTTTCATGGCTTGGCCCTTACAGCTGCATAAGTTCCTGCACTTCAGCTCCCAACAAGGCATCCTCCAGGCCAAGGATGTCTCAGGATGCCTTGCAGACAAATCTATCCATTGGCAGATGCCATCCTACAATTCAAAAATAAATCCTAAAAATTATTTGTGTAATTCATTTGAATTAAAAGCGTGACTCTTAGCAATAATAGCATAAAGAGATTGGCTATTAATTTTAAAACCTATATTTCAATATGCTTTCACATATATTGATTTCATTTCATATTCACAACAAAATGATGAGATGATAGAGAAGACTGTGAATTTCTTTTTTTAAAAATGTACTTTAAGTTCTGGGATACATGTGCAGAACGTGCAGGTTTGTTACATAGGTACACACGTGCCATGGTGGTTTGCTGCACCCATCAACCCATCATTTACATTTGGTATTTCTGCTAATGCTATCCCTCCCCTAGCCCCCAACCCCCGACAGGCCCCAGTGTGTAATATTCCCTTCCCTGTATCCATGTGTTCTCATAGTTCAGCTCCCACTTAGGAATGAGAACATGTGGTGTTTGGTTTTCTGTTCCTGTGTTAGTTTGCTGTGAATGATGGTTTCCAGCTTCATCCATGTCCCTGCAAAGGACATGAACTCATCCTTTTTCATGGCTGCATAGTATTCCATGGTATATATATGCCACATTTTCTTTATCCAGTCTATCATCGATGGGCATTTGGGTTGGTTCCAAGTCTTTGCTATTGTGAACAGTGCTGCAGTAAACATACATGTGCATGTGTCTTTATAGTAGAATGATTTATAAGCCTTTGGGTATATTCCCAGTAATGGGATTGCTGAGTCAAATAGAATTTCTGGTTCTAGATCCTAGAGGAATCACCACATTGTCTTCCACAATGTGGTTGAACTAACTGACACTCCCACCAACAGTGTAATTAGTTCAACAATGGTTGAACTAATTGACACTCCCACCAACAGTGTAAACGTTCTCCCATTTCTCTACATCCTCTCCAGTATCTGTTGTTTCCTGACTTTTTAATGATCACCATTGTAACTGGCATGAGATGGTATCTCATTATGATTTTGATTTGCATTTCTCTAATGACCAGTGATGATGAGCTTTTTATCATATATTTGTTGTCCACATAAATGTCTTCTTTTGAGAAGTGTCTGTTCATGTCCTTCACCCACTTTTTGATGGGGTTGTTTTTCTCTTGTAAATTTCTTTAAGTTCCTTGTAGATTCTGGATATTAGCCCTTTGTCAGATGGATAGATTGCTTCCACCATTCTGTAGGTTGCCTGTTCACTCTGATGATAGTTTCTTTTGCTGTGCAGAAGCTCTTTAGTTTAATTAGATCCCATTTATCAATTTTGGCTTTTGTTGCCATTGCTTTTTGTGTTTTAGTCATGAAGTCTTTGCCAATGCCTATGTCCTGAATGGCATTGCCTAGGTTTTCTTCTAGAGTTGTTATGGTTTTGTGTCTTACATTTAAGTCTTTAATCCATCTTGAGTTAACTTTTGTATAAGGTATAAGGAAGGGATCCAGTTTCAGTTTTCTGCATATGGCTAGCCAGTTTTCCCAACACCATTTATTAAATAGGGATTCCTTTCCCCATTGCTTGTTTTTGTCAGGTTTGTCAAAGATCAGATGGTTGTAGAGGTGTGGTGTTATTTCTGAGGCCTCTATTCTGTTCCACCAGCCTATAAATCTGTTTTGGTACCAGTACCATGCTGTTTTGGTTACTGCAGCCTTGTAGTATAGTTTGAAGCCAGAAAGCGTGATGCCTTCAGCTTTGTTCCTTTTGCTTAGGATTGTTTTGGCTATAGGAGCTCTGTTTTGGTTCCATGTGAAATTTAAAGTAGTTTTTTATAATTCTGTGAGTAAAGTCAATGGTAGCTTGATGGGGATAGCATTGAATCTACAAATTACTTGGGGCAGTATGGCCATTTTCACAATATTGATTCTTCCTATCCATGAGCATGGAATGTTTTTCCATTTGTTTGTGTCCTCTCTTATTTCCTTGAGCAGTGGTTTGTAGTTCTCCTTGAAGAGGTCCTTCATGTCCCTTGTAAGTTGTATTCCTAGGTATTTTATTCTCTTCGTAGCAATTGTAAATGAGAGTTCACTCATGATTTGGCTTTCTTTTTGTCTATTATTTGTGTATAGGAATGCTTGCGATTTTGCACATTGATTTTGCATCTTGAGACTTTGCTGAAGTTGCTTATCAACTTAAGGAGATTTGGGGCTGAGATAATGGGGTTTTCTAAACATACAATCATGTCATCTGCAAAAAGAAGCAATGTGACTTCCTCTCCTCCTATATGAATACCCTTTCTTTCTCTTGCCTGACTGCCCTGGCCAGAACTTCCAACACTATGTTGAATAGGAGTGGTGAGAGAGGGCATCCTTGTCTCATGCTGGTTTTCAAAGGGAATGCTTCCAGCTTTTGCCCATTCAGTGTGATATTGGCTTTGGGTTTTTCAAAAATAGCTTTTATTATTTTGAGATGTGTTCCATCAATACCTTTAAACACCACACTGTCAATATTAGACAGATCAATGAGACAGAAAATTAACAAGGCTATTCAGGACTTGAACTCTGTTCGGGACCAAGCAGAGCTTATAGACATCTACAGAACTCTCCACCCCAAATTAACAGAATATACATTCTTCTCAGCACCATTTTGCACTTATTCTAAAACTGACCTCATAATTGGAAGTAAAACACTCCTCAGCAAATGCAAAAGAACGGAAATCATAACAAACAGTCTCTCAGACCACAATGCAATCAAATTAGAACTCAGGATTAAGAAAGTCACTCAAAACCACACAACTACGTGGAAACTGAACAACCTGCTCCTGAATGACTACTGGATAAATAACAAAATTAAAGTAGAAATAAATAAATTATTTGAAACCAATAAGAACAAAGGCACAATGTACCAGAATCTCTGGGACACAGTTAAAGCAGTGTTTAGAGGGAAATTTATAGCACTAAATGCCCACAGGAGAAAGCAGGGAAGATCTAAAATGGACACCCTAACATCACAATTAAAAGAACTACAGAAGCAAGAGCAAATTCAAAAGCTAGCAGAAGACAAGAAATAACTAACATCAGAGTCGAAGTGAAGGAGATAGAGACATACACAAAAAAAACCTTCAAAAAATCAATGAATCCAGAAGCTGGCTTTTTGAAAAGATTAACAAAATAGATAGATGGCTAGCCAGACTAATAAAGAAGAATAGAGAGAAGAATTGAATAAACACAATAAAAAATGATAAAGGGGATATCCCCACTGATCCCACAGAAATGCAAACTACCATCAGAGAATACTGTTAACACCTCTACACAAATAAACTAGAAAATCTAGAAGAAATGGATAAATTCCTGGACACATACACCCTCCCAATACTAAACCAGGAAGAAGTCAAATCCCTGAATAGAACAATAACAAGTTCTGAAATTGAGGCAGTAATTAATAGCCTACCAACCAAAAAAAGCCTGACTGACAGATTCACAGCCAAATTCTACTAGAGGTACAAAGAGGAGCTGGTACCATTCCTTCTGAAACTATTCCAAAGAATAGAGTAAGAGGGACTCCTCCTTAACTCATTTTATGAGGTCAGCATCATCCTGATACCAAAACTTGGCAGAAACATAACAAAAAAAAGAGAATTTTAGGCCAATATCCCTGATGAACATTGATGCGAAAATACTCAATAAAATACTGGCAAACCGAATCCAGCAGCACATCAAAAAGCTTCTCCACCACAATCAAGTCAGCTTCATCCCTTGGATGCAATCTATCACATAAACAGAACCAATGACAAAAACCACATCTCAATAGATATAGAAAAGGCCTTCGATAAAATTCAACACCACTTCATGCTAAAAACTCTCAATTGTGTATTTCTGTATCTGTTTTATGAAAGAGAATCTTGAGGCTCTGAGATTCTGATCAGCTCAGTCACAGAGCTGGCAAGAGAGCTGGGATTAGAGTCTACACCTTCAGAAGCCAAAAGCTGTGATATTTTTACCTACATAACACTGCCTCTAAAGTGAGACAAGTAACAACAGGAGGAAAAAAACAACAGAAAGAACAAAATTAAAAGGATCAATATGAAATGCTGAAACACGTAAATACTAACAGGGTAATGGTAATTTCTGAAAGCCTAAAGAGGAAAATTCCACACCACAATCCAAGAGATCTGATTAAGCAGGCTATTTTGTCATGTGAACATACTCTTCTATTGCAACCCACCACAGCTCACATCTTTGCACCCATTGTATGAATGCCTGTGGGCACACACAAATGGCTTGCAAAGAAGACACTTAAAAATAGCTGTGCTGCCCTCTACTGTTGAAAAAAAGAGCAAGCATGAAAACGGCAATTAGATTTGCTACTTAAGTTGTGTCTCTAAGCTGATAAGTGAACAGCAGCAGAGTGCTACAAACATCATTTCATTATTATCAATCAGTGGTTCAATAGTAACTTTAGCATTGAAATAAATATTTTGACATTAATGAGATTCAAACAGTTTATTTGGCTTAATAAAGACAAAATCATAATTGTTTATTGTTGGTGCTATCCTTATTAGTTGGATTGTGTGCTTAAGACTAGCTGAATAGACATGAATATTCAGTACTTAAAGCTAGTTTTCAGATTTTTGTAATGTCAGGGCTAAATAAACCTTAAAGGTCACATAGAGGTAAATGGATGTCTTAAACATGACAACTCTGATCCACAGGCAGCAGCTGCCTGGAAAAATGTGTAAATAAGGATTTTGAGACTCTATTCAAGCTCAGTGACAAAGAAGATTACAATTGATTAGTAATGTCTTCCAAGTAAGAGAAAGTGAGATAATGCTATATGTGCAACATCCATCTGTCCCTGGGCTAAATCAGACTGCCATCCCTAGGCTCGACTGATCACTTTACAGATGAGGAAATCAAGGCCCACTGAGATGAAATTGCTTGTTAAAGATCTCATTGCTGCTGGAAATTAGGCTGGGTCAATCCTATTACTAGGTATATACCCAGAGGGATATAAAGCACTCTACCATATAGACACATGCACACAAATGTTCATTGTGACATTGTTCACAATAGCAAAGACATGGATTCAATCTAAATGCCCATCAATGACAGACTGGATAAAGAAATTATGGTACATATACATCATGGAATACTACACAGCCATAAAAAGAATGAAATCTTGTCTTTTGCAGGAACATGGATGGAGCTGCAGGTTATTATCCTCAACAAATGAATGCAGGAACAAAAAACCAAATACTGCGTGTTCTCACTTATAAGTGGGAGCTAAATGATAAGAACTTATGAACACAAAGAAGGAAACATCAGACACTGGGGTCTAGTTGAGGGGGAAAGGGGGGAGGAGGGAGAGGAGCAGAAAAGATAATTATTGGGTACTGGGTTTAATTCCTGGGTGATGAAATAATCCGTATAATAAACCCCCATGACATGAGTTTACCTATGTAACAAACCTTCACATGTATCCCGAACCTAAGATTAAAGTTTTAAAAAAAATACCTGTGATGTGAAAACCCTTTATTAGTCGGATTAATATTGTTTGGGCAATTATCATCACTGTAGAAGTGGCTGTTAATAGCATTTTCCACTTGCTCTGTGTTGGGCACTGTACTATATTCTTTACCTACTATTATCTTATTTAATTATCAAAGGCTCCTTTGGTGTTGGATATTATTACCCTTTTGTTTGTTTGTTTGTTTGTTTTTTCTTAAAAAAGAAAGAAATTAGGCCGGATCAAGAATTCAAGCATCCTGTATTCTGGAACATTCTTCTTGCCATTAGATATAAGTTTCTTAACTAGACCTCTAGGAATGGAGGACAAGACATTTCAGCCCAAACTTTATAAAGTAAAAGGTGATGTTCATTCTCAATACAGCTTTAAGATAATTTTTTACTGTCACCAAGGCACATATTTTCTTCTTTATATAGACCAAAAGCCTTTGTGAAAGATAGGGCACAGGCAAAGCCTTTTCATCTTACAATTGATCTTTTTGATGATTTGTTCATAAAGAAATAGAATTTCCCATTGTGGAGTCATTTCCATGGTTACCTATTGATTTCCTATAGGAAGCATGCTGTTTACACGGCCATCAGGTCTTTATTGTGGAGAGTAAATCACCCTCTGGGTTTTCGCTTTATCTGCAACCTGAGGCATGTAAAAATGAGCTCTGCAAAATTACCAGAACAAGATAAATAAATGATTCATGTGAATTGGTTTTGCATGAACAAGTGATTAATCCTCTCTTTCAACTTTGCTATGAGAGAATGCAGAATTAATGTAATTCTATGCAAACAGAAGCCCACTTTTCTGAATTCTGACCTAATTGTAGGTATTTGTGAGGCAAAATATATGTAAAATTTCCTGTAGTTTTTAAAAAACCAATGATTCTGCTACTGAAAATCAGGAACCAAACTTCTCTTTATAAACCTTAAATGCAGATGCACATGGGTGAGATTGTGATTTACCCTAAAAGTTCCCTCAAAGCATCTTGTAATTTGGCATTCCAAACATATATGACCTTAGTGTTCCAAAATAGGACTTAGAATTGCCCACCAAATAGCCTAGCCCTTGAACCAGAGTCCCTGTGGCAGCCTTAGCAGCCTGAATTAATGAGGCTCCTGGAAGAAACACACCTAGGACTCTGGAGTTTTCACATAATGAGAAATCAGTAGACCATTCAATAAATCAGTAGAACACTCAAGAGCCCAAGAAAACATCAACAAAAATAAAATCCCTTTAATTGGGGACATAAAATAACAATTCTATTCTATGGAGAAGTGCCTCTATGGAGAAGACCTAGAAGTTTAGGTCTCTTTCTCCAAGAGTATTTCACCTGTAGTCAGGAACTTTAAACATAAACGCAGAGCAACGAAGTGATTCTATAAAAGTCACAAAATAGGAATACTAGGAAGAGGAGATAATCTTGGACTGGAAGATAAGCAAAGAAGGCTTCTTGGTTTGTGCAAAATTGCGGCTTTTGCCATTACTTTCAATGGCAAAATAAATTTTGGCAAAATATTTTTTTAGGAGACTTGCAGAAGCAGTGAGATTTGAATAGATATAAATAGAAAATTCTAGTAGCTAACAGTGAGCATTTACCATAGGACAGATGCTCTGTCATACCCTTTATACTCTATCTTACCTTCATAACTATCCAATGAGGTGAGTAAGTTATTATCATTCTCTTTTTTATTGGTTAGATCGATGAGGTTAGGCCGGGCGGGGTGGCTCATGCCTGTAATCCCAGCATTTTGGGAGGCCGAGATGGGCAGATCTCCTGAGGTTGGGAGTTCGAGACCAGCCTGACCAAAATGGAGAAACCCCGTTTCTACTAAAAATACAAAATTAGCCCAGCATGGTGGTGCATGCCTGTAATCCCAGCTACTTGGGAGGATGAGGCAGGAGAATTGCTTGAACCCAGGAGGCAAGGATGACTGTGAGCTGAGATCACATCATTGCACTCCAGCCTGGGCAACAAGAGCAAAACTTTGTCACGGAAAAAAAAAAAAAAAAAAAAAAAAAAAAAAAAGGCTGAGGTGTTAAACAACTAGTGTGACAGGGCTAGTTTCAATTATTCCAATACATACTGTCTCCTGAGTCTACAATCATAACTAAACCATTTCAGGCAGAGAGAAATAGGGAATACAGTGGCAAGGAAGCAAATCACATAGCAAGAGGGTGACAGAGGGTAAATCACTACATCAACAGAGAGTGGTGTAGTAAAGGGAGGAAGGGCTGGGAAAACTGCATGAGGGTGGATTACAGAGAGCTCTGAATGCCATTCTTAGTAGGATAAGATGTGAGAACTGAACCCCAACTGAGAAGGTGCCAATTAATTCAGGTGGCACTGACCTGTGAGGCTGAGGAGGTCTTAATCACCAGAACACTAAATGCTCATTATCCAACCTTTTAATTAGCAAAGAAACTACCCTGTCTGGAAAAGTTTTCAGCAAAGAACCAAGATTTGATCATGCTGTTAAAGAAAAAAAAAGAAAAGAAAAAAACAATCCTCTGACCTCTCCCAGGCAACAAATCTTGTATTGCAGATGTATGTTTTCATATCTTCCAGGTCCCCATTAGAGAGAAAATGAGGAAAAGGAAGAACAGATGGGACTAAAAGCAGAAGGTACCCGATGAAAGAGAAAAAGCAAGGCTGGGGGAAGGGTGTTTAGAGAAGTACTGGGAGAACAAAAGCAAAGAATCTGAAATGTAAGGTTATCTCCTCTGCTGAACTACACACACAAAGTTGTTCTATTTACTGCTTTGCAATATTGAGTGACTCTATCAAGCATTGGTGGTGAATGGTGCCTAGGAATAATCACATGGATCTTTCAACAGAAAGGTCACTTTACAGAACCAGGTCACTAATAAGGACCTGGGGCATGTAAATCACCACGTAGGTGTGAAAATGCAGGACAGAATCAGGCTATGCCAACATCTTGGTACCTGTGAAAAATGAAACCCAAGAAAGTCAACAGAGGGGGCATTGGCCAGGGAATCAGAAAGGTAGTCCTTTCCCTGAAAGAGGATAAATGTATTTTCCCAAGGTGACAGGATAAGTGGTAGAGTGCCTACATTTTGTTTCTTGCCTCTTAGGAGAGCATGCTTTCTTCCATTCCCATGACTTCAGAATGAGCCACATCTTTACTCAAAGCCTCCTCTGCCACTTATATGTGTGACCTTAGGTAAGTTATTATCCTCTTTACCATACAGATAAATAAAACAAGTTCTGCGCTTTCAAACAACTAAAGTAAATCAGGCCTTGTAGGCAAGGTCCAACAGGAGGAGTTGGTGTTAAGTGACTCAACTTTCTTCCCAGCACCAGGCTCATATTATAGTTATCACTAAGAGAGTAGAATTTACCACTTCAGTAGGAGAAAGGCTCCCCGTGCTTTTCCATAGCTTCCAAAATTGGTTTGATGATTATGGGGGAAGAGAAGGAAATTGGGACAACACCTTCAATACTAGGTAGTATTTATCAGTCACTCAGAGCTGTCCACCGTGCTTACAGCTTGGTGTATATTATCTCATTCAATCCCCCAATAATCCTTTAGATTATTATTTCAATTGTACACATGAGAAAATTGAACTTCAGAAAAATTAAGGTACTCGCCCAAATCCCACTAGATTTAGCACCAGGCTCCAAGCTAATAGCAAACTAGAGAACTCTTATGTGAACAACCATATTACTGCAGCTTTCCCAGTGTAGTTGTCATGCCCAACTCAGGGCTCTCCAGTCCAAACAAGGAGGTTGTGCTAATCCGTTCATACATCTTAACTCCCAGAAATCATTTCCATTCCCCATGGAGCAAAATTTTGGAAAGCAAATTCAACAAATTTTGCAAGGTACTGGGGGCAATGTGGCTATTACACAGAAATAAAAGACAACTTTCCTGTCCTCCAAGAACTTATAGTTTAGCATGAAAGTGGTAAGTAAACAGACAACAGCAAATTAGACATCTTCAGAGATTATATTTGAGCAGTGCACATGTACAAAGAAAGGGGAAGAAAATGAACAGGGAGGGAGACATTGAGGAAAATCTGTGGTGGGAGGGAGAGAAGGACAGAGAGAGGGAGGGAGGAAGGAAGGAAGGAAGGAGCGAGGAGGGGAGGGGAGGGAGGGAGGGAAGCAGGCTTTGTATGTCAGGCACTGTGTTAGCTATATTGCCTTATCTCTTAATTCTTCCAACACCTGGTTGTCGATATCATTACTCCCATCATATCCCTCCTCCTAACCTTCATCACCCTTAGAATGACCTAGTCTTGCATGATATGGTTCCTGCCTTCCTCTGTGGCATACATCCTACCACACTGACCCCTTTACTATGCCTTGAACATATCAGTCTCTCTTTAACCTCAGGGCACTTGCTGTTCTCTCCAGCTCAAATGTCCCCCCACTCCCTCCAGATGTCCATATGGCCTGCTTCTCTCTCTCTCTTCCTTCTACTCAAATGTTGCTTCCACAGAAAGGCTCTCCTTGATCCCCCTAATAACCCATCTCTCAGCTCCACTCTCATCTCCTTACTCTGGTTTATTTTTCTTCAAGGAACTTACCATTACCAATCTTTCTTTATTTGTATTTGTTGGTTGCTTGTCTCCCCATTCCTCCACTAGAATGTAAACATTTACTCTCTCTCAGGATAGTAGGCAGTGACTGTTTATTTTATATATCCCCAGAGGAGTCTAAGCAGTGCCTGACATAGAGTAAGTGCTCAAGAGAAATTTTATGAATGAGCTAATGAATCTGCTTTTGCAAGATATGGACACTGGGGTTCAGATAAGTTATGCATCTTGGCCACGTCACACAAATGGACCTACCAACTTCATGACATTGTTATGCTCATTCCTGCCTCAGGCTTTGGACCTTGAAAATCTCTCCTCCTGCAGGTCTGCTGATGGATCTCCACAGAGCTGGCTCCTTCCCATAGCTTCAGAAGGGCCTTCTGGGGTCACCTGCTTTAAAATTGCCCCTTCCACTCCCATTATCCTATTTAACATTCTCCATGACACTACTCTCTGCAATTACCTTATTTTGTTATCTCCCCTATTAGAATGTAAGTACTAGAGAAATCAGACCAATGAGACTACTTCTTTCTCATTCATGGCCTGCCTAGAGCAGCACAAACAATACAAAAACAAACCAAAAAATGAATAAGCGTGTGTATGTAGGTCTCTTAGTACCATGCTTGGCCCATAACAAGTGCTTACTAGCTACTAGTTACTAATTTTTTAGTAGTAGAGATTTAATAGACAAAGATCATAGGAAAAGAAAGTCAAAACAAGGGAATAGTGTGAATTAAAGACTAGCTTTTCTTAAACTATGTTGCCAAGGTAGTTTTACCCACAAGTCTGTGTCCTGGGCAAAAATAGTGGAAATTGGCTTCAGTGCAATCACAAGACTTCCAGAGAAGTCTTTCACTCCGTATGGATCAAAAATGGTGTGTTTCAACCAAGAGCATGGCTTTGGACATCTTCTCTTACAATTCACATATTTGTTAGCCATATAAACGATTCAATTTCAAGAATGGCATCTAATGTGCAATTTAATTTGGACTCCATTTTGTAACTCTCGGAGCTGACAAATGTAGTTATTTTCACTTGCAGCAAATGGTTTGGTTGAAGAGTGCATGGCTATCCAGGACTGGCAGAAAGCAAAACACCAATCAATAAGAGCAATAAAACTGGAAATCCACAAGATGTGTGGCCTGAAACATGTATAATTTTTAATTCATAATTTACTTAAACTATTGATTCTCCCAAAAGAAAGAACTGAAATAAGTGATAACTTGAAGTCTTACTGTGCAGAAAAATGAATACAGTGTTGATATGTCTTTAAGATTTCTCCACAACCAACAGAGAAGAGAAGGTAACTTCTGGACCCTGAAGTAAATCTTATTTTTATTTGGGGGATTATTTGGACATAGCTGCTATTGCCAAAAGAGATTAATCCATACTATGCCCACCTCCCACAGGCTCTACAACCATTCCAAAGAAAAACAGGTGAGGAGCTAAATGATTTTGCAAAAATCAGTGAATTTGGAATAAAAACATCTGTATTCAAATATTGTCTCTGTGGTAGGTAAGACTGGAGGATCAGACAGGAGGGCAAATATGTTGAATCTTTACTTAAAGGCCAACTACCTTGCTGCCTACTTTTTTTTTTTTAAGGGACAGATTTTGCTGTGTTTCCCAAGCTGGAGTGCAGTGGCTATTCACAAATGCAGTCATAGCACACTACAGCCTTGAAATCCTGGGATCAATCAGTCCTCCTTCCCCAGCCTCCTGAATAGCTGGGACTACACCTACCTATTTTTGTGCTCTACACTTATCTATTTCCCTTAAGAGGTAAGGGTTAGTATTTAAGACTTGTCCCTTGAAGCAGGCCTCCCAGGAAACAAGTGGGCTTTCTGCAAAGTACCAATGAAACTGGCAACGGCCTAAATCTTAAGGACATTAATCCTGGTCAATGATGGCAAGTCTTGGATCCCGGTCCCCCAGTTATGCCAGATTCTCTAGCTATGAATGCTGATGTGGCAAATCCAGCCGACAGCTTGCTAGACTATACAGCTGCAACCACAAGAGTTGGACTCCAGCCTGCTAATTACTCCAGGGGAGAGGCTGGTGCTACCCCAAACAAAAATGCTGAGTTAGCAGCGTGGAGCTAGAGCCAACTCATATTGCTGTTGTATCCTGGCTGATCTCTGAATATAGCAAGGAGGAGCTGATGCTTCCCTAATAATTCAACTTGAAAGCCCCAAAGCCCAAGGATGGGGATCTCTCTCAGAAATCTGACTTGCAGCCATGCCGAATTGCTGTGTACTACCCTAGAATGTGACGAACAAAAGAAAATCACACATCTGCTACTGCGTACGTTTGTAAGTTTGCCTCTAGGGCTGATATACATTCTGGCTGTATACATTCTGGCTATTTGTATATCAGCCCTCTAGGGCTGAGATAAATTCTGGCTCTACACATTCTGGCTATTTGTCCTGGTCCCCACAATACCTCATTGATAATATTTATGAAGGGAAGAATAGTACTTCTTGATAACTTTTTGGAAGTTGACAAAATAGAAAAAGAAGTTTCAAATGTCTATATTTTTATGTACACATTTGTGTATATTTACAACTTCTGATATTTCTTCTTTTTTCTCAGATTATATGAACCTCTGGACTCTGGAGTAAGCAAGTAAATATATACATATATGTCTGTGTGTGTGTGTGTTTCTGTGTCTGTGTGTATTACTTATATTTATATTTCTAGGCATTTTGAGGTCCTGTGGTAAAGGCCTTGGTCATGTCTGCATAAAAGTCAGCATGGGATATCCTCAAAGCTACAAGGCTCCACCTATGTAGACACTACTGGGAGCAGGATGCCTGGGAGATGAAGCAGGGCAGCATAGATTTTTGTAGCAGTGGCAGCATCTACAGGGGGTGTCTTTGTGTCTCAGCGGATTGTTGCAAAAGAGTTCATAAATATGCAGTTCCCTATCTTCCCCAACCCTTCAAAGATGGGAAAGATCTTCATTTAGATGTTCCATCCTACCCAGTTTTTTTACTGATCTGGGCAATACCAGGTCCCCTTAACACACGTGCACACGCACACACACACACACACACACACACACACACACACACTTCCTGCAATATATTGTGCTGAAAATCAGCCTTGCTGTCATAGTTCCATTATCAGGAGAGTCTGGAGTAATGCCCAGCCTAGTCCATAATGAAAAATTCTGGCTCAGTGTCCTGATTAAAACCACGTCATCCTTTCTTGTCTATAGCTCTGTTCTAAATTTCAGTCTAACCCAAGATGCTATCTAAGGTGGCTTGGAATGCAGGCCCACATGTTCCTTTCTGCTGTGAGTACAAGTACAACTGGCAGAGCTGGGATTCAAATTGAGCTCTCTCTGATTCTGAACCCCATGCTCTTTCCCATGAAGAGGTCTAGTTTTTTGTTTGTTTGTTTGTTTCTGTTTCTTTTTCACCTGTTAGGGGCTGTTATGGGTTGACTTGTGTTTCCTCCATCCTTCCTGAAAAATATATTTTGTAGCCCTAACCACCAGTACCCCAGAATGTGACAATATTTGGAGATACAGTCTTTATAGAAGTAATAAAGTTAAAACAGGGTCATTTGATGTGAGCTGTAATCCCATATGACTGGTGTCCTTATACAAAGAGGAAATATGAATACCAAGAAAGAGACACAGAGGAATCAGAGAAAAGATAGACACCTACGAGCCAAGGAGAAAGGCCTAGAACAGATCCTTCCCTCACAATCCTCAGAAGGAACCAAGCCTACCAACACCACCTTGATCTCGGACATTCAGCCTCCAAAACCGTGATGAAATCAGTGGTGCTTTGTTATGCCAGTCCCAACAAACTAATACAGGAGAAATTCAGAGTTTTCAAACTGGAAGTGCATGTCCATGAACATTAGATTGTTGCAGCCATCCAACTGTACAGTGTACAGCTCCAGAGGGCAGCATTCCCAGGGTCATGTCATGGTGCATTCCTGTACTAGACGTCATACACCACACAGCCTCACACAGTGTCCCTAACCAAGCTGACATAGATAGAGTCTCCTCCTGTGAGACATCTGTTACATATGTTACATATGTTAAACCTGTTGTAAATTGAGCTAAATTGCCCTCAAAGTAAAGATTATAAAAGAAGGATGTTAAGGGAGATACTATTGGATTTGTTGCAGTCCATTTAAAAATAGATAACTTAAAGGCCAAGGAATATGAGACTGTTTTCTAGCACAAAATTATAAAAGTGGAGAACTAATATATGTTAACCTATCAGAAAACTCATCTGAGTATGAGCTGGGCAGATGTTTTGATTGTCTATGGAGGGCTGGACTTGCCACTTTTCTCCCACTCATCTGACAGGATCAGTTTTTCAGGTGATAAATTAGGAACAAGGTGAGAAGGAGGTGGCTCTAGACACCCTGGATTAGCACTGTTTTCTGTTCATGAGATTCAGATGGCCTGATAATTAAAGCTGTCTCCACAACAGAATGGCTTTCCTCATCTAGCATCCCTGGCACAGGGTAACTCAACTGAAGACTGGGTTCATTTATCCACTCAACTCCATAATAAATACTTATTGAGTATTAGGCAATGTCCTGGATATTGGAGGAATACAAAGAATAGTGCCAGTCATATCAATCTTGCTCTCAAAGAGTTTAGGTTCTAAGGAGAAATAAGGTAAATGCGTAGAAAATTCCAATATAGAATATAAAACTATGTGTCACAGAAAAAGTGCAGTTAAAATGCCATGGGAGTTCAGTGTAGTTTAGGAAGGAAGATATCGGGAGAGTGATGGCATTTAAGCTATATGAATGACATTAACAGATAGAGAAAATGGCACAAGCCAAGACAGAGAGCAGAAGTTGAGGGCTGACTGGAGTACAGGGCATGTTTTTGGGAGCTAGAAAATACAATTGGAAAGGTCTTCTATATCTTCTTTGGAGATGGTTTTAACCACTAGACCAGGAATGCAAGTTTTATTCTGAGGACCAATAGGAGCCACTCAAAGAAGATGACCTTACAGTGATGTTGACAGAGAAATTCCAAAGACAAGAAGTTACCCGGCAGGCAAGGTGGCTCACGCCTGTAATCCCAGCACTTTGGGAGGCTGACACAGGCAGATCACAAGGTCAGGAGATTGAGACCATCCTGGCCAACATGGTGAAACCCCGTCTCTACTAAAAATACAAAAATTAGCCGGGCATGGTGACGCACGCCTGTAGTCCCACCTACTCAGGAAGCTGAGGCAGGAGAATTGCTTGAATCCAGGAGGCGGAGGCTGCAGTGAGCCGAGATCACACCACTGCTCTCCAGCCTGGGGGACAGAGCAAGACTCTGTCTCAAAAAAAAAAAAAAAAAAAAAAGAAGTTACCCTACCACCTACCAAGTGACTTCTGAAATCTCCCTCTCAGATCACTGAGTCTCTGGATTCATGCTGAAGAAGAAACAATAATCCCTTATCATAGATATGGACTACATCAGTTGAGATAGGGCTTGGAGGGTGGGGAAGCTATGAAATCTTTCTGAAAGAATGACTATATTTTAGGGGATCACAGAGAATGCAAAGTTCAAGCAACAAAAGGGAATAGAAAATCCAAGCTATGTGGGGGGCTCTTCCCTTCTGTGGGGGGCTCTTCCCTTTCTCATGATCCCCCTGGGCAAGAAGCCAGTTCAGAGACATCATCAGCTTATTTTCTCATAAGCAACAATTTATCAGTAAGAAAGTGATATTTTTCCTCTTTGCCTGACTCCTTAACACATAATTGGTAGTACCTCCCATACCTGATTAACTCAGAACAAAACTGAAGAGAAAATAACTATTGTGAGCTGGAAGAAATAAACTAAACTCTAGGCATCTTTTACCTCATTGGATCCATTTACAGTGAACTTTAGCCAAGGGAAGCAATGATTTAGAGAGCAGCTAGAAAGGATTTGTAGAATCCACTGAACTGGAATTCAGCACACTGGGCTAATCCTGCAAAACTGTGATTATAAAATTACAAAGCTTGACCAAAGAAAGCTTCGTGCATTCTGTGGACTTGTACCTAAAATCACCCTTGGTCTGAAATATCCTTTTTTTCTTCTACAGGAATTGGCTAACTGTATTGCTCTATTTATGCCATCTTTGCAACTAAATACTATGATTAACTTGAAGTGTGGTTTCCAGAAATTTCTTATGAAGAAACAGATAAATATGGAAAGATGTATGCTGAAAGATGTTTACTGCAGCAATGCCTAAGATAAAGACTGAAAACAATATAAATATCCATCAGGAGACGATTGCTTAATTATTACACTAACACACTGGACTATCATCCAGCCAATAAGCAGAGTAAGTTAGATACTAACAAGATACTAACAATAAACACAGTAAGTTAGTACTAACAAGAAAAGATGTCCGTCTGTTGCCCATGTGTCCATTAAATATTGCTAAGAAAAAGAAGTAGGATGCAAATAGTATGTATAATATGAACTAATTTTTAACTTTGTATGTATGTTTGAGAAAGAGAAAAGCGTAAAAATGGTGAATCAAATTAACAGTGATTTTCTATGGAAGACTGGGATTGTAGTGAATCTTTCATTTTCTCCCTATGCACTTCTGAATGGCTTGGATTTTGTTACAATGAGTATGTACTGTTTTTATAATTAGAAAAATGATATTCCTATTTAAAAAGGAAGATAAAGAGACTAATTCTTCATTATGTTTTCCAAATTTTAATATTACTTGTATCAGAGATTATTTTAAGATCTTTTTAAACTACTCAGTGTAGTAGAAACAATACTGGACCTATAAGCCAGTCTTCAGTTGTGAGTTCCAGCTCTCTGTTTTTCCTATCTGAGCCTCAGCTGTCTTCATACATAAAATAAGTGGCTGTATTTACTGACTCACAAAGTCTCTACTAGTACTCACATTTCATAATTCTAACTGGAAATAAATACACCAGGCATTCAATCCTGTCTTATGCGATATGGCCTAAAATAAGGCCCACAAACTGCCATAATCCAAAGACAAGTGGACTCTTGGAAGACCTGAATTACATAATAAAGTAAGTTTCTATCATAGATCCCCAAGTCACTAGCACATTCTAGTTCACTAAGCAAAGAATGTGAGGGAAAAGGGAATGAGTCTTTCTTATACACTTACTGTCAGAAGTTCTGTCAAAAATTCTACAATCATCTCCAGCTGAAACATACACAATTTACTAGACAGGAAACTGAGGCCACAGAGGCAAAGGAACTTGTACAAAATCTCACAGCTAATGAGTAGAAAATTCAGGATTACAAATATTTAATCATTTCTGGGCTGAGTGTAATGCTTCTTAGATCTTAGAGTTCAGGCTAAACATATGATAAGTTAAAAACAATGCTTTGACCATCCCCCACAGCCCTACACCCAATGAATTTCTTTATGATATCCTCCACAGCCCAATCCACACCTCTGAAACTGAAACACATTAAAAGGAAAAGATTTTTGAAGAAGGATAATTTCCATTTCCTTTTTCCACCCACATATATGCAGACACACTGATATAAAAAGGGACTTTAAAAAATTTGTGGAATCTCAAGCAAAAAGAACAAAGTCAGAAGTGTCACATTACCCAACTTCAAACTATACCATAAGGCTACAATAACCAAAATGGCACAGTACTGGTACAAAAACAGACACATAGACCAATGGAACAGATAAGATAACCCAGAAATAATACTGCACACCTACAGCCATCTAATCTTTGACAAAGGCAACAAAAAAAAGCAATAGGGAAAGGACCCCCTATTCAATAAAAGGTGCTGGAATAAATGGCTAGCCATATGCAGAAGAATGAAACTGGACCCCTACCTTTCACCATATATAAAAATCAACTCAAGATGGATTAAAGATTTAAATGTAAGACCTAAAGATTTAAATAAAATAATCCTAGAGGAAAACCTAGGAAATACAATTTTGGACATCAGCTTTGGGAAAGAATTTGACTAAGTCCTCAAAGCAATTGTAATAAAAATGAAAATTAACAAGTGGGACCTAATTAAACTAAAGGGCTTCTACACAGCAAAAGGAACTATCAACAGAGTAAATAGACAACCTACAGAATGGGAGAAAACATTCCCATAATATGTATCTGACAAAGATCTAATATCCAGACTCTATAAGGAACTTAATTCAACAAGCAAAAAAATAATAATAATAACATCATTAAAAAGTGGGAAAAGGACATGAACAGAGACATCTCAAAAGAAGACATGCAAGTGGCCAATAAACATGAAAAAACGCTCAACATCACCAAGTATCAAGAAATGCAAACTGAAACCACAAAGAGACACCATCTCACACCAGTCAGAATGGCTATTATTAAAAAATCATAAAACAACAGATGCTGGTGAGGCTGTGGAGAAAAGAGAATGCTTATACATTGTTGGTGGGAATGTAAATTACTTCAGCCACTGTGAAAAGCAGTTTGGAGGTTTATCAGAGAACTTAGAACAGAACTTAAAATTTAAAACATTCAAACCAGCAATCCAATTACTGGCTACATATCCAAAAGAAAATAAATTGTTCTACCAAAAAGACACATGCATTTATATGTTCATCATAGCCCTATTCACAATAGCAAAGACATGGAATCAACCTAGATTCCCATCAACAGTGGATCAGATAAAGCAATGGTCTCCAACCTTTTTGACACCAGGGACTAGTTTTGTGGAAGACAATTTTTCCCCAGATGGAGGTGGGGAAGGGAGGTGGGGAAATGGTTTCGGAATGAAACTGTTTTACCTCAGATCATCAGGCATTAGATTCTCATAAGGAACATGCAACCTAGGTCCTTCTCATGTGCAGTTCACAATCGGGTTTGCACTACTATGAGAATCTAATGCCATGGCTGATCTGACAGGAGGCAGAGCTCAGGTGGTAACGCTCACCTGCCCACCACTCACCTCATGCTGTGCGGCCCAGTTCCTAACAGCACATGGACTGGTACCAGTCTGTGGCCCAGGGGCTGGGGACCCCTTGGATACAGAAAACGTAGTACATATATATCATGAAATACTACACACCCATAGCAAAGAATGAAATCATGTCCTCTGTAGCAACATGGATGCAGCTGGAGGCCATTATCCTAATTGAATTAACAGAGGAACATAAAACCAAATACTGCATGTTCTCACTTATAAGTGGGAGCTAAACATTGGGTACTCATGGGCATAAAAATGGCAACAATAGAAACTGGGAACTACTACATGGGGAAAGGAGGAAAGTGAGGAAAGGGACAAAAAATTATGGGGTGCTATGGTCACTACCTGGGTGATGGGATCATTCAGACCTCAAACCTCAGCATCACATAATAAACCCATGTAACGAATCTAAAGCCATTTTTCTGGAAAAATGGAATTAAAAGATAAATCATGCTGCTATAAAGACACATGCACACATATGTTTATTGCGGCACTATTCAGAATAGCAAAGACTTGGAACCAACACAAATGTCCGACAATGGTAGACTGGATTAAGAAAATGTGGCAGATATACACCAGGGAATACTATGCAGCCATAAAAAATGATGAGTTCATGTCCTTTGTAGGGACATGGATAAAACTGGAAACCATCATCCTCAGCAAACTATCGCAAGGACAAAAAACCAAACACCGCTGTTCTCACTCATAGGTGGGAACTGAACAATGAGAACACATGGACACAGAAAGGGGAACATCACACTCCGCGGACTGTCATGGGGTGGGGGGAGGGGGGAGGGATAGCATTAGGAGATATACCTAATGCTAATGATGAGTTAATGGGTGCAGCACACCAACACGGCACATGTATACATATGTAACAAACCTGCACATTATGCACATGTACCATAAAACTTAAAGTATAATAATAAAATTTAAAAAATAAAAATATAAACTTTATTTCTCTATACCATCACCATCAAATTCATGATATTTTTGTAAGTAATGATACTAGCCATTTAGCCATCCCTAAAGGACTGAGGGTCCTGGTAAGTTAACCACGTCTATACAGTCTTTCTACTTGTTAATAAAATGAGTGTCTTTTAAAGGTTTCTTAAGATTAGAAAACAAAAAGAAGTCAGAAGAAGCCAAATCAGGACTGTAAGGTGATACCTAATGAGTTCCCATCGAAACTCTTGCAAAATTGCCCTAGTTTGTTGAGAACTGTGAGCAGGAGTGTTGTTGTGGTGGAGAAGGTCTCTCTGGTGATGTTTTCCAAGGTGTTGTTATGCTAAAACTTTGGCTAACTTTCTCAAAACACTCATAAGAAGAAGATGTTATCATTCTTTGGTCCTCCAGAAAGTCAACAAGCAAAATGCCTTGAACATCCAAAGAAACTATTGCCATGACTTCTGCGCTTGACAGTTCTGATTTTGCTTTGACTGGACCACTTCTACCTCTTTGTAGCCATTGTTTTGAATGTGCTTTATCTTCAGCATTGTTTCAGGAAAACCATGTTCCATTTTCTGTTATAATTCTTCAAATAAATGCTCCAGGATCTTGATCACACTTGTTTGAAATTTCCATTGAAAGCTCTGCTCTTGTCTGCAGCTGATCTGAGCACAAAAGTTTGGCACCCATCCAGTAGAAAGCTTGTTCAACTTTAATTTTTCAATCAGAATGTGGTTGAAACCACTATCTATGGTGTATACTATTGTTTGTGTTGTTAATCCTTGGTCCTCTTCAATGAGGGCATGAACAAGATGAATTTTTTTCTTGCAAGTTGATAGGGATGGCCTGCCACTGCAGGCTTCATCTTCAAAATCATCTTGTCTCTTCTTAAAACAAGTCATCCATTTGTGAACTGCTGATTTCTTTGGGGCACCATCCCCATAACCTTTTGGTAAAGCATCAATGATTTCACCCAAGCTTCATTATAAATTTGATGTTCGTGTTGCTCTGATAGGGCTCTTTTCAAACTGATGTCTTATCTTTCTTACTGTCTCAAAGTAGGTTCTGTTCAGACATGTTATAATAAGTTAGTACAAATTTATTTTGATGCAAAAAAATTTTAAATCTATGCACAGTTTTTTCATAACACACATTTTCTATGAACTTGTGAAGAGCCCTCGTACACCTCTCACTTACTTCGTATAATTTACTTTAAAAATGCAACCACACTCAAGGTGTGGATCACAGTTATCCTGGTCACCTGCAAGGAACAAAACAAAAAACGACTTTAAGATGGAAGATATACTAAAAATTAGGGCTGACTTAAGTGTAGAGCAGCTGTGTTTAATAAAAAATGATGAAACTAGGAAATAAAAGACCTAGGTTCAAGTTCTACCTCTGCTACTCAGTTGTGGTAGGACCTTGGTCAAGCTATTTAAGATTTCTAAGCCTAGTTTCCATATGTATAATTTAAGAACCATTCACTCATTCTCATGGTTTTTATGGTATAGAGGGAGAGTTAAGTATTAAATAATCATACAATAAATGAATGAGGATTTGAAGACAACTAATATGGTCCTTTCAGAGAATATAACAAAAGTACCTGACCTTCTTCGTAGCAGGTGATGCTTCAACTTGGATTTGACAGATGAGTAGTCATTAATTCACTGAAAGGAGGAAGGAGTTAAGAGGAAGTATATTTGAGGAAAAGGTACCACCATGTTCAAAGGCTCTGTAGTGGCAGGAAGCATAGCTGGTTTGACGAAATGAAAAGAAGGCCAGTAAAAATGGCCACTGAAAAGTTTAAAATATGGGAGTGAATGTTACAGGGTAGCTGTGAGATGATATGAAACAGGGCACAGAACATTTCTTTAAGTATTAAAGCACAAAATATATTAGGTGTTGATAGGATAAAAGTACACAAATCATCTAAAATAACTCTTCCCCAACACAAAGGCACTGTCAAAATATTAGCTGGTGTTGTTCAGTGACTAGGGTACTCGGCTAATAAAGGCAGGAATGGAATAAAATAGCACCACAGTGACTTTTTTCAAGTTGAAAATCTTGCAGCAGAAAGAACAAAAGATACAGGTTCACCATGCATAAAAGAACCTGACTGTAGGGCAAACAAATGACAGAATTTGTCAGAAATCTCCACTGCAGAGCCACCAATGAATACAAACCCAGTTTGACACAGTACAGGTGAAATGCCAGAACAGAAACCCCCAGGTTGTGATCAAATGCAGCTGCTTGGAAACAATTCAAAATACAAACAACGGACTTCCTGAGCTCCTGGGTCAACTTTCAACCACAGAAATTATAAGCTGACTTTGTCACAACAAAAATTTGTCCCACAAAATGGACATTTTCTTTCAAGCTTGCATGAAACTCAAAAAAAAGGTATCAATAGAATTGATAGGTCATTTGTCTCTCAAGAACACTGCTGGGGAAATTACTTATAAGACTTATAAATGAGGGTGATAAAATGTCAGCTCTGATAAGGATATTAATTAAAAGAAAATTGACTGTTGACATTTCTGCAAGTTCAGACTATCAGATCAAACACAAACCCAAAGGAAGGGAGAAGGTCAAGGTGATATTCTATAAGCCAGAAAGTAGATTAAAAGTTTCTGGACAAGCTAAGATATATGAAATTGCAGACCTGTGGGCTTTTATGCTTATAGAAAATCTAAACTAGAACCATCTACAACTTAAATGGAAAGGAATTTGTAGAAACAACGTACTAGATAGCAATCAGCATGATAATACAGAGCAGATCAATGTAAATTTCCTTTTTTGACAAAGTGAAAGACCACATAAACAAAGGAGAAA
Source organism: Nomascus leucogenys (assembly GCF_006542625.1). Classification (NCBI taxonomy): domain Eukaryota; kingdom Metazoa; phylum Chordata; class Mammalia; order Primates; family Hylobatidae; genus Nomascus; species Nomascus leucogenys. The sequence goes on along the minus strand of NC_044401.1, from coordinate 61,177,999 downwards.
AGGGGTATGTAATCTATTGCAACCTTAGCAATCTTTTCAATTCTACCATGCAATACATAGTACCATATAAGATAAAAATCTAGATTTTTATAGTAATGAGATGACTGGAAAGTTATATGCAAAAAGTGGTTAACTAAACAGGATAATGTATACTACAATTTTAAATATACACAAAGCTATTTAAAAACTAATTGAATACTAATCAAAGCTTTGGAAAGAGGAACTAGAAGCAATTTGAAAAACCAGAAAGAAAAAGATGGACATACTATGTCACCTATAAATGAACACATTTCTGAATATCAAAAGTGTAACCCCAAATAGAGATAAATTATAGATTGGGGAAAACATTTTCGAATAATATGGTAGACATCATATTACTATCTTAAATATACAACAAGGTCACTAAGATACCAATGAGAACAGGGGTAAAGAATGATAAAGACGACAGAATTAAGGCCTGTTTTTTGTTTGTTTGTTTGTTGGGTTTTTGATACTTTAAATTCTAGGGTACATGTGCACAACGTGTAGGTTTGTTACATATGTATACATGTGCCATGTTGGTGTGCTGCACCCATTAACTCGTCATTTACATTAGGTATATCTCCTAATACTATCCCTCTCCCCTCCCCCCACCCCACGACAGTCCCCAGTGTGTGATGTCCTCCTTCCTTTGTCCAAGTGTTCTCATTGTTTAATTCCCACCTATGAGTGAGAACATGCAGTGTTTGGTTTTTTGTCCTTGCGATAGGACATGATGGTTTCCAGCTTCATCCATGTCCCTACAAAGGACAAGAATTCATCCTTTTTTATGGCTGTATAGTATTCCATGGTGTATATGTGCGACATTTTCTTAATCCAGTCTATCACTGATGGACATTTAGGTTGGTTCCAAGTGGACTTCATGTCTAAAACACCAAAAGCAATGTCAACAAAAGCCAAACTTGACAAATGGGATCTAATTAAACTAATGAGCTGCTTCTTCACAGCAAAAGAAACTACCATCAGAGTAAACAGGCAACCTACGGAATGGGAGAAAATTTTTGAATCTACTTATCTGACAAAGGCTAATATCCAGAATCTACAAAGAACCTAAACAAATTTACAAGAAAAAAACAAACAACCCCATCAAAAAGTGGGCAAAGGATATGAACAGACACTTCTCAAAAGAAGACATTTATGCAGCCAACAGACACATGAAAAAATGCTCATCATCACTGGTCATCAGAGAAATGCAAATCAAAACCACAATGAGATACCATCTCACACCAGTTAGAATGGCGATCATTAAAAAGTCAAGAAACAACCGGTGCTGGAGAGGATGTGGAGAAATAGGAACACTTTTACACTGTTGGTGGGACTGTAAACTAGTTCAACCATTGTAGAAGACAGTGTGGTGATTCCTCAATGATCTAGAACTAGAAATACCATTTCACCCAGCCATCCCATACCCAAAAGATTATAAATCATGCTGCTATAAAGACACATGCACACATATGTTTATTGTGGCACTATTCACAATAGCAAAGACTTGGAAAGCCTGGTTTCTAATGAGGTTTTGTTCAGGGTCATTGCTTTGATTCCTCTGTGTATTTGTTATATAAAATATAATATAAAAAATACCTGAAAACTAAGTAGCTTAAAACATTAAACATTTATTATCTTACAGCTTAGCAGCTTAGTTGGCTGGGGCAGCAGTCATCTGAAGGCTTGACTGGGGGTGGAAGATCAGTTTCCATATGGTTCACATACATGGTTATGGGCAGGAGGCTTCAGTCTCACCACATAAACCTCCCCATAGGCTGCCAGAACATCCTTACAACATGGAAGCTGATTTCCCCCAGGGTGAATGATCCAAGAAAGAACAAGAGAAAGTCACACTATATTTTGTGACCTAGCCTCAGCAGTCACACTGCCATTTCCACAATATCCTACTGATTACACAAATTAGCCCCATCCAGTGTGGGAGAGGACTAAACTAGGGCTTGAATGTCATAAGTCTAGCTACTGATTAATAATAGAAAATATAAATCTTTCTGTTTTCACTAAATATTTATTGAATATCTACAACGTGCCATTGGGAGTTCTACCCTAGTAAAAACCAATTCAAAATGGTAAACCTCACAGTCACAGAAACCTCAAGTAATAATATCATATTTCAACACTGAGCAACAGTGAGATCTAAGAAATGCAGCATTCAGGTTGCAGTCTTAACTCTTTATCCCTGAAACGTCTATGGATCATTATGCCAATGGGAAGTTCATAACTTTATTTAATGGCTAGAAAACTGTTCATCTACATCACAATACCTCAGCCCAACATCAGATCTTTCCCAAGCATGTCAATACAAATTTCCAAACAGAGATTGCAGCTCTCTAGCTAGGACCAACACAAGAATCATCAACCAATGCTTGAAAGGCTCAGATGTGAAGCCTGTAGACATTTTCTAGATTGTTCCAAATTCATTTTATGTGCAAAAGATGATCGTCCTAGCCCACCACCCCTAGAGTGTGCATTTCACTTTGTCTACTACCCAATCAACACATATTTGATGGAATGCCTGTTAGATGTTAGGCAGTAGACTAGTTGTTGGGAAACATATTTTGCCTTCATGGGAGAAATAGACAGTGAAGCAAAAATAAATAAACTGAATAATATGGCTCATCATAAATGCCATAAAGCCAATAAGCAGAGGACTTGATAGTGAATGCTAAGAGAAGGGTGGCAGAAGTGGCCTGGGATGATTTTCTGAGATAATACTATAAGCTGAGACCTTGGGGAGCTAGTTATTTTTAAAAGGCCAGAAAAAAGCACTCCAGGTCCAGCATTTCAGAGTGATAAGTGCCAAGGTATAAAAATGCTTGGTAAGAGCTGGGTCTGTTGGATGACAGTTTGGCTGAAACAGGAAGCAAGGAGAGCATCCCCCAAACTGAGGTAATAGAAATAAGAGGCAGAAGACAAACTGTTCAGGGACTTAAGACCTGTGGTAAGGAGTTTGGGTTTTATGCTGAGTGTGATAGGCAACCAGCAAATGTTTTTCATCAGTCAAGTGGCAAGATCAGATTTAAATTTGTAGTTTGTGGCACAGTCCATTAGACCTGTGGTTTGTGTGATAGCTGCCAGAGAGTACCAAGGGCAGTCAGGGCAAAGGAACCAAGCAGCTGATTTGGCCCATAGAAAGATAAGAGCCTTGGCCTTATCTTCATTTGAAAAGTGCCATTTATATTGGGCACTGAAATTAATGCAGTTATTGCTACTGATGGTTAGTTTGTCCTCATTTGCTGAAAAGGAAAGGTCTTCTCTTCATGACTCATCCACAAATCCTGCTGATCCTCCTAATTAAAAAGTTTTCAAACAAGTTGATACATTAGTTATTAAGAGCCCAGACACACCAGGCATAAATCCTTCCCGCCATCCATATGTATGCCAGGACTTCACTGTTGCATCTTTCACCATTAAGAGGGATATCCTTCAATATAATTTTCATGACACCACCTGCCATGTTCTTCTCTCAATTTTTTTTGGTGGGGTGACTACTCCATGATTATGAATGTCCTATCTGGCATCTTTTAAAAATAAAACTCTATCAGAAATCTCAAGGGGGAAAACAAGTAATAAAAACATATCCGGCCAGGAACAGTAGCTCACGCCTGTAATCCCAGCACTTTGGCAGGTCAAGGCAGGCAGATCACCTGAGGTCGGGAGTTCAAGGCCAGCCTGGCCAACACCGTGAAACCCTGTCTCTACTAAAAATACAAAAAAATTGGCCGGGCATGGTGGTGGGCTCCTGTAATCCCAGCTACTTGGTAAGCTGAAGCAGGAGAACAGCTTGAACCCTGGAGGCGGAGGTTGCAGTGAGCTGAGATTGCGTGACTGCACTCCAGCCTGGGCGACAGAATGAGACTCTGTCTCACAAAACAAACAAACAAATATCCACTGGCAAGTGCTGTGGACCACAGACCTAGGAATGCATTGCAGGTTAGCCTTTTTTACACCAAAAACAATGCAACTAAGAATGAAGGTAAAATGAATTTATAGCCATCTTAGTTTTCAGCAAATTAATTCTTGCATTCTTTTAAAACATTGCACCTTTTCATCAGTATAATTGGTTATGTGTTGTAAACTATTAAAGGTGGAAAGAGCAATTCTTAAAATTAAACTGTCTCTCCATTCACCTTAACCTTATGTATCTAAGACCTTTAAAGTTCCACCTCCTCTGAGATGACTTCTCTAATGAATCCAACCACATGGTTTATTCACATTATGTGACATTATATGTGGCCTCTGGCATGAAGCCATTAGCAAATAAGCATGTATCTAATTTGTTTTTTTATGTATCTCCACCAAAAATAAATAAATAAATAAACAGAGGCAAGGACTTAGGTGCAAGGAGTTTATTTTGGAGATACCCCCAGGAAGCAGCAGTTAGGGAATGGGGAGATTGAAACAAAGAGGTAGGAAGAAACCATAAGAGATGCTGGTAACCACCATGGGCAAGTGGTGCTCAATGCAGCTGGGGACTAATTCTTGAGTGACAGGTAGGATGTACCTAAGAATTTCCTTCTAAGGGACAGGAGGTTAAGGAATCTATCCTACTTTCTACTGGTTGAAGTTTGCCTCTGGAGCATTAATTTTCCAAAGTTCTGTGCTACCCAAAACGCAGATCAAGCCAGCTCCTGGGCCTTTGGAAAAAGCCTTGAGGCAGAAGTGCAGAGGGGTGGGAAGTGCTTAAAGTGGGATGAGGTCATTTTGCATGGGAACTGTCCAGCACAGCTATAGTGGAAATTAGTGGTGGATCAAGAGATTGTAGCAGAGGGCACAAAAAGTATCTATTTCAGCATAAAAATTATGTTGTCAATTAAAAATAAAATTTTGTTTAAAATGATGTTTTTAACAATATCACTGAAGATATAAACACTCATTTCTCTTAGTGTCATAGACAGACTCACTGATCAGCTGACTCAGTCTGAGAATGCCCAAGTATTAAATGAGCACTTGTTGAACACTAGCTGAGCAGTATGAAGCCACGCACAAGTTAAAGTCAAGATGCCCAACTCTCAAGGAGCTTGCAATCTTACAGGGATTATCAACATTCACAAACAAACTAACACATAACTGGTAGTTCTGACTATAAAGGCAGAAAAAGTGAGAGATAGCATCATGTAGCGGTTAAAAGCTTCCACTCTGGAGTCAGAAAGACCTAGGTTTAAAATTAATCTAGGATTTGCAGTGTGATCTTGGACAAGGGTCTTAATCTCAGTGTCATAATTTCTTCACCTGATGGTTAGAAAAATAACAGTATCTGCTTCATGGAGTTGTCGTGAGATGTAAATGCACGTAAAGCACTAATCACAGCACCCGGCACATAAATATTCATTAAATGTCGGTTGTTTTGTGAAAATTAAAGAGAAACATAATAGTAGAATGGGATTTAAAGAAGAGAAGTACCTCCTTGTCAGACTCTTTCTCTTTCTTAAATATGAATTTTCTATAACCTCTGGCCCCTGTTCTAGTACCATTTTACCTTTTTTAAAAGTTTCATTTTCTAAAAAAGAACTACTTATATTAAGATTGGGAAGCAAGTATTAAAAGATGTGGAAATATAGCACAAAATGCATGAGCTTTGGAGCAATACTAACCAATTTTAAATCCATGTATCTTGCCACTGAATGACCTTGGGTAAATCTCTTAAGCGCACTGCCATTTAGTTTTCTCATCTACAAAATGGGAGGAATATAACCTGTCACCGTGAAGAGTAAAGGAATGTCTCTGGAGGATTTCCAACACATTTTAAATCCTCAAAAGTATTGATTGCTATTACTCACTATTCATTCAGTAGACACTTACTAGGCACCTACTATGTAAAAGCACTGTACTAGGTTCTACAGAATAAAAAGACAGACATAAATAAGACATGGTTCCAACAGTCAAAAGTGTTACAGGTTAAACTTATTAATACATAAAAAAACCTAGACGTTTGAAATGACTTAAATAAATAAGTTACCTGAATATCAAATGTTACTATCCTAATTTCAAAGACAGGAAAGGACACAGGGAGGAAGAGAGGAGGGGGAGGGAGGTGGGGAAGGAGAAAACTAAGCTGGTTATCTCTGAGACAGAGTTTGCAGAAATACAAGATAATGAGATCTGTTTAAACTCACATCTGCTATAGGATACTCAGAAGTCTACAATGTGAACTGAACTCAGAGAAGATTTCTTCCATGAGGCTAAGAACGTATAAGGCCGACTCTACCCATCCTGAACCTGCAACATATAACAATGCTGCTCTGTCCCAAACTTTTAATCCAGGTGAAACCAGGATGAAATGACCGTCAATGATAGCCTGGAAGGGAAATGAGTTTGAGTAGAGACCAGAAAAATTAATATGGTGATGGTGAGATCATTCCACTGGCTGGAATGCATGGAACGCCTCATCTCTTTCCTAAGTCACTGTCTTACCAAACAAGAATGGGGGGATTCCAAAAAGAGCAGGATCTAAGCTAGCAACCCAAGTTTATTAAACTCAAGAATGGCTCTCAAGATGAGCATGGTCTTCACAAGTATATACTTCTCCTTGGCTCAACAAGCATCCCTTCCTCACACTTGCAGAATACTTTATAGTTCACAAAGCACTTTAATGACATTTAATGTCCATCATCTCACTTAACTCTCAGGACAGCCCTTTGTGTTTAGTTTCCATTTTGTAGATGAACAAACTGAAACTTGGGAAGCTTAAGCAACCGGTTTGAGGTCCCATACCAAGATGCAGAGGAGCCTGGACTGAAACTCAAGTCCTCTGGTTCCATTTCCAGGGCATTTTCCACACTTGTGTACAGCCTCTGAGAAAAGGGAAGGTTGCATCAATGAAATTGGAAGGCAGTGATTGGAAGCCATTTTCCTCTGACTCAGAGACCTGAGGCATCTCTGTCAAATAAAAACTCCCAACTAAGAAACTGGTGGTAAGCCGGGCATAATGGCACAAGCCTGTAGTCCCAGCCACTCAGGAAGCTGAGGGAGGAGGATCACTTGAGACCAGGAGTTCAAGGCCAGCCTAGGCAACCTAGCGAGATGCCATTTCTAAAGAAACACACACACACACACACACACACACACACACACACACACGAAAAAATTGGTGTCTCTGAATCTGTGCTATCCCTCCAGATCCTCAGATGTGAAATCCTTAAATCCTTTATGAACATGGAGCCTACTCCATGAAGAGCACCATTAGATTGAAGATAGTAAAATTCATTCGAAACTAATTGGTGAGTAATGAAGTTGCTAAGGTTTATGAGCCTTGCACCAACACTAATAGAGGTATAGTGTCAACAATAAAATTGTAATCACTGACAAAACTAGCCTTCGTGCAGAAAAAGGAAGTCTTTTCCCTTGGCCTGTAGGCAATAGCATTAGACAATTTTTGGAGTGACAAGATCACTTCCTCCTGCATAGTTTTTAAAGAGTGACCACAAGGAGTAGCTTCACCCTTAGAAATAACTTTTGATTATTTGATAATGGAAAGGAAAAAAAGTGTACAACTCTCCTCTAGTTAAATTTCAAGCATTTAGAGAAGTGGATATGTCTATATCACAACATATCCTCAAAAACAGCCATGGCCATACACAAGAGAATAATACAGTGCCCCTCTGTACTCCTGTCTTCACAGACAGTTGTCTGCTACCAAAGAGGGATTCCAGAAGAAAACGTGATTTGGGGCAGAAAAGACTGGCCCCCCACCCCCCAACAGGTCTATAAGAATATGTTAACCTCCTGTGCAACTCCCAGAGAGCTGAATGGATAAATCCACTGAGTACTCAGTAAAATCTACCTCAAAACAATTATTCTGGTTTCTGCTTAGTTAGTATTTGTTCTTCCTAATTGTATTAAGAGAACAGTTGTTTCCAGAGGTCAGTCCTGGAGAATGCCAGCAAGCCCTGGGATCTCTATTGGCTGGGATCTTCATGTTGGCTCTGATGCTACACTGACCAACAAAGTTACCACAGGTCACACACGGCTATTGAGCACCGAAATAGGGCCAGTCCAAGTGGCATGGACTGTGCGCAGACAAAGTGACTCCATATTAAATGTTAATAGCTATGTTGACTTATTAACCTCAGTCCCAGGAATGCTTTCTGATTCCCACTCTATTTACTGTCCTCAATGTGAGAACATGTACTTGCTGTAAATCCCACCTTTACATCAAAGCAACCTTGATGTTATTGCACAAATTATAGGCTATGACGCACATAGCATTCTTGCCTTTTCTGGAGGGCTGTCTTTAATTGGCTATAGAGCACATATGCCCTTTCTAAGTGGTATATAAGCTCCTGGTCTGAGGAGTAATGGTGTGGAGATCTACCTGTCTTGCTGCCACCCAAGACCATGTGGCAAGTTCCCCAGTAAATCACCCTTTACTAGCAAACTGGATTTGTCTGCCTCATTCTTTGGTTTCTCAGCTCCTTCTCTGCTTGGGGGTCACTTTGCATATGTGGCCTTTTCACAGAACAGACTGTACATGTCAAATACACATCAGATTTTGAAGACTTAGAATAAAAATAATAACATTGGTAATTTCTATATTGATTCTATGTAAAAATGATAGTAGTTTGGAGGGATTGTTTTAGTAAAATAGATTACTAAATATATATTGTTAAAAATAATTTCACCTGTTTTTTTACCCTAAATAATATATGTACTAGAAAATGTAAAATTACAAATGTAGTTCACATGTTTGAATTACATTATATTTTTATAGGGCTCTAATGCTCTGGAGGACACATCCTTATTCTCCAAGATCTCTATCAAGCCATTTAGGTAGGTTTAATAGAAGAGGTATAAACGCAATGTTTTAATGACCCTGAATTTGGGTAAGTTAGAAAGTGCGTATTTGCTGTCCAAGGTTCTTTGAAAGTAGAAAGATGCAAAACAGCGTGTTTGTTTGCCTAGTTGTTTTGGGCAGTTTGATCTTTCATTGCCTGTGGCAGGAACAGTGTCTGTTTAACTGACCTATAGGGATTCAGCGTTGTGTGATGGGGCATGTGGGTGTTTAACTGTAACACTTGAGAAGAATGCTTACAGCTCAGCTGTTAGAATCTCGTGCTAAGGAATCTAAGGTTAAGGGTTGAATCCCCAGCCAGACACACTTAGCTCAGCTTTTTTTGTGGAACAGGCATGCACTCCCCACCTGGGCTTGCTTTCTTGCAAATGTTCATTCTTGGTTACAATAGGGGCCAGTGAAATAATGGTGCTGTAAACTTATCAAATCCATCATCACCGCTACCAAAAGCAGCTCAGCTTCATCCTTTAGGGGAACAGCATCACCTGTACCACCTTTTCATATAAAGGAAAGCATATTATTTTCCTGTGTTAAAAAAGGTTTTTTTTAAAGCTACACCTGTTACAAGTTTCAAAAGCCAAGCGAAGGCAAAAACATAAAAAGTATTGTATTTGTTCCCTCATTTGCTTCCAGAAAAACCATTCTCAAGCTACGAAGGTCCAGATTTGGGTAAGCTAAATCCTGCCCATCTAGGAGATTTAGAAGATCATAGAGAAACACATTTATGCTTCTTATATTTCATAAACTTACTATTACAAAACTCAGGATATTAGATTCTTGCATGACTTGTATCCCTCAAATTTCCAAGAGGCATTGGCTAGCAGTGCTGTGTAATAGAAGCCAGAGTCCACAGATTCAGGCCACAGGCTGACTCTGCACCAATGGCTGTGTGGAACAGGACAATTCATCTCCCTCTCTGGTTCTGTGTGTCCCCCTCTGTAAAAGCAGAGTTTGTACTTACATTTAGTCTAATTCTATAATTTCAAAGCACCCTAGTTGACCACCTTGAAAGGCCAAATCAGACATTCATGTTTCTCAAATCTACTTTTTTTGTTGGTTTGTTTCTCTTCAAGAGCAATAGAGGTGATGCCTCAGAATTTGGCCGACCTTCATTTTAAACAGCTGTGCCAGGCAGCTTTGGAATGGGCTCCTGTCTCCAGTGGCTTTTGCACCTGCAATCTGGCTGGCTCGAGCTTTCTGTTTCCTGCCTGCCCTGGCAGCAGGCTAGGAGTAAGAGCAGTTGCCTATGATGTTCTCTGAGCCTCCTGTCCCAGGCGACTGAGCCAGGAGATACCTAAGGGGCTTGTCAACACATAATGCTGTCTCTCCTTCTCCTTGGCTTCAAACACTGTTCTGGGTATTGCCTCGCTGGGCCTGGCTAAAGCTCTGCCTTCTGAAGTGAAGGTTGATCTTTTATTAAATACTAACCCTACAAGAAAAGTAGAATAAACTAGTCACATTGTAACTTGCCAAGATTAACACGTCCATAGAATTGGGACAGGAGATAACACCGAATGTGTACTACAGACTAGATATTGTTAAGTAGTATAGTTCTAATTTAATCTTTAATCTTTATAATAAGCCTATGTAATAATAGGCCCTATGATTATTGCCAATTTACAGATGTGGAAACTGAGGGTTAGAGAAATAAGGTAACTTTCCCATAGACTCATAGCTATTAAGCGACAGAGGTAGGATTTATAGATAGGTAGATCCACTTGAGTCCAGAGCTTACAGAGGTACCTACCTTACCATCAGGATGGCTTTTTGGAATTCATTTCGATAAAAAAAAAAATCAAATTGGATATGACGTACTTGATCATTTCTTCTGCCTGAGATGACTAACACATCTAAAAGAGCTGTACATTAGTTCATGTTATTGAAAAGCAGCTATCAAGACAGGCTAGATGTCACTATTTCTGAGCCTCCTTCTACTCCTCTTGTTTTTTTCCTTTTTTAGGAGGGAAAGACTGGCAGAAAGAGAAATATACAAACCTCAGAAGGGAGCAGACAATTCACATATTTCTACAGTTTAACCTTCAGTGCCAGTAAGTGTCAGGTAGTAGAGCTTCAGGTATGCCCCAAAAGTCTCCTTGCAAGGAACTGAGAAACCTGGGACATTTCTGCATTTATGCTCATCCACCTATTTTTATCCTCTAAATTCATTTGATATCTGCTCTTCCTTTCAAAGGTAATTCAGATCACATCATAGCACCACGGACCATAAATCATTCTGAACAGAATTCTGTTTCTGGGGCACATGAATGTTTATTCAAGGGATCATGCTTTAGAAACTAACCACCAATGTATATTTCAGTAATGTACTCCAATACTTATAATGTGACATAAAGAACAATCTTCAGCCTTCATCAGTTCCTCAACACCACCACATTTTGCTCAGCTTTCCAGAACTGCCTTTGGAATCTCATCTTATAGGAGGGAGCTTATATGCAGCAGAAAAGATAATGAGCAATCATGTTTACCAGAAACTCATCTAGGAAAACAGCTAAAGAAAGAGGATGAAGCTTATTAATAAGCCCCAATTCTCAGCTTTGATTGCGTTAGATATATCAAGTTCACTGGAACCTTACTAGGTATCCTAGTCTCAGCCACTGCATTTCTCAGGTCTGGGACATACCTCTGAGCCTCTCCCCTATGCTGATGTTGATTTATCAGGTAGTGCCTGCCAACAGCCTATGGCTCATGCTAAAAATAATTGAGGGTTGCTCAATTATTTCTAGAGAGGCAGCTGGTGTAGTGGAAAGAGCACTGACTGATAATAACAGCTATTGTTTACTCACTGCATGCAAGACATTTTACATGCATTATCTCCATTCTGCTGATAATCTAAGGAAATAGGTATGATTACCCCCACTTTTTACCTGAGTCAACTAAAGATGAGAGAATATCCATGATTTACCCAAGGTCACACGTTTATTGTCCAACAAAGCCATGATGTGAACTGAACTCTCTCTCTGATTCCATATAATTCTGATGTATCATTACTGCCTCCAAATAGAAGGCAGAAAACTTGGTCAGAGTCCTAGAATTGCCAGCTGGGTGGCCTATAACAAACCTTAATTTCACTCTGGATCTTAATTAGCTCAGCTACAGAATGGAAATAATGCTATTGAGTCTTAGGTGAGGATGCCGTCCTAAGAGTCAAATATCCTGTGTTAAAACCTAGTCCCATGCTTACTAGATGCATGACCTTGAAGAAGTAAATTAGCTTTACCTTTAACATGGAAATAATAGCAATACCTACCCCAGTAGATATTGAGTAGATTAAACAAATTAAAACATGCAGAATGTATTAGTCAAGGTTCTCTAGAGGGACAGAGCTAATGGAATATATATATATATATACACACACACACACACATATATACACACATATATATACACATATATACACACATATATATACATATATACACACACACATACATATATACACATATATACACATATATACATATATACACATATATATACATATATACACATATATACATATATACACATATATATAGAGAGAGAGGAGTGTGTGTGTATGTGTGTGTGTATATATATATATATACACACACACATACACACACATACATACACTCCCATATATATATATGTATATATATATATATATACAGAGAGAGAGAGAGAGAGAGAGAGAGGAGTTTATTATTAACTGACATGATCACAAGGTCCCACAATAGGCCGTCTGCACACTGAGGAGCAAGGAGAGCCAGTCCAACCTCCAAAACTGAAGAATTTGGAGTCCAATGTTCGAGGGCAGGAAGCCTCCAACAAGAGAGAAAGATGTAGGCTGAGAGGCTAGGCCAGTCTATCTTTTCACATTTTTCTGCCTGTTTATATTCTAGCTGTACTGGCAGCTGATTAGATTGTGCCCACCCAAATTAAGGATAGTTCTGCCTTCCCCAGCCCAGTGACGACTCAAATGTTAATCTCCTTTGGCAACACCCTTACAGACACACCCAGGATCAATACTTTGTATCCTTCAATTCAATCAAGTTGACACTCAGTATTAACCATCACAAGAGTATATGACATTGGCATATGGTAAGTATTCTTCTTCTTCATCTTCATCATCACCATCTAATTATAATCATGTGATTTTTTTTTCCTGTCTTATTTCACAGGATGTTTTTGAGGATTGAACAAAAAAAATTTAAAACTATACAGACTTATACAGACATAAGGAAATAATATTATCCAAAAGGCCCATGCTATGAGACTAATAATAACTGTTGGGACAAAGTTCTAGGCTCCCACTTAAACCTGAGGAGTCAGAAGATTTATCTACTTCAGGTTAAATAATATAAAAGTTCTCTGCACTAATATATGAATATACCTTGCATTTATATATTAAAAAAACAGAGTGTATTAGCCTGTTTTCACGCTACTGATAAAGACATACCCAAGACTGGGTAATTTATAAAGAAAAAGAGGTTTAATGGACTCACAGTTCCACATGTCTGGGAGGCCTCACAATCGTGGCAAAAGAGCAAGGAAGAACAAAGGGACATCTTACATGGAGGCCAGCAAAGACAGAATGAAAGCCAAGCGAAAAGGGTTTCCCCCTATAAAACCATCAGACCTCATGAGACTTATTCACCACCATAAGAACAGTGTGGGGGAACTCACCCCCCATGATTCAATTACCTCCCACCGGGTCCCTCCCACAACATGTGGGGATTATGGGAGCTACAATTCAAGATGAGATTTGGGTAGGGACACAGAGAAACCAAATCACAGAGCCACCAGGTGATAGTCTGCAAACTCCTTGTTTTAAAATGATTTTCTCCTTTGCCTGGCCTAGAGGTATGGCAGCTCTATTATCATAGCATCCAGCTGGACATAGGAGAGCAGCCTGAATGCCAAGATGTCTGGTATCAGATACTTCAGTTAAAGGCAAAGTATGGAAATTACTAAGAGCAGGAAAAAAAGGATACAAATCTTTTCATCTGGTAAGAGATTACAGTGATCACAGAGTGTAGTGGTTTGGCATCAGGCTGCCAAGAGTGAAATCCCAACAAGTTTGCTTATCGGTGTCTCAGTTTCCTTGTCTATAAGGTCCGCCTGTTAATAGTGTCTACCTACAGGGTCACTAAGTAAGGTATTTATAACAGGGTTAAGTATTAAATAGGTAATAGATGTGACCCTACGAGGTATTCTATATATTTGCTGAGATAAATTCTTGTTCCTAATAATGTTTCCTCCAACTTCCTGTGAAAGTTTCAGCGGTCAGAAAGTTAGAATGAAAAAGGTCTGAAATTGAGAGAAAGTTGCGAAATGAGCAATAAGATGGTGTTCGTGCCCTACATCAAAAAGACTTGGTCAGAAACATACATCTTTGAGACAGACTTGAGAGCTCTTTTTTGGCTCTCTGACCTTCTGTGGAAAATTAAATCTCCCAAGTTGTTAAATCCAAGCCAGTCTTTTTCTCCTTTTTAGTTTTCCAAGGTCATAAACACAGAAAAGGGGTTCCTGGCCCTGGTACTAGAGCTCATCTTATAAGCCCAATGTAGTATAGTACTAAACTAAGCATATTCTATAAGCAAAGTCCCTAGATTTGTTTCCTGGCTTCACCACTTACCATCAGTTGGACCCTAGGCAAGTTATTTAACCTCACTAGGCCTCTCTTTTATCATCTGTAAAATGGGAACAATGAAATAGAGACACTGAGAAAATTCAGTGAGACAATGAATATGTGATAGGCAGAACAATGTCCCCTTCCCCCAAAAAAGTCCACGTCCTAATTCCCAGAACCTGTAAACACATCATGTTACGTAGCAAAAGGGATGCTGAAAGTGAAATTAAGGTTTCAGATCTTTAAATAGGGAGATTGTCCTGGATTATCTGGGTAGACACAATCTAACCACACGGGCCCTTAAAAGTGGAAAAAGCAGCAGAAAAGTCAGAGAAGTGGCCAGAGAGTTCCAAAGCATGAGAAGGATTCAACCCACACTTGTTGGCTCTGAAGATTGATGAAGGAGGCCACAGGTCAAGGAAAGTGGGTGGCCTCTAGAAGCTAGAAACAGTACTCAGTTGACAGTCAGCAAGGAAACAGGGACTTCAGACCTGTAACAGCAAATAACTGAATTCTGCCAACAACTTGAATTAGCAGGAGTCAGATTCTCCCCTAGAGCCTCCAGAAAGGAATGCAGTTCTCATAACACCTGGGTTTAATCCAACAAGACCTGTGTTGGACTTCTGACCTACTGAACTATGAGGTAGATTTTTGTTGTGTTAAGCTCTAAGGTTGTGGTAATTTGTTATGGCAGCAAAGGAATTGTGGTACAGAATGTCAAGTACTTAGAATGTCCCCAGCACACAGAGTAAAATCTAATTCAAATCCAGCAATTTGATGATGGCAGTGTTGATGAGGAAGAGGAGAATGACAATGAATTTTTAGGTTACCTCTGAAATTATGAATATTAAGCCTGCCTATAAACACAATATTAAGATTTTTAGGTCCTCCTGTGGATCCGATATCCTATTAAATGTTTTCTATTTAGTAAATTATTTTATCTAAGCCTCAAAACAATTCTGTGAAATAGGTACAATTATACCTATTTTCATGAGGAATTGGAGCTCAGAAAAGTTCGTTTATCTTATGCTGAGTTTTGCTCTGAGTGATTTTGCGTTATGCAGAATCTATCAAGGACATAAGACAATCCTAAGTGGAGGGAAAAGTTCATAATGTCCCCAAAGACAAAAATACAGCACAATGAGTTATTCCTTTAATGAGCATAGATACTTAGGCAACACTTTCTTTCCATCAATGCCTAAAGCGATGATTGGAGCTCTTTGAAATCAAGTTAAACGGAGAGAGGTGCACAGAAGCACTAGAACCTGCAATTGTTTAAGGGACAGAAAAGAATTGTGCTGTCTGAGCAAGACAATCCTAGCCATGTGCCTGCTAAGAGCCCAGAGCATGTGAGCTTTAAATAAGGAAACCAACTCCAAATCCTCAGCAGCTCCAGAAATATGAAATGGATTTCATGTGGACTGAGACAGAGTTTAGAAATGGGATCAAATGTGCAGTCTCTTTTGACCAAAGTCTTAAAGGATGATTTGATTCTTTTCCCAAGCAGAATGCAATTTTAGATCACTCGTTACATCCCAAAAGAAATCCATAAAAGTATTACTCAACAGGTGAATACCACAGGAGTTTCTAGTTCAAATTTTAGACCACTCCAAGTATAGTCAGGCAACCATGGCCTCAAAATTACTTGTGTTGCCTGAAAGAAATACAGCTTCCTGTCCCTCTCCCAAAAGCAAAGAATTTGCAGAAGCCCAGAATCTGCATTTCTAACAGTTCCTTCGGTGATTCTCTTGCAAATTCCAGTCTGAGAAACCCTTTGTAGAGACTTACATGGGTATCCAGAGGTAAGTCAGGAGGCATCAGCAAATACTCTGTGGCAGGCTCCATGGGAAGTACTGAGATAAAAATTCTTGCCCTGGCTCCAGGATTTCACAGGCAATTGATGAACTACAATCCAGGACAGACAGACGTAAGTAATACATAGCAGACTGCTCTGGGCACGCAGAAACAGAGCAATTAATTCTAGCCAGGGCTCTCCCTCCAGGATTTTAGGAAAACGTATCAGTCAGACTAAACTTGACAATGAGATCAGCAGATTACGGTGTACGATTGGGGAATAGTAAGTTGGTTCCACAAGCAGAAGGAAGGTCCAGACCAAGGTCAGCAAAGGCACAAAAGCATGTCCAGGGCTATGCTATGGTGGAAGAGAGGTCCTCAAAGGCTGCGAGTAAAGAAGTCAGAAAATCAGTCTAGCTGGAGGGCAACAAAGGCACTGATGGCCATAATAAAGTGGGGGACATTTTGAGTTTTTAAAGAAATGGTATGAGTTAGTCCATGGTTTCAAAATGAAATAGGCTATATATTATTTTCCTCTCACTCCCGTAAGAAATTATCACAAAATGAATGGCTTAAAACAACAAGAATGTACTGTCTCACAGATCTGGAGCCTGGAAGTCTGAAATCAAGTGTTGGTAGGCTAGATTCCACCTAAAAGCTAGAGCGGAGAATCCTTCTTTGCCTCTTCCATCTACTGGTAGCTCCAGGCCATCGGTGGCCTGTGGCTCAATCACTTCTATGTCTGCCTCTGTGTTCACCTGAGCTTCTCATGTTCTCCCTGTTATCATCCTCTTTTGTCTCTCATGACAGCATCTGTGATTGGATTAAGATCCCAACCAGATCATTCAAAATGATCTCATATTTAGGTGCTTAATTTAATTACACCTGAAAAAAACCTTTTTTCCAAATAAGATCATATTCACAGAAGGTTAGGACAAGGATGTATTTTAGAGAGGCCACAATTCAACCTACTATAGGCTTCCATTAGGCAGTATGATAGAGAGACAGAGAGCAGTTTTTGAAGACAGACCTACCCTGGTTTGTAAAATCAATTCTGCTACTTATTGGGCATAGAACAAATGTGCACAATGGTGATAATAAATATTTTGTAGGGTTGTTGTGAGGATTCAAATAATGTCTATATCTTTCCAGGATAGTAGGTGTCTGGTGCATAATGGGGTCTCAATAAATTGTAGTAATATTAGTGACATGAAGTACTAGTGCTTTGTGAGATATGTTAAGAGACATTGCAGTTTAGGGGGTGAGTGGAGAAGGTTGAGAAATGAATGCTTTGGGTGCAGTTCTTAGCCTATGTGACCAATGGCCTATGTGACCTGAGGAAAATGACTTTGTCTGCTGGAGTTTTTTCAATCTGATATTTGTGAAAGGAAATTTATAATATTTACTACATCAGGAGATTGCTGTTAGTGTTTAAAAAAAATGAATGTATTTAGCTCCCACTAGAATATGAGAAAACAAAACAAAACCAAGTAATGAATGTAAAACATTTATCCCATCAGTAACTATCTTAGCACATAGTTATTGAGCTACTCAGTGATTATGAGGATGAGACAAAGGATCATGTGTATGAGAAAGTAGTCACTCACACATGGAGACCTCGTGTTTAGAATGTAAACAAAGTACTTTTGTGTGAAATGGCTCATTTAGAGCTCCTGTAAACTGTTATCTTATTTTGAGGCTCTGCCTTGGGCAAGAACTCTGCCCTTCCAGATGTTCAGAGAGAGATCACCTCCCTGGATCACATTTCTTATCAAATTAAGTACTGCCGAAAATTTTCTGTTGACTTTTGGAGGGCAGAGGCCACAAAGGAAAAATGAAGGCTCTTCAGGGAAGAAGACCTGCATGAGGGTTCTATAACTCTTCCCATAGGCCTGAGTGAAGGCTGCTGCAGGAGGAGTTTTCTCCCTTCTCACTTCCATTTCCTTCCTTGCTATGATCCTCAGAAATTAATCCATTAAAAAAAAAAAAAAAAAAAAAACAGAGCTGGTCAACCAACACCTGCTCAGTCCAGAGAAGCTACACAGAGCCCCACTGTGAGGAGAAACTAACTTGATAATCTATTCTGGTGCTGAATGTTCTGTCTCTACCTCAACAAAGTAGAGGGGCTTTGCTTTAAATTTTTTTTTTCTAATTTTAAAACAAGACAGCAAATTAATTGTTAGTGTCCAGGCAAAGCAGATCTGCTGAGGTCTGTGAGGCAAAAAAAAAAAAGAGACCATGGTGAAATCACAAGGAGAATAATACAGAACTAGGTGGAGATACTGAGGGAACCAACACACTGTTCTGAACACTTTGGGGGCTTCAGAGTATGAAGATGACCAGGTTCCAAGATATACACACAGCTTAAAAGTTTCAAGGAAACACAAATCAGAAAAGTGTATCACCACAGGAGGAGAAACAAATAAATTCAAGTATTCCCAAACTAGAATACACCACAGAAATATTCTAAGACTAAGATCTAGTCAAATACATTGAGAGAAGAATGATCTTTTGGCATGAGTGACACAGAATAAGGAAATAATATGGATAGACCACATTTATTTTTAATGAAGAAAGTAACATAGCAAAGATAAAATTGAAACTAAGTTTCTAAATAATCCCTTATCTGGTCCCTTCCTTCCCATTCTGACATCGCCACCTCCTTCCTTCAACTTCTATAGTAAGTTCTAACTGGTCTCCTTATCCACCTCCACTTTTAACCCATTCTTTTCACATCTACCATTTTAACATTCTTCCCAAAAAACATAAATGGCCAATACATCAGAATACAATTTCACACATGCCAATATAACAAGAGATGAAGGAAAGCTAATGGTAGAGGGAGGAATAGTGTGTTTTTTAGTTCTATCAGATTCTTTTTTATACTGGCTTTTTCATCTGTCAGCCCCTGTATCATTTTATTGTGATTCTTAGTTTCCTTTGATTGGGTTTTGCTGTTCTCCTGAATCTTGATATCTTCATTCCTATCTATATTCTCAATTCTATTTCTGTCATTTCAGACAACTCAGCTGGTTAAGAACCCTTGTTGGAGAACTGGTGCAATCATTTAGAGGACATAGATACTTGCGTCATTTGGGTTGCCAGAGTTCTTATGTTGATTCTTTCTCATCTCTACATGTGTGTGTTCCTTTAAATGTGATATAGATTGAATATGGTCAGTAGACTTCTTTTCCGGATGTGTTCACAGGGCCGAGGCTTTGTGCAGGGTCTTTATTTGTAACTGACATCTTGCCTTAGGTTTCACAGTGGGCGGGTGATGTTAGTGAGGTATTTTGGTATTGAAGCTTTGGAGTATGATCCAATAGGTGGCACTTAGATGTAGTGGTCAGTTGGCAGGTTCTTGCTCAGTCGCCATGTTCACGGTCAATGCTCTGAAAGTGTGGGTTCCTCTCCCACTTAAGCGCTGGCTGTAGATCGTGGCTTGGCACTCCTGGGCTGCCCACCACCGCTGCGGAGTGATCTTCAGGTTTGTATTTCCTCACCAACTTGGAGGCAGCAGAGGAACAGGCCTTATCAATAGATGTGGCTGATGGTCTTTCACTTGTCTCCTGGGGGCTCCACCCCAGAGAGATGCAGGTCAGCAATCGCTCAGTGCAATCAGCCCAGGATAAGGGGTCTGTGCTGTGGGCCCAAGCCAGGGGTTCCCTGCCTGGTGATGGGGTGGAGCCTGTGGGAGAAGGACTGGCCTCCTCCCCATAGGTCGACTGCAGCTTGTTAGAGGTGTGAATAAGACACTTACAGTCTTTGCTCCTTCATTAGACTGAGGGTAGCAGGGATAGTACCACTATAGAGGCAGTAGCAGAGTGGCTTTCAGTTGCTCCTGGGGGATCCCCCTCTGATAAATGTGGACTCCCAGTTGTTACCCAGAGTGTACAGCCATTGGGGTGGGGAAGCTGCACTGTTGGTGTGAGTTTGGGGCTCCACTTGTTGGGGAGCAAAAGGCGAAGGGCTCACTGGGAAGAGAGACTAGTGTCCTCTCCATATGGTGATAGTGGCAGGCTGTAAGCTCAGGTATAGCCCTCAGGCTCTTTGTTTCTTCCCCAGACTGAGGGCAGCAGGAATAGAACCACTGCTGTGGCAGTGGAAGAGAGGCAGTCAGATGGCTCTGGGAGCCTCTCCCCAGGGAAACTCCAGACCACTACCACTGGGTATGCTCAGGATAGCTAAGTTTTACCAGGAAAATGCAAATCAAAAGAGTTCAGGGATTGTGACATTAACATCAGACAATGCTTAATTCAAGAAAAAAGCAATAAAGAGCATAAACATTAATTTACTAATTCACAATTAAGACAGCAACTTAACCATTTATAAACAAGATAGCATATCATAATATTTACATTTTGTTTGAAAAGAGAACTACCTAAATGCAACAGCAATGGCAAACATTAAAGCGCTCCTCCCTTAATTTTTATAGTTCAAGTAGAAAAAAAATTACAGAGAATTGAAATACAGAAAATACATTTAATTTAAAATATATCATAATCCATACCCTAAAACTGGATCTATAATTTCCTTCAAGCATGCATGAAACATCTATGCAAATTAGCCATATATTAAAAGGTGAAGAAAGCTCAATATTCTAAAAACAATAGGTCATAATGACTATAGTTAATTTTAATGTTTTGTATGGTCAGGTATGGTGACTCATACCCAAAATCTCAGCACTTTTGGAGGCTGAGGCAGGAGGATCACTTAAGGCCAGGAGTTCGAGACCAGCCTGTGCAATATAGTGAGACCTAGTTTCTACAAAAAAATTTTCAAATTCACTGGACACGGTGGCATGTACCTATAATTTCAGCTACTCGGGATCCTGAGATAGGAGGATCACATGAGCCCAGGAGTTAAGGCTGCAATGAGCCATGATCACACCATAGCACTCCAACCTGGGCAACAGAGACCTGTCTCAAGAAAAAAAACGTTTTGTATACTTGAAAATTTGCTAAAAAAGTAGATTTTAAGTATTTTTACCACACGCACAAAAGAGAGATAACTACATAAGGTGAGAGATAACTACATAAGGTGATAGATATGTTGAATAGCTTAATTTTGGTAACATTTCACATTCTGTAAATATATCAAAACATCATTTTGTACTCCTTAAATATGTACAATTTTAATTTGTCAATTATACTTCAATAAAGCTTGGGAAAATAAATAAAACAACAGGTCAAATTATGTATCTCAGAATGGGGATAAGTTCTTCCCTAGGTTCCTTATAACCTACTTTTCTAGGCCTATTGCTACTAACTCATTAATTTTACAACATACTATGGTCACTCTTCATAATTTATTCTTCCCCATGTCTCCCTACTATAGTGATCAGGAACCCAGCAGTCCTCTAACAACCCTTCCTCCAGCCCTTAGCATTTTAATCAATGACTTAGATGAAGAGATGGGGATATATTTATTGAACATGCAGTTGAAACAATAGCAACTATATGAACAAAATCAACATCCAAAATACTCATAACAATCAAGCCAGTCTAAATAGAAGGAAGTTTAACAGACATATAAATATAAGATTGGGTATAAAACCTAAAGAAGTGAAGAATGTCTGAGATTTGATTTAGCAGCAGTATGTCATGTAAAACTGACAAATTGTAATCTGGTTTTAGTAGACAGTGCGCTTAATGCAGTTCAACAGTGTGCAATGTTGATGCTGAAATGGGCTAATTGTGTATTACTAGACGTGGAGTAACTAGAACCAGAGAGGCAATCCATTCCAATTTCAGTTTGGGGTGTGAAACATTTTTATTGAACTCTTTATGGACTGAGTGGGCTAACTCAGAGGGCACTGAGTTCCCCATGACCAAAAGTGTTCAAGCAAGGCCAGAACTATGTTAGTAGACACATTTATTCAGAGTTTTCAGGAGTAACCTCAGGTTACGTGCCCTTGTGGTCTGAAGTTTATGGCAGTTCCCAAAGAGTGCCTCCCTCCTGGGATATTCAGATTCAATCAATGCAACCATTCTTTTTTGTTTTTGCTTTTGTTTTTTTGAGACAGAATCTCACTCTATAGCCCAGGCTGGAATGCAGTGGTGCGATCTCAGCTCACCGCAACCTCCGCCTCCGGGGTTCAAGCAATTCTCCTGCCTCAGCCTCTGAGTAGCTGGGACTACAGGCACACACCACCATGCCCAGCTAATTTTTGTACTTTTACTAGAGATAGGCTTTCACCATGTTGGCCAGGCTGGTCTTGAACTCCTGACCTCAAGTGATCTGCCCTCCTCAGCCTCCCAAATTGCTGAAATTACAGGCATGAGCCACAGCTCCTAGCCAACCATTCTTTATGATGATATATCAGGTGACTTACTTTTTATTTCCCTTTCACGTTCACCTGACACAATAACTACTTTTGTAGACAATACCCTTCAGAGAGCTTCAGCACTCCAATCCTGCTCAGGCGGAGACTTACTGAGTAAGATGGAAGTGCCACATAAAAGCAGCAGATGGTAAAATTCCCCTAATACAGCAGGATCTCATTGTCCCAGATAGCTGGCATATCTACAGACCAGACACAAGTTGGGGGGAAGAAAAGTTGCCCCCGTTAGTAGCATTTTTATGCGTAGGCGACATTCTACAGGTAAGTTACAAGAGGGCAAAGATAAAAAAATAACACATCTTGTAAGGCACAGGCATACACATAAGGTAACATCAGTTTGTTGCTGTGTGCTACCTGCATGAGCTATACCTCTTTTTGCCTTTTTCACAGAGAGAAACAGAAGTGGCTGGTTATGAAAACAGGCAGCACAGCCTTTTCCCTCCCTGTGGTATCTTCCCAGATAAGAAAGCAGGCCTGAATCCCAGGTGCTGTTCTTCCACACCACATGAAAGGTACTGTCTCAGCCTCCTCATCTGGAACTTTTATGCTTTACAAAGATGGTAATAGTCCCTCAAAACCACCTACAATGCTGAATTAAATAGCATTCAAAGTATACTAGGAAAAAATTACAGTCAAGTTTGAGTCAACAGATCTCTTACCCTGGTAACTTTTAGGAAACCACTTAATTTCTCCAACTCAGTCATCTTCCCTATAAAATGGGAATAATAAAACCTATCTTGACTACTCTAAAGACTAGTATGGAGAACCAAATGAGGTAAGAGACATGAGGAAGATTTAGAAATTATAAAATTCAACATAATTCAACAAATTAATAAGGTACATCTATTATGTCACTTGATCTTTATAACATGACAATTCTCCAAATCAAAATGGAGTCACTAAAGTTTTTGTTTGTTTGTTTTAAAAAAACCCTAATAGAGCCAGAGAAGTCCATGAAGAGAGGATTCTCATGTTTGTATACCTGATAAGAAACACTATCACAATGACTGCAAAAAACACAACCTTGTACAAAGACCATTACAAATTTACACAAAAGAATACTTCTGCAAGGACATCGGCCCAGCAATTGCCTGTCCAGTCTCAGACTGGTGTCACTCTTGTTATTTATCTTTGTAACCAAGGATAATTATTTCAAAACAATTATGTAATTCTCCTCATTTTTTCCTTTAAAAATCTTTTCTTTCTTTTACCTCCCCAAGTACTCACATGGGCACAGCATTCTCATTGCAGTGCATTCTCATGCACTATTCCCAAATAAATATTTTTTTCTTTTAGAAAGCCTCTCTCTGTTTGTTATTTAGGCTGACAATAACAACCCCAGGAAATGGGTAACTTATTATCCCTATTTATTGATGGGTTGGGGGGAGAAACAGAAAAGGATCAGGCTATTTGCTTAAAGTCTCTCAGCAAGTTGGCTCCCAAGGCAAGTCCAGTGCCCTTGTGTCCCATCACCTCCTAGACCCTCCACCAGTGCTGGTTATTCTCTCTGCTGTTTCCCCAAAATCATTCACTGCCCTTCTCCACATCACAGGAGTTCCTGTCTCCTCTGACTTCAGGTTGGACTGGCTAATAGAGAGACCAAAAGGTGGCAGGAGAGTGGAGTTGGGCATTCGTTCCCTGGCTCTCCCCCTGCCTCAGCACTGTGGCTCTGACAATGACTGGATCCCTCTACAACTTCAACTTTTATCTAGAGCCTCCTTCCACAGTGGTAGGTCATGGCATCCCGTGAACACTGGATCCCCATGCTCACCCCATGCTCTTCAGGCCTGGGCAGTACAACAGCTTCCTGCTATTGCCAAAACCATCCTCTTTTCCTAGGTGCCTCAGCCCTGCCCACACATCTCTAAATTGTACTTTTAAATTGTATATCTTTAAATTGTACCTTTATTCAATTATCTGTAAAATTCCAGTTGAGCATGTCTTCTATTTCTGCTGAGAAAACCAAGAAACTCCTCCTTTTCAAACTATTTGTTCACAGGCTGCCAAAAACTTTTACCACCTGTCCCCAATTCCTCTCTCAGCCCTCTCCTCACTTTACCCAGACTCCTTCCACAGGAAGCCATAAGTCACCCCCCATTCCTCTCCAGGCACGAATTTACCATGGGTCTGGACCTGCCCTTTATCAGTTCTCTATTAACTTAAAAGCTGCTAAGTCCTCTCCCTGGCTCCTATTTCCCCATCCTCTCTTCTTCATCCATCTCACACTTTATTTCTCCATAGGAAAGAATTTGAACTATCGATCTGTATGCTGTATAATTTGGATTGAGAAACAGAGCATGAAAACACTCTTTGAATACCTTCAGGGAAACATACTCTATTCAAACTGTGTTTCTTTCAACTCTAAATTTGTAAACTATTCTTTTTTTTTTTAAGGTAGTTCTGCCTAAAAGGGTTAAAAAAAATTGACTATGCTATCAATTTTGCCCTCAAGTTTATACCAACTATTTCTATACTGGCAATAAAATCAAGTCCATTTCTTTCAGGCTAGATCACAATTACTAGGCACATGGGCTGCTAACTGTCTCCGAGGCTGCAATAATTCAGTGGCCCAACGCTCTTTCAAATTTATAGCAGAAAGAGGCACAATAGTCATTTTGGCCTCTAGGGTGCCTTCTCACTAAAGACCATGAGCCCAGAGGTTACACATAACTTATAATAATAGTTTTGTCTTCCTAGGGTGTAATTGGAGAAAAGAAAATAAATAAAAATGCCCTTGCCTTCTTATGTTAGAATGCATAATCAAAAGCACCCAAGAGCTGACATTCAGTTCAGGATTTCTGAGACCCTTCCTCCTTTCCTTGCTGTGAAAAATAATGATCTGTTGTTCTCTGTCATTCAAACCATGGGCCCAAGAAGCCAGCATCTATCTCCTCACTGGCCTCTTGCTCTCTAAATGTACTGCCCATCACCACTTTCCAAACCACATTAGTCATGAAGTGCTGACAATAGTTACTAACAAATTGAAATAGTTGCCCAAAATGATGACTGTACAGGCCTCCAGAATTGGTATTTTTACTGCAGTAAAAGGGTATGAGTATGAGGCTTCATAAGTAATTTTATGGCATTTTGGCTACTGATCACAGGTACAAATTATCCATGCTTAATTAAAGAAAGATGAAAGTTCAGCTTTCTATAATTAAACCAATAACTTGTTCAGCCTCAGGCTGGAAATAAACGTTAAGGATTTGTGTCTCGCAATCCTGCATGAAGAATTAAGCAAACTCTACTATCACTGACTTACTTAAAATCAAGGCCTTATCCATATTGGAAATTATTCATGATGAGACTTTTAGACCAGGAAAAAATAAGTCATTCTCACACTCTTTTGGCTGCCTTGCAGGCAATAACTTTTTTCACTATTCTGTTTGGAATATTGCAACATTTAGATCATTCTTCTTAAGTCAATCCAGAAATTTTCTTTAGATTCTGCTAAGAATATTATATGAAATTTAAGGACTGGAAAAAATACTTAAAGAGATATTTTAACATGATAAATAAAGTCCAACAACCAGCTCTGCAACTTCCTACCCTCTGCTTCTATTTCCTTACCTAAAAATGGGCTGTGATGATTACTTTTATTTGTCAGTTTAGCTAGGCTGCAGTCCTCATTTATTCAACCAAACACTAATCTAGGTGTTTCTGCAAAGGTATTTTGTAGATGTGATTATAGTCCACAGTCAGTTAATTTTAAGTACAGGAGATTATCCTAGGTAATCTGGGTGGGTCTAGTTCAATCCATTGAAAGTCCTTAAGAGCAGAACTGAGGCTTCCATGAGAAAGAAGAAATTCTGCCTGTGCCTTCAGATCATGCCAAGGAGTTCTAGCCTCCCCCTCCTAAAAGCATGCCTTACAGATTTTGAAATTACCTAGCGGCCCTCAGTTGTGTAAACCAATTCCTTCCAATAATTCTGTGTCCAACCATCCACCCATCCATCCATCCATCCATCCATCCATCCATCCATCCACCCATCCATCCATCCATCCATCCATCCATCCATCCATCCATCCATTTATCCATCCATCCATCCTTCTGCTTCTGTTTCTCTTGTTATACCTTGACTGATACATGAAGATGAGAATGCCTATTCTGCAGCAGTGCTATAAGAATAAGATGAGATTGTATACAATAAAAATTATTTTAACACAAAATAAATGTAAGGATGTGTATGTAGAATTACTATTTGATGTGACTAACTCAAATGGAGCTAACAACTCCTTCTAATCACTGCTCTTTCCTAACAGGCCTTGTGATTTTGTTTTCCAGATTCTGCACATCTGTTACATTCTAAGGCTGCTTTGTAACACTACCAAACCCAGCTTTTTACAGTTTGGAAGACTGAGAGAATCATACTCAAAGCCACAAACATCCAAATGTGGTTCTCTTCAGAAGAAACTAATAATGAACTTGAGACAGAATCTGCAGGGATAGGTATCAGAAATCAAGTCTAAAGTATATAAGGTCTATGTTCAAACAGGAGCCTGGACACGACTGAGATAAAGAATGATTCCAGAGCTGGGCACACTGGCTCATGACTATAATCCCAGTGACTCAGGAGGCTGAGGCAAGAGGATTGCTTGAGGCCAAGAGTCTGAGGCTGCAGTGAGCTATGATTGCACCACTACTGTCCAGCCTCGGGGACACAGCAAGAGCTTGTCTCTTAAAAAAGAAAAAAAAAAAAGATTGAGTCCAGGGTTAGAACTGCAAGATAAAAAGAAATTAACTGAACTCAGGGGGAGAAAGGAGGGGAACCTACTCCAAATTCTAGCTCAGGTCTTACCTAAATGTGGGCTCGCTCAGCTCCCAAGTGGCTGAGTGAGGTCATGACTGAGAAGAAAGGACCCCTGGCCCAAGTTGTGAGTTGAATGACTCTGAGGTTGAGAAGCTTTCATACCTAAGAATCAGGTGGCCAGTGGTGCACTGTGGGAGAGATGATCACCAAACTCTTTTCTTCTCTTTCAGATCACACACCTAGATTACCTGCCCCAGTCTCCCTTGCAGTTAGATCTAGCTGTGAGGTTGAGTTTTAGCCAGTAGGATAAAGATGGAAGTTTCCACTGGCCTAATCCATAAATTCTTCCGCAACTCTTCCCACTTTTAATCTTATGTCCCCATGTCGTCTCTTCTCCCAGCCTTCTTCACCTCAATAAATGTCACTAGCACATATCTAGTCGTTCAAGGAAAAACACAATGGAGAAAACCATCCTCAACCACTCATTCCCTTTGCCTCACTCTTTCCCAGCATCCTGCAAAATCTGGCTCCAAATATAGCTCCAGTTTGTCCACTTCTCTCCCTCTTCTCCAGTCTATTACCTTGGTTTACTCCATCACCATCTCTCAATTAGACTATTGAAATACAATCCTACCTGGAATTTAAACTCTTAACTGTCTCTCTGTTTCTATTCTTATCCTCCAACAGCCTATTCTGTATACCATGGCAGAATGATCTTTCAAATCATTAATCCAGTTTTGTCACTCCACTGCTTGAAAGTTTCCAGGAGGCTTCTCTTCCTTCATAATTAAATAAAATTTGAACCCTGAACGTGGCCTAAACCCTACACATTTTGCCTCACCAACCTCTGTCACTGCATCTCTTACCACTATCACCCTAGCTCACTGGGATTTGTGCCACACCAAACTTCGAACATGCCAAACATATTTCTGCCTTACGAGCTTTGAACTTGCTACTCCTTTTCACTCCCAGAACACTCCTGCCCCAGATCTTTGCTGGTGCCTTTATATATTTCAAGTCTCAGTTTAAATATCACCTCTTCCAAGAGACATCCTCTGACTACGATATATCAAATATCCCCTAAGCTCATTATTCTTTGTCATTGTACTTTGTTTTACTTTTGGAATTATTTGTTTTCTTGAGTGTTGTCAATCTCCCTCACGGAATGTTTAGCTTCATAAGAGCAGGGACCTTAACTACCTTATTTATTTCACTGCTATATCCCCAACAGTATAATCTTGGTCATCTCATTCCCCTTTCTAACCCTTATGTTCTCCATTTTTAAGATGATGACTTGGGATTCGGTGCTTACAGGGGACTGGCTCTGACATTCTTTGCATCCACAGTTCCAAGGAGGCTTTAGAGCTCAATACTTTCCAGCCAGTGACATTTCTAAATGCATTTTCCAAATGAAGTCAATGCCCTCAGGCAGCCCAGTGGGGAGGTCATGGAGAGCCAGTGAGAAGGAAGTCTGGTGAGTTGGATTACATAGTTCCTTTGCTACACCATTCCAGCCATACTGAGGAGATGTACTTCATTAGGTACTAAATGTTTAGTGACTGTCACTATTAATTGGTGGGGATTAATACTCAAAGGAGACAGTAAATCTCATGCTGTACTCAATGACATCAGCCCCTTGCAGTCAGACAATGCATCAGGAGTTTGAATCTAAAGCACTACAAAAAAAGAACCAGAGACTATCCCTTCTCTGCTTATAAGAGTAAATATTGGTTGCCAACTACATGGAGCATCTCCTCAGTTGCCAGGATCTGTATTAAATATCTTACATTCTTTTATCATTTGATCTTTACCTTGATCCTATGGCATAGTTCCAATATTATCCTCATTTTATGGATGGGGAAACTTCTAAATAGAGAGAAGAAGCACCTTGCCCAAGGTCACAGAGCTAATAATGATGGATCCTTTGATTGGGGTCTGTTTCATTCAGAAGCCTATGATCTTAGCTACTAAGTAATATTCCATTTCCTATAATTATCATCTCATCATATGATTACAATTTTTTTTTATTCAAACCTTTTCCATTCCTCAAGTCTGGACTCAAATGCTACTTTTTTTCACAAAGCTTTCTCTAACTCCCAGAAAGACCCATACTCGCCATCACCATTCTCTGCATTGGTCATATAGAATCAATCACATAGGGGAAGGAGACTCAGTAACATTTAATAGCATATACGGTATGCAGGCACTGTCACAGTCAAAAGCTTATGTTAGTCTTACAACTACCCTGAGAAAAATACATTCATATCTGTTTTGAAAGGTAAAATGCCTTGAGCAGAATCTTACGGCTCAAAGTGGCAGAACCAGAATTTAAACCCAGGTCTGCTTGATTGCGGAGCCCAAGGCATTTCCACACACTTACTATGAGCTCTTCACTATGCCCTTGGACTAAATAATTCCCCCTGTTATAAGTCCTCATAGCACCACGTGCTTCTTTATAGCCCCCACCCCAATTATAATTTCATCTCTGTTTGTGTGATTAATTTTAATTTCCTTTTTTAGGCCCTAACTCCATGTACAAATGACCATATCTCTTTTTGCTCTATAAAATCCCCAGCACTTGACAAATATAGTAGTCATGGACCTTATACAAGTATGTTTGAATAAATGCACAAACCATGTACATTTCATCGCATACATTTAATACATAAATAGAGCCCTTCCCTGCTAGATTCTAATTTCTCTGAGGCAGGTTACCAGCCTAATTTATTTCTGGATCCCTCATGATGTTCTGCACTTCATAGGAACTCAATAAACATTTACTGCATAAATTTTGCTTATCAATCTGTCTGTACCATTTGAAACTCTGTAACATCCATGCCCTCTAAGTAGGCCTTGGATTTAATTATAGAATAAGATGACCACAGAATAGTTTTCTAACCTAACAGATACAGATTTGAAAGCCATGGGGAGCATGAAACCTATGTCACAAAAGTGTATCAGTCAAAATAAGTTAAGCTATGCTGCTATGATAAACACAGCAGCTTAAAGGAAATGTTTGTTTCTCACTTGCACTACATAGACATTGCAGGCTGTCTGAGGTCATTGTTCTACATCATCTTAACTCCAGGACCTAAGCTAACAGAGCATTTCTGGTTGCCATGGCAGAAGGAAAATGGGGCAAAGGCATGTAATTCAATAGCTCTCACAGCTTTTACTGGAGGTAATGCTGTATCACTTCTTCTCATATTTCACTGGCTATGTCTACCTTCAAGGAAGTGACGAAATGCCCTCTTACTCCACAGCAGGGAGGTCACGCCAAAATATCTGCTGGATGGCACTAATGACCACCACCACAACAGACTGCATAGGAAAAACATTGAGAAATTGAAATGGGAGAATTCCCTGACAGCCCTTGCTGAACGTGCGACAGGGGTGTGGCTCATCTGTTCGGTCACCACTGCTCCTCAAACCCCTTATGTGAGGGTGAGCATGCAGACAGGTAGGTTCAGGAGCCAGAGAAAGCACCCCTGGGCTCCAGCCCTAGGGCAGCATTCAGGGTTGAGAGCTTGCAACTCCCAAAGCCCAAATGGGCTGTGTTACAGTGTACTCTTTTAGCCTTGCCATTCGCGCACAGATTATGTGTTAACCAGCTCAGTGGATTCTCTGCCTTTTCACAATGGCAGAGGGCCAGTGTGACAGCTCTCTGTACCCAAGCTCTCGGCCAGCATCCCAGAAGAGTCAGGTCACATACAGACTTGAAGGATGAATGCGGCGGTATTATTGAGTGGTGGAAATTGCTCTCAATGGGACAAATGGGGAGCTGGAAGGGGGATGCAGTGGGAAGATTATCTTCCCCTGAAGTTTGGCCATTAAGTAGCCAATCTCCTCTCTGACCATCCCCAGGCCAAACTCCTCTCAGCATTCAGATGGCCCTTCTCTTCTCTTTCCCATGCCATTCTGCCACTTGTCTACCCTTCTCCTTGTCTGCTTCTGGAGCCTGCAGTCTGGGGTTTACATGGGTACAGGATAGGGGCTGTGGTGAGCCAAAAGGCAGCTTTTGGGCATGAAAACAGGAAAGCCTGTCCCCATTTAGGGGCACGAGTATCCTGGCTTGATGGTGGGGCACTTGCCAGGGAACCACCGTCTTCTACCCAGTATTTCCCTATTTCCTATCCATTCTAAATGATCCATTTAGAACCTGACCTACTTTCTGAAAACAAAATACATCTCCAAGGCAATCTATTGTTATAAAATCACTGAAATTGCTAGAGTCTTTCCCTAGACTTTTGAGCAGTTGCTTTCTGGGTCTCAGTGTCCTTATCTGTAAAATGGGAATAAAAATAGAATTTCAGAGCTGCTTTGAAAATTGTAATGATGGCCAGGTGCAGTGGCTCATGCCTGTAATCCCAGCATTTTGGGAGGCTGAGGCAGGTGGATTGTTTGAGTCCAGGAGTTCAAGACCAGCCTGGGCAACATGGCAAGACCCCGTCTCCACTAAAAATACAAAACATTAGCCAGGTGTGTTGGCACACACCTGCTACCCAGGAGGCTAAGGTGGGAGAATCACCTGAACCTGGGAGGTGGAGGCTGCAGTGAGCTGAGATTGTGCCACTGCACTCCACTTCAGCCTGGGCAACCAGAGTGAAAACTTGTCTCAAAAAAAAAAAAAGAAAAACAAAAAGGTAATGATGTACATGAAAGCACCCATCATAGGGCCTGGCACAAACAGTTGATCACTAAATATTAGCCTTCTAAGAAACATAATCTTCAAATCCAAGTATGGGCTTTAGCAATGTAAGAAAATTTAATTCCTCCAGATATATTAATAAGTGAGAGAAAACTATGCACTCACCCTCTAAACTTGACAGTTTTATTTTGCTGATATTGTTGATTGTCTACCGCTAACATGACTTGCTGCACACAACTACCCACATATCCCTGCAATGCGAGTACTCAAGTAATTTGAACAGGGCTAAATATACCACATTCCAAGGCAAAAAAAAAAAAAGGGTAGAGAAAGGAAAGCAATGGAAGAAAGCTCCTAAAACAACTGGAAACTACCTGTTCCTCTCAGGAAGAACCAACCACCCCATCCAATAGGCTATACAAGTTACCACAATTTTTCTACCCTTCTGCTTTATTTCCTATCTCCACATCCCTCCTGAGCATAGGGCTTGGTGTAGGATCACAGTGTTGTACATTCCTATGTTCTTTTCTTTGTAACTAAGTCAGAGGACAAAGAGCCCTAAGCAAGTGTTTTTGTCCAGTGATGCACAGCCTTCCTGCTCCCCTACTGTCCACACTCACTCAAGTGTGCGATCCAAGGAGCTGTAAAGGAAAAATATCGCCAAATTAAATATTATTATATTCCCACTCCTACTTATGCCTCCATACAAATGTTCTCAGGCAAGAGGAGAAGCACATGTTAAAGCTGCAATGTTTCTAAATAGACGTACCATGTAAACACCTAAGAGAGAGAAGGCTCCCACTTTTTTCCTCCCTCCTACCCTCTTTGACAGTCCTCAAGGACAAGCCTCAGTTCCAGGACACTAGCCATGCCTGTTAGCAGAGGGGCTATTAGGCAATAAAATATGACCACTTGAATGTTCACTTCTGTCTTCTCTCCTTTTCATGCCACTGGATCATAAGAATGTGGACTGGTTTGCACATTGGAAAAGACCTGGCTGTCTGATCAGTTTGCTTTTCTTCCTTCTTTTCTACCCCTGCAGCCTAAGTGGTAAACTGGCCTGAGTAAGGTCAGTACTGCACTTTAGATTATGAGTGACATAAACCAAGAAACTATCAACTAACAACCATATGGCACCTTCATTCTCAAAGTGGTTTTTGTTCTCTGTGTTACACTATTTTCATAGCAACCTGTACTTGTTTCCTAAGGCTGCCATATCACCATGCCAAAGCTGGTTGGCTTAAAACAACAGAAATTTATTGTCTCATAGCTCTGGAGGCTAACAAGTCCAAGATTAAGGCACCAGAAAATCTGGTGTCTGGTGAGAGCCTGTTTCCCTGTTTCCCGGGTCATAGATGGCACCTTCTCACTGTGTCTCCACATGATGGACGGGGCAAGGCAGCTCTCTTTGGTCTCTTTTATAAGAGCATTAATCCCATTCATAAGGGCTCCACTGCCATGATGTAATCACCTTACAAAGGCCTTCCAGTATCATCACCTTAGGGGTAGGAACTCAACATATAAATTTGGCAAGGACACAAATATTCAAGCACAGCAAAAAGTTTATATGTATTTATCTGCCCCTTCCTAGAACTGACCAAAGACTAGAGCTTGGGGCTAGCCCACTGCTCTGGACATACATGCTTTCCCCTCCCATCTCATGCCTCCCAGAGAAACTGCAGCTCCTGCATGCTCCCAGTGGAACTACTCTAACAACAAACAGCTACTGGAGAAGCAATGTTACCCTCTCAAATGCAATATTCCTGGACTACGTGCTAATAAGTTACATTTAAGAAAACTACCACTTACCCATCGACTATTTTCTTTGAATTTTTTGTCTACTGTTTTTGTCCACATAATCTGCTTCTCATGATACCCTCAAGAGATAGGCAGAACAATTATTACAGGTATACCTTGGACATATTGTTTGTTTGGTTTGGTTCCAGACCACAATAAAGTGAGTCATACAAATTTTTTGGTTTCCCAGAGTTAGGTACTTGCTCTAGGTTAGGCTTTGGCTTAAAGAAATGTTGTATGTAGTTTAATGTTCCATCCAGACCACTCAAACGTTCCCCATATCAGCAATAAGACTGTTTGCTCTCTTACCATTCATGTATTCACTAGAACGGCACTTTTAATTTCCTTCAAGAATTTTTCCTTTGCATTCACAGCTTGTCTAACTGCTTGGCACAAGAGCTCTAGCTTTTGGTCCATCTCAGCTTTTACATACCTTCCTCACTAAGCTTAATCATTTCTAGCTTTTGATTCAAAGTGAGGGACACATGATTCTTCCTTTCACTTGAACAGTTAGAGGGCATTGCAGGGTTATTAATGGGCCTAATTTCAATATTGTTGTGTCTCAGGGAAGAGGGAGGATCAAGGAGGGGTAGAGAGATGGAGGAACAGCCTGTCGGTGTAGAAGCCAGAACACACACAAGATTTATTGATTAAGTTTGCCGTCTTTTATGGACATGGTTCGTGGCACCCCAAAACAATTACAATAGTAACATCAAAGATCAATGAACACAGATCACTGTAACAGATATAATAATAATGAAAAAGTCTTAAATATTGTGAAAATTTTTCACCTGTGAAACAGACACAAAGTGAGCACATGCTGTTGGATAAATGGCACCAATAGCCTTGCTTGACGCAAGGTTGCCACAAACCTTCAGTTTGTAAAAAATGCAAATCTGTGAAAAACAATAAAGCACAATTTTTAAAAATAAGAATCAAAAAAGCTAAGAGGAATTCACAAATGTGCAAAACAATTTAGAAGGTGGTCCAGAATCCCAGAATCTTTTCTCCCCCTAAAGAACCTTCACTGCCCTCCCAACTGTGACATGGCCTTTGAAATCAGGGAGAATAGGGTCATAAGGTTTTTGAAGTGGAAGGAAATTAATTTTATTAAGTAGTACAGAAGGGAGAGTAGAAAACAAACAATTCCCAGGACACATAATAAAACACTGGACAACTGTCACTACCTTGAGGTGATCAGTGTTGGTGAATATTTTCACCTTTCCAAGCAAGAGAAATGTGAAATATGGATAAACTTAGAAAATGAAAAACTTAATACCTATGAAGTCCTTCCAACAAAAAGTAAAGTTTTATCATAATTACTGGCTCTGAAGTAATTTGGAAGCCCTACAATGACCTATTCTGTGGGTTAAAAACTGCCATCCTTCACAAAACTAGTCTCTACCAAGTCAATTTCTGAAACGATCAATAGTAACATACTCAAAAAAGAATGTCTGAGAAATAATAAGAGCCAATAAAACTAATCACGTCAGAGAAAACTCAAGCATGACCTTTCGAGCAATACCGTTTGTTGAGCTGACACTCTGCAAGACAAATAACTTTTAAATAAGTGAACACAGGCCAACAGTGAGAAAAAGAACTGTATATGAGCAGAATTTCAACATAAAGCTCTAGTATGGCTTTCAAAGCAATCATGCCTTCACCAGAAACAAAACAGCTTCAATTTAAAGAATTTATCACAGGAATGATAAAATCTTTTGAAATGTCAGCACTAGGTCTATAAATTATCAAAGGAAAAGAAAATTAAAAATAAAAATGAAAAACTTGCTGACAACAGCAAAAAAGCTACAAAAATCCACCACCTTGTCAAATTATCTTTCTTTTTTTGGCCCTCTGGCATCAGTCTCCCATCCTCTGAAACTCATCCAAATGCCATAGCAAACAGTTAAATATTTTATTCAGGTGTATGTTTATGTGCCTGTTTTAAAAGACATCTTTACCCACTACCCTCCATTTATCTGTCATAGTCTTTTACCATCAAGAGCATGCCTATTCTCAGTACTATGTAATATTTATGAGATACTCACAGTGTGCTCAATGCAGATATCAACTGAAGGTCTGTCATCTCTATACTCAACCTTCTTGACCCAGAATCGCAGAGAAATTGATAAATAAACAACTACAGTAACAATATCAACAACAACAATATCTTTTAACAGATATTGAGCTGTTGCTTTGCACCAGCACTGTGCTAAGGGCTCCACATATAATCTTATTTCATATGCACAACAGATGTGCAATATAGGTGTTCTAAGTATCCCCATTTTACAATGAAGAAAATTGAGACTGAGAAATGTTAGGGAACATCCCCAAAACCACACAACCAATATACGCCCAGGGTCTTTCCAGACTCAAGGGTCTTCCTGACTCAGATGCCTTACAAACAGCACTTAACCAACAGGCTGGATGACTTCACTAGTTCACCTCTTCTCAGTGCATGTTGTTGAAAGAGATACTGTAGTGGAGTGTGTTTTCTTCATGCAGTGTGTTGTTGACACTCATCTGAATTAATGCATAAAGTGAAAAGGTGTTGAGAACAGTTGAAAAGTACTATGGTACAAATGATGATATGGCATAAATACAATGAAATGGAAAAATGTGAAAAAGAAAAAAGCAGATTGTAAAACAATATAGACAAAAGTACAAAATAATGTTAGCTAGCCTTTATTGTTTACTATATCTCAGATATTTTCCAAGTTATTATCCTGTATTAATATATTGACTCTTTATAATAGCTCTATTTATTTACATATACCAGATATATTAGTTTTCTAGGGCTGTGGTAACAATTCTCACAACCTTAGCAGCTTAAACAACACAAATTTAGTATCTTTTAAGTTTTTATTTTATTATTTTATTTTTTTTTTTTTTTAGAGACAGAGTCTCACTCTGTCTCTCCAGTTTGGAGTGCAATAGAGTGATCACAGCTCGCTATAACCTTGAACTCATGAACTCAAGTGATCCTCTGGTCTCAGCCTCCTGAGTAACTGAGACTACAGATGCACACCACCATGCCCCACTAATTTTTACGTTTTTTGTAGAGATGGGGTCTTGCTATGTTGCCCAGTCTAGCCTCAAGTGATCCTCCTTGTCTTGGCCTCCCAAAGTGCAAGGATTACAAGTGTGAGCCATCACACCTGGCCTAAAAATTTGTATCTTACACTTAGTTCTATAGTTCAGAATTCTGAAACGGAGCTCACTGGGCTATAATCTAGGCATTGGTAAGGCCGTATTTCTTTCCAGAGGCTCTAAGGAACAATCTGTTTCTTTGGCCTTTCCAGCTTCTAGCCACATTCCTTGGCTCTTGACCATCTTCCTCTATTTTCAAAGCCAGCAATAACATGCCAAGACTTCCTCATGCTGCCATCTCTCTGATTCTGTCTTCCAATTCCCTCTTCCACTTTTAAAGACCCTTGTGATTACACTGGGCCCACCCAGATAATCCAAGATACTCTCCCTATTTTATGGTCAGCTGATTAGCAACCTTAATTCTATCTGCAACCTTAATTCTCCTTTGCTGTGTAACCTAACATATTTACAGGTTTGTAGGATTGGGATGTAGACATCTTTAGGGGCCATTATTCTGCCTAGCAGAGTTGTCTTCTGATCCCAAAAGATTCACACATGTCCCAAGCCATTACACCAGGTAATTCTCATTGAATGTTCTCTATTAGAGCTCCTGCTATCAAAATACAGAAGCTAAAAATGTTCATACAGTATGAAATAAATCCCAAAATTAAATAATAAAATATTAACAATATTTATTGGTCAGACATGGTGGTTCATGCCTGTAACCTCAGTGCTTTGGGAGGTCTACACAGGAGGATCACTTGAGCCCAGGAGGTCAAGGCCAGCCTGGGCCACATAGCGAGACTTCATCTCTACAAAAAATTAAAAAATAGCCAGATGTGGTAGCATGCTAATTGGGAAGCTGAGGTGGGAGGATCACTTGAGCCTAAACCGTTCAAAGTTACAGCGAGCTATAATCACACCACTGCACTCCAGTGTGGGTGACAGAGTGAGACATTGTCTCTAAAAAAAGCAAAATCAATGTTTAGCTCTGGGTAGTAGAATTATGTGTGGTTTTTGTTTCTCTCTTACTATGTGATCCATAATTTTATTTATTTATTTATTTATTTATTTATTTATTTATTTATTTTGAGACGGAGTCTTGCTCTATTGCCCAGGCTGGAGTGCAGTGGCGAAATCTTGGCTCACTGCAAGCTCTGCCTCCCAGGTTCATGCCATTCTTCTGCCTCAGCCTCCCGAGTAGCTGGGACCACAGGCACCCGCCACCATGCCCAGCTAATTTTTTGTATTTTTAGTAGAGACGGGGTTTCACCATGTTAGCCAGGATGGTCTCATCTCCTGACCTCGTGATCCATCTGCCTTGGCCTCCGAAAGTACTGGGATTACAGGCATGAGCCACCACTCCCAGCCGTGATCCATAATTTTTACAACAAGCATGAATAACTTATGCAATGAGAAAACGTTATTTTAAAAAATAAAATGTAGGCCGGGCGCGGTGGCTCACGCTTGTAATCCCAGCACTTTGGGAGGCCGAGGCGGGTGGATCACGAGGTCAGGAGATCGAGACCACAGTGAAACCCCGTCTCTACTAAAAATACAAAAACAGCCGGGCGTGGTGGCGGGCGCCTGTAGTCCTAGCTACTCGGAGAGGCTGAGGCAGGAGAATGGCGTGAACCCGGGAGGCGGAGCTTGCAGTGAGCCGAGACTGCGCCACTGCACTCCAGCCTGGGCGACAGAGCGACACTCCGTCTCAAAAAAATAAAATAAAATAAAATAAAATAAAATGTGTTGAAATGAGTGTCAATAAAAGAAGGTGCAGGATGACAGAGGGGCAACAAGGGTAGCACCACCAGCTGCACTCAGATGGGAAGGGAATTAAAAGCTGTCACTGAGAGGGAGTATGCCAGATGGAGAAATGAGCAAGGAGTCTGATGGGCCAATCCAAACCAAAGAATGAAGTCAAGGGCTGGAGGCCAGTTGCTCTTGTCGCCTCCTCACCATCACTCACTGCATAAGGCATGAGTTGGGGATGGGCAGTTTGCTCATGATAAAGGACTCAGATTTGGCAAAAACCACAAAAGGAATCTAAGAAAAAGGAAGGACATGGGTAAATCGAAAACCAAACTCATAGACTTGTGTTGAATAAAAGAAAGAACACAGAAAAACAAGTTCAAGTCCCACCTTCACAATTTACAGCTGTGCCAACCTGGGCCAGTCTAGCTGCCTATCTGGTCTTTGGTTTCCATAACTTTAAAATAGAAATGAGAATAATGCCGTGCCTCCCAGAGTTGTTATGAATATTAAATTACATGGTATACTTAGAAAACTATAAAGAATCATCATGGGGAAGGAAGGAGGAACCTGTGGTCCAAAAAGCAGCAGCTAAAATGTCTCAGCCAAATAAAGGTAGAAAGTTGCAGGTAGGTGCAAGGTAGGCTGGCATTTGAGTAGTTTATGGGGATAGATTATTTTTAACAACATAAAGACAGAGGTTCCAGGAAGTTAATTAACTTGTCTCAAGTTAACAACAATAAATGGTAGAGTTGGAACCCTCTGGCTTCCAAGTCTGCTTTTTTCTCTGTCTCTAATATATGCCTTGTGAAACAAGAGATTGAAGGTGTTGAGAAAGTGGCAGAGCAGGGATTAGAGTCTAGATCTACCATCAAGTGTAAGTGAGTGTTCTCTCTATGCTGTACACTGTTGTAAGTACTTTGTATATAGTAACTTATTAAATCATCCCAGTATCCATGGAAGGAAATTGTCCCCATTTTTATAGATGAGAAAACTGATGCATCGAAAGATTCAATAAAACCTGGGATCACACAGATAGTAGATGAGCAAATCAAGATTTGAATCCAGGCAGTATAGCACCACAATCTGTATTCACAATCACAAAGCCATGTTGCTCGTGAGCAGGTGTATACACATATATTCTGCCAGACTGCTCTGCAACTCCTTAAGCATTGTCTGCAAGCCCCCACATCCATTCTACAGGGTCATGTACATAACAAATGCTCTTGAAAGATTTGTTAAGTTCAGAAATGGCCTTGGAATGCAGTAATATTCAGGGACATGATAAGGAATGAGGAGGAAAAAGCAGACATTCTGGGTGATGTACTAGATATGGAATGCCAAAGGGACAACATAAGGAAGGTGCCTAGATTAAGGGACCAGGGACTGGCTGGATCCACACAGAAGGGGGCAGGAGCTCTGTTGAAAGACGGCTGGGAGAGGAAGAGGAAAATGAAGTAAAAGGAAAAGGGGAGGATAGGGAAATCATCTAGTAATCATATAGGAGATGAGTTCCTCAAGATAATATGTTGATATAGTATCTTTAATTATGCAAAAGAAAATATAAAACTGAAGAAAAAATTACTGCTAGAAATAAAGTAGAACAGGCATGGTTCCTCAAAAGACATTCTGGGAGAAGAAAAGTTTTCAATGCATATGCAAAAATATACAAACAATAAAACACTCCATAATTCTAACCATTAACCCAATGCCCTATTTCCAAACAGTCAGGTTTAGTTAATAGCTTTTATAGTGAATTTAATTTTCAATTTGTGAGATGTCAATCTGGGAGGCTTTGTTGGAAACCAATGAGGTGAGATTACTCTAGCAATTACACCCAAATAATGGGTGACTGCATTCGACAAAGCTGTAGATTAAAAATGTGTTTCTTTTCATTAGAGAGAATGAACAGCACAGAAAAGAGGGCATTTGGGACAACACATTGGAAAAGGTGCTCACTGTAAATATATAGTGAGCTTTCATGGGACACATTTCTAGAATCCTATAGAAAAATTCCACCAATATACTTGTGTTTAAAAAAATAAAAAGGCAGCACTATTTAGCTTACTAAATTCAGCATAAGGCTCATAGATGGACAGATACTATCTGTCCCATGACTACTCAATCCAAGGTATACAGTCAGATGAGCACCTAACACAATTTGGCTTGCTGAGTTTTCAAGAAAGCAGTGTACTTTATCTGTACAGCTGCCCATTTCAACTGTCCCTTCTATGCTCATAGGAGCAGGAAAAGAAGGCCCTTGGAAATTGCCAATCTGGAATTGAAAACTTAAATCCTCCAGACAACCATTAACTTTTAAAGGACATCTAAAAGTGCAGCTCTGTGATAACCAACAAGATGATGGTGATAGTTCTGCCTATGACTGAATACACAAATCTCTTAAACCTCTACAGCTGCTCAACAAAACAAAGAAATAAACCTTGCATTTTGCAGAGAAACCATTCTATCATGTTATTCAACAAATTTGTATTCATCTCTGACTATGTTACTGTTACTGAGTATACGCAGTCACAATGGTGAGCAAAAATGAAAACAATTTCTGCCTTCATGGAGTTCACAGTATAGAGGGAAGACAAGCATTAACGCATAATCACACAAATAAATGTACAACAAAAACTGTGATCCATGTTATGAATTTAAAAGGTGTCCCTGTGGAAAAAAAAACAACCTTGAGCTGAGATCTGGAAAGTAAATCAGAGGTGACCAGGGCAAGACAGGGGTGATGTGCTGGATAAGGAGAATAAGGATCTTCCTGGAAGAGGGGACCGTATATACAAAGGTCCTGTAGCAAGAGGGACCACAATACAGTTAAGGAACTGAAAGAAGGTGCAGGAAGCCTGAGGGGCTACGGATGAGCTGAGATGGGAGAGACAGGCATGGTCAAACCATGCCAAGTGGAGGATTTAGGTTATTATAAATGCAGAAGAAAGCCATCTGAAGCAGAGGCTGATAAAGAAGTTATGATATGAATCAGATTTACGTTTTGAAAAATCACTGTAGCTGCCCAGTGGTAAATAAATCAGTGGAGGCAAGCAATATGTCAGAACTAAAGTGATGGAGATTAGAGATTTCTGAACTTACATGACATCATATAAAAAGTATTTGGGCAGAGCAATGAATAGCAGCCTCTTAATCCATGGTTGGCCTGCCAGGGCACAGATTGGTTAAAAACACAGACTGCTGGTTTGGAATCCCAGGAATGCCACTGTGTGCCCTTGTATAATTTATATAATCTCTCTGCCTCAGTTTTCTCACTGTAAAATGAGAATAATAGTATAGGTTTCAAAATCTTCATGACCAAATATATTTTGAAATTCAGAATTTTTTGGACTTTTGAAAGGCATGAGATTATACTAAATATTCTGTAACACCCCCAGCAGAGTCTTGGGTAGGACCCCATATTCAAACATATTAATATTCAAACAGATTTTGAAGCAAGATGTATGATTATTAACACTATGTGGAATAAAGACCAATAAGTAGACTTATGTCAATCCAGATCAAGTTTCGCCATCAAATGAGTTTGCACCAACTTTCAAGAAAATTCTGTTTTTTCAGAATCTTTTGAAATTTAGAACTGCAAATGAGGGACTATGCATATGTAGTACCTTCCTCCTAGGGTTATTTTGAGGAATAAATGAATCATTGTAAACCCTTGGGAAAGTGTTTGGCACATAGTAAACAGCATTTGTTAAGTAAATAAAGCTCTTATGTACCAAACTAGCTAGCTGCATGAACTTAGGAGTTCCTACTCTGTAAATGGAAGGATGATAAGATGACCTCTGAGGTCCTTCCGGCTTTCAAGTTCCATAAGACTCCAAAGTGTCTTGAGGAATGTCTGTTTCCAATACTTTGTGGAAAAGCCAGGAGAGGACCCTGAATCTATTCCTCATCAGTGTTAAAAGAAAAACTTTGGGCAAATTAAATTCACCAGAGTTTAATTGAGCAAAGAATAATTTGAGAATTGGGCAGCCCCCTGATCCAGAATAGCTTCAGAGCAATGATGACACCAGACCAATTGTCCCATAGCACTAATGTTTATGGTTTCTTTTGAATAAACATAGAAATTGATCCTCCCAATCTTAAAAGTGGAGGAAGTTAGAATTGTCTTATTTGAGTTTCTTTCTCAGAAAACCAACCATCAGGCCTCCCAGATAGTATCGAGGAACTGAAACTTACCAGACACCACATCTGGACAATGAAACACCAGATCTCTCACCCATCATGATTGCCTAACTGACTCCCTGCTTCCTGTTGACCAATTCCTCTTCCTTACCCCTCATTAACTTACGTTTTCCTGCATGTAGTTACATTTCTTCCCTGCTATATAAACCCCTGATTTTGGTTGTCAGGGTGATGAATTTGAGACTGATCTCCCATCTCCTCAGCTACAGCAACCCATTAAAGCCTTCTTCTCTGGTAATACTCATTGTCTCAGTGATCGGCTTTCTATGCAGGGAGCAGCAAGAACCAGACCAAACTGCTGGCATTTTCGTAATAATGGGGTGGTGGGGGACACATAAGTGAGGTACAGAAACAGTTGGACTGGGTACAGCTTGGCGTTTGTCTTATTAGAACATGGGTTGAACAGTTGGCAGCCTGTGACAGGCTAAAATTCTATGATTGGTACAAGAGTAGGTTATAGTCTGTTTACACATCTAGTTAGGTTACAGTGCACTGTGTAAGGAGAAACCTTTAGGCCAAACTTAAAGTACGTAAGGAGGCCCCTTTAGGCTACACTTAAATTAACAACAGGTAATGATGATGCTATAGCCATTTGATACCTGGTCCTCCCACCTCTTCTGTCCCACTGGTCAGTTCATTTACACTCAGACTCATTTCTGTATTTACCTCTCTTCTAATACCATCTCACCCTCACCCTCCTACACCTCAGCCTGAACAGCCTCCCCTTCCTCATAGCACTCTTACCACAGATTCAGTCATGCCCTAAGCTCCTAATCACTGATACAAATCACCAGACTCCCAGAAAAAACAAACTCCTGAGCCAATCCTTGCCTGGGAAATGGAAGCTGACAGCTATTCTCACTGTGCTTGCTTTCAAATGTGTTGGGAGCATGGTCAAACTGGGCATCAAACAGTCTAGCCATATGACTTCGGGAGAGTCAGAAACTTAACTGCTCAGAACCTTAGCTCCCTTATGTGCAACATCAGAATGATAATAATAGCAATAGAACCTTCTTCACACCCCTACTGTGAGGGTCACACTAGGAGTAACACAAGTAAAAGTTACCTTACAAAGTGCAGCATATTGTTATTATCAGCTGTTGCTGCCAGATGAGGTGTCAGAGTCCCAGCATCAGGAAGTGGTTGGTTCATGGGTCATAGGATAGTAAGAAGAATTTACCAACAATTGTATAGGTTTGAAGAAGAAAATTTTATTAGATAGAAAGAACACTGCAGAAGAATGAATGGGGTGCCTCAGCAAGAGAGGAATGAGCACAATGTGGTGGATTTTTCCTTGGGAATATTTATGAATCTTAAAGTGGGTACTTAAGGTTAATTTGAACCATATTAGCGATGTAAGTCATGAAAAATGATTGCATTTGTAGGCGTTTTGGTACCTTGATGTCAGCAAGGGTTGCACAATGAGTTTCAACATGCATGCATTCCAGAGATGTACAGCAATTCTAATTACTTATACATTTTTGGGAAAGAAACCTGCAACCAGATGCCTGCTTTAGATAACAGGGAAGTCTAATATTCTAAATTCCTCAAATAAGGAGTTTTGTCTCTGGATGGCCTGCTTGATGGCCACCAGATCTTTGCTTTCCTTGATTGCCTTATAATTGAAATTCTTTCTGGAAGGAAAGATGTCCTGATAACGAATAGTCCTCCCAGGAAAAGAAAAATCTGCATTTTCAATGCTTTATTAAAAAAGGAAACAAGCATTTATTGACATCTTTACATATGCCAATGCAATCTGAGAGACTACACTTATATCAATTAAGACAGACACTAAGGTTAAAGAAACCAGGTTACCTACCAGTAGAGGGTTCAGGGCCTGGCTGGCATGGTAA
Organism: Nomascus leucogenys; assembly: GCF_006542625.1. Taxonomy (NCBI): domain Eukaryota; kingdom Metazoa; phylum Chordata; class Mammalia; order Primates; family Hylobatidae; genus Nomascus; species Nomascus leucogenys. Next base: position 61,133,324 of record NC_044401.1, on the reverse strand, counting down.
ATTTCTAAATGCCCACACATAAACTGCCTAACAATAGGAGCTATCAGGCGGATTTACAACCCAGACCACTATAACTCTGAACACAGGACCAAGAGCCAGCCTTACAAACATTTTCTGATAAGCTATTGAAGAACTTAGACCAGTTTCAGCAGCTTATAGAGACTGCACACAAAATGTTTTTGTGTCCTATAGTTCACTTTTTGATGTACAGAGCCAAATTTTAATGCTAAAACCCCACCCCAAAGTGAACATGGGATGTATGTTACACATACACTTACCTGTCAGGCATGCTCACAGCTCCCATCATAAACATGTGTAGCTTTTCCCCAAACCCACTGAATATGCATGATATAGACCCTGTGAAGCATAAAACCCAACCTGTCCTTTCCCTCTTCAAAGAGAGAGCACGTTCAGTCCACGCTGGAGACTTTCTCTTCCTGGTTTGCAAACTGATATCACCAATAAAAGTCTCCTTTCTACTATTTAGCCATCCTGGTGGTCTTTTGGAAGACGCCAGGCACTATTCTAGATATTTTTAGATGTATTACATTATTCAATCAGAAAATTTACTTTTGTGGACAATGTCATCATATCATATACCTTATTAAATTATTATATGTTTCTTGGTCTTTATTTCAAAACAAATTCAGTTTGATGAAAGTCAGATTTATTAATCATAGATTGGTAGCTTAGAAATAATAACACCTTAAATCAGTACAGCACTTGACATTCTATAAAGGGCTTGGCCAGTCACTGCTGAGCTTGATTGTCCCAACAAGATACAATTATTAGCACTGCTTGACAGAGAAGGAAACTGAGGCTGAGATAATGGCCCTGTCAGAGGCATTTGAACCAGAGGGAACCATTTGAATAGGAGCTGGGTAAAATAAGGCTGAGACCTACTGAGCTGCATTCCCCAGAGGTTAGGCATTCTTAGTCATAGGATGAGATAGGAGGCTGGCACAAGATACAGATCACAAAGACCTTGCTGATAAAAGAAGATGCAGTAAAAAAGCTGGCCAAAACTCACCAAAACCAAGATGGCAATGAAGTGACCGCCGATTGTCCTCACTGCTCATTATATGCTAACTATAATGCATTAGCATGCTAAAAAGCACTCTCACCAGTGCCATGACAGTTTACAAATGCCATGGAAACATCCAGAAGTTACCATATATGGTCTAAAAGGGGAAGAAACCCTCAGTTCTGGGTTTGCTTGCCCCTTTCCTGGAAAACTCATGAATAAGCCACCCCTTGTTTAGCATATAATCAAGAAACAACTATAAGTATACTGAGTTGAGCCACCCATACTCTGCCTATGGAGTAGGCATTCTTTTGTTTCTTTAGTTCTCTAACAAACTTGCTTTCACTCTTCTCTATGGACTCACCCCAAATTCTTTCTTGCACAAGGTCCAAGAACCCTCTCTTGAGGTGTGGGTCAGGACCCCTTTTCAGTAACAGCCTGATAACAGGAGAATGGCATGAACCTGGGAGGCAGAGGTTACAGTGGGGAACTCAGGAATTGAACCCAGGTCTACAGAACGCATGCTCTTAACCACTGTGCTCTAATCATTGTCTCTGCAGTCCTGAGAAGGAGTACGCTTCAGCCATATTTTAATGAACGAGTGCTAAATTTCTGTGCTCAGATAATTTCTTCAAGCTATGTCATTTGGAAGGAAAATAAAACAGCATGGGACACAGCAAAAAGTGGTGAGTTTCATTAAACTGATGTAACAAATGGAAGCACAGAGGAAGAAACACTCTTATGGTCACTTGCAACATGTAAATAAAAAAGCAAGGTTTGCACCATAGTGCAGTTCTCCACCCTCCCTGGCAAGTCCTCCTAATAACTCTGATTTATGGTATGTAAAGTTCTACAGCAGAAGGAAAATCAACTCCTGTTTACCTTGCCTCACCATTTCCCTTCCCATCTCAAAAGGTACTGTGCAAAGCCACTGTGCACACTTAATAGTTTCTTCCACATTTCAAGATGCTTTTTCTCACTGCTTTTTGCTTTTTTTCCTGCAATGAGACAGAGAAGCAATTACCTCTCCATCTGCTCATCTTGACACCTATGCTTCACTGGGCTAGAAAGAAGAGGAAATGAGAATGGGAAATCTAAAACCAAAGGCCTAGAGCCTGAAGAAGATGTACAAAGTTTTTAATTCAATGAGATTTGCATGAAAACTTGCAGTTCAAGTTTCTATCCTACTCCATTTCTAAGAAAAACCTAATTGCATCTAAGGCAAGACAAACAGAACTGTATTTTTTAAAATAATACTTTTAAAGTTCAGAGAATCTAGTATAACTCTATCTTGCATTTCTACAGTGATTTACGCTTAACAAAGCATTCACATACATTATCTCACTTATTTCTTAAAGCAGTGCTAATTCCTTAAGCAATCATTTGAACTTGGAATGTAAAAGGATTTGGCAGAAAAAAAATCATCATTTTGAGTGCCTACGGAGTGCTAGTCATTGTACGGAGTGATTTGCATTCATTATCTCCAATCCCTACAACAACTCAGCAAGGCAGGAACATCAGCCCTGGTCCCTGCAGAGTTTAAAGTCATCCAACAAGGATTGCTGCAGTAACCTGAGGCTAGCAACAGCTCTGAGAACTCAGAGAGGGTAGCAAATGGCAACACCAACTATGGCTTTCCATGGAGTGAGGAACCAACCCTTGTGATATGACAGGGAAAAAATGAGGGGAATAGATACTCTTAACTCACTGCTCACCTGCTGTGTAATCTACTGCTTCTGCCTCCCTTCCTGCTCCATTGTCTAAACACAATTGGAACCAGAGGACAAGTGATCCCACTAATGAAACCCAATAGAATGAGCCTCCTGGGGCATAAAGCAGGGTAGGGAATGGTGAAAAGCGAATCTGGAAGGGAAACAGAAGACATTCAGCACAGTCCATCCCTCCCCCAGCAACACTCCCCCAGGAAGCCTCCCCTATCATTTACCGTTATTTTTAATTCAATTGCAAAAATGCCAAAACAGGATGAAATGATATCAATTCAGTCATCTTCCCAACAGAAACCCAAAACATGAGCAACCACCAAAAGATGGTTTTCATAAAACTATCTTTTTTCATAAAAACATGAGTGTAAAAGGTGAGGAGATAACTAGTTAACATAAAATATAACTGTTATATTTCTGAAACCAACCAAATTGTCTCATAGAATGATGTTTGTGGTTCTTGAATAAACATAGAAATTGGCCCTCCTGGTATTAAAGCTTGAAACTTACATTTGTCTTATCCGACAAATTTTCCTTTCTCAGGAAATCGACCCTCAGGCTTCCCAGATAGTATCAACGAAACTGAAACTCACCAGATCGGTGAGATGCCAGACCCCTTATTCCTCCTGATTGCTTCCTTACTCTTTCTTAATTTCTGTTTTCTAAATAGCTTCCTGCTATATACACCCCCAACCCCATTTTAGCTGGTGAGAAAGAACAGAGTTGAGGCTTGGCTCCCATCTTCCCGGCTGATGTCACCTGCAATATAACAAAGCCTCATCCCCTCGCAAAACTCATTGTTTCAATGATTGGCTTTCTGAGCAGTCAACGAAAGGACCTAGACCAAACACCTGGCATTTCCATAACAGTTCCTGTAGCTTCGCATGTGAGCATAAAACCTAAGTTGATAAGCGTAGCAGCCAGCCTTCTTCCACCACTATTCCTTGTTTGCCCTATCCTCTGCCCACTTCTCAACTGGATGGTGTTCCTTATTGAAAAATTAACCACAATCTTGATTTATGAAGGGCCTGAATTCAATAGGGGATAACCTCATTATCCCTTGGTAATCAGGACCAGTCACCTCACTGAATGCAGTGACCCCTTTTCTATACAATGGTCCAGCTACATGAGGAGCTCAAAATGGCCAGAGGCAGCTTCAGCTTCCAATTCACTAGGACCATGACTCCTTTAGAAGTAATCTTTCTTTGGGCATTAGGATCTCCAGAACGTTAAGTAGAAGTACTTCCAATGGGTTATTTGATCTATCAGTAAGACAGGCCACTCCCACCTCCACACTTGGTTCCCATACCTGGGCATTCTGGTTATAAGGGATGACACTATATCCTAGCCATTGGTTTTGAGGCGTATATACCATATCATGAAGGAGAGCACTCCAAATTTGTAGAACGTTGCCTTCCTACCATCTTCATAACTGAGCCTTTGGCACGCCATCCCACTATTCTGTTAAGTAGCTGCTTCTAGGTGATGTTGCACATGATAATGCCAAAGAATTCCATCAGGCTAAGTTGACTATGTCATACCTTTTGCAAGAAAAACTGACCCCAAGTCATAAATAATATTGGGACAGATAAGGCATTCTGTATAGGAGGCAACTGAGCAAGCTCTGGGGCATCCCCAGCATGGGCAGCTCATCCACCTGGTTATGGAGAGCCTCATCCACTCTGGGTGTTCTCTATGGACATTAACACAGTACACAAATATCTGTGCTCAATCCAAAGAAATCCATTCATATACTTCTCTCCCAGAATTCTGATGTCCTGCAGGTGCCCAGCCCTACTCAAGAGAGTGGGGAGTTTCGGGTCCAAACTCAACCTGAAACCAATTGTCAAGCGAGCCCTTTGGGGTCATTCATAGGTCATCCCCCCAGAGCACAGAACAAGGTAGAGAGGATAAAGACTGTAACCAGAGGGCAAAGATATTCAGCTCTGTAGATATTATTGTCCCTTTTTTTAGATAAAGAAACTGAGTCCAAAGAGCAAAAATATTTTGCCTTAAGTCACATAGCTAGAAGAGGAAGCTGAGGTTCAAATCTTCCATTCTAAAACTTGCGTTCTTCCCTAGGCCATTAGCACCACATGGAGGAGGAGAAAGCCTCTCAGCTTCCTGTCAAGCAGAATTAGGTTCATGTGAGATGCAAACCAATTACCAGCTTAAAACATTTTCTTACATTGATAAGTGAAATCCAAAGTTCCCTCCTGTGGTCATTAAAATTAAATCTTAAAGATTATGATGAGCAAGGAATTCAAAGAGCTTTATTAGCTTCCTCAGTGGAATGTGTTCTTAAAGATGGCTTCACCCCCAATCCTGAGCCACCACAATCACAGCCTCCAGAAAGACCAATCTGTCTAATAGCAATATAATGTGAGCCACATTATCAAAGTTTTCAAAATTTACATTTTAAATTTGAGCCACATTTTAAAAAGTAAAAAACAATGATAGTAATTTTAATAATATACTTTAACACAATATGTTCAAAATATTATTTCAACATGTAATCAATATAAAAATGTTTGTGGGGTTTTTTACATTCTTTATTTCATATTAAGTCTTCAAAATTCAAAGTGTATTTTGTACTTACAGCACATCTCAATTCAAACTTGCCACATGTCAAATGTTCAATAGCTGCATATTGCTGATGCCTACCTATTGAGCAGCATGGTTCTAAAGATGAGAAGGCCTTCCACCTGCTGGCTGTGTGTCTTCTCAACATCTCAGATGCCATATCCTGAAAATAGGGATCATAGTACTCTTGGGACTAAAATAAATAATGATAATAATAATAAGAAGAAATAATAATAACATGAATAGGTAATATTTATTTATTTGTCATGTGACAGGCACACTAAATTTTAGAGAACTTATAGCACTTAATTCTTATAACAAAATACAGTGAAAAATCGACACTTAAAATGATTAAGTATCTTGCCCCAGGTCACAACTAAGATAACAATTGGAGCACTGACAATCTGACTACCGGACCTGAACCCTTTTATGAAAATAATAATAATAATAACAATAATAGCTACAAATATTATATTTAAATACCCAGGAAGTTGATAGAATCAACAAGGCCAACAGCAAGGCCTCAGCAGGGCCAACCTTGCATGATAAATGGAGCCATTATTACGACACTGTCCGCAAGAGCTTAGAATGTTGTAGAGAGAAAGAACACATAGGATGAGATAACTAGTCACAGAAGGCAGTTTATGGCATGTAACAGGCAAACAAAGGTGAGCTCTACACAAATCCTTGGGGGCAGTGATCTGTGTAGAGTCTTAGGGCCCTGCAAGGGAGAGATGAAATACAACAGCAAATGCAAGTAGGTCCCACTTCAAGGTCATGTGTGACTTGTGCAATCACTTAGGGCACTGTGCTCAGAAGAGTGCCACACTTGGTTAAATATTCAACTATCATGGTCTTGAAATTCTCAATAATTTTATCACTGAACTTTTATTTTTTAAGTGAAGTCTGCTGGGACAATGGAGAATGCTCATGAGCAGAGGAGATACAGGTAACATGCAATCTATGTGTCCTCTTCTATTTCTTGCTGCCTATTTGCATACAGCATTCATGATGTCCCATGAGCACATGTGTGGGAGTTTACTGAGATTTAAAGGGAATACAAGGTGAGTGTGTTATGAATATAACTTGAGAACTAAGCTCTGATTTTTTATCTTGCCCAAATTCCTACCTAAGGGGTCTAGGGGGTCATGCTCTACAAACCATAAACTCTGATCAGATGGGTTTTATTCTATATATCATGACTTACTTTTCAATCTGACTCTGGAATACCATTATGAGATAAGGAAAAATATATAACCCCAAAATATATTTTCTTGCCATACTTTGAAATTGCCCTGAAAAGTCTCTTGTGGGAAAAACCCATATCCTATAGAGAATGCCCTTTCCCCTTTGTTTTCCTTACTTTCTTTCCAGATCCAGGAGATAATCAGCTAAGAGCCAGATACCTTTTAGGTCTGATAAGAAACATACAACCTGCTCTCTCTGAAGTCTGCTATCTGAGAGATTCCTCTGCACAATAAAACTTAGTCTCCACAATCCTTTATCTTAACCTGAACATTCCTTTCCATTGATCCCAGGTCTTCACATAAACTCAACCAATTGTGACCCAGAAAATGTTTAAATTTACTGATAGTCTGGGAGCTCCCACTTTGAGTTGTCCCACCTTTCTGAACCCAACCAATGTATTTCTTAAATGTATTTGATTGATGTCTCATGCCTCCCTAAAATACATAAAACCAAGTTGTACCCCGCCCACCTTGGGCACATGCTCTCAGGACCTTCTGAGGGCTGTTTCACAGGCAGGGTCACTCAAATTTGGCTCAGAATCAATCTCTTAAAATATTATACAGAGTTTGACTGTTTTCATCAACAAACAGAGTAAGAGGACAGCACCCCGAGAAGCCACAACGTCTCTTTGAGCCAGAAATTGCTTCAATCACAGCATGAAGTCATTCTTTCTAAGAAACACACCATTCTAAGAAACACGAACAACCAATGAAATTCATCATATCCTTTCTTAATTATGCTACTTTATTAACTAACTACTCATGCTGAAAACAATGACATAGAAGAAAAGGGAAAGATAGGGCAACTCATATTTATTTTCCTTTCAGTCCTTTCCTTTTCTTTTTTTCTTTTTTTTTTTTTTTGAGACGGAGTCTCACTCTGTTGCCCAGGCTGGAGTGCAGTGGCACCATCTTGGCTCACTGCAAGCTCCACCTCCTGGGTTCACGCCATTCTCCTGCCTCAGCCTCCCGAGTAGCTGGGACTACAGGCGCCTGCTACCACGCCTGGCTAATTTTTTGTATATTTAGTAGAGATGGGGTTTCACCATGTTGGCCAGGATGGTCTCGATCTCTTGACCTCATGATCCACCTGCCTCGGCCTCCCAAAGTGCTGGGATTACAGGCATGACCCACCGCGCCCGGCCTCCTTTCAGTACTTTCTTACTCAATAGTAAGCTTAAGGCAGAGACATTGGTAGATTGTGTGCATATCAAGAAGAAAAATTATAAGTTGATTTAGCTTTGTGTAGCATTTTCACTGTTCTGGTAAGAATAATACATATATATTTGTCTCTATATATGTAAGCTATGAAAAACAAGTTGAGTAATTTTGGTGATTCTACATACAAGTTAATTACTCTTTTACTTGCATTTAAAACTGGCATTAGGAGGTGCTTCCACGATGGCTGAATAGGAACAGCTCCAGTCTGCAGCTCCCAGAGAGATTGACACAGAAGACAGGTGATTTCTGCATTTCTAACTGAAGAACCTGGTTCATCTCATTGAGACTGGATGGACAGTGGGTGCAGCCCACGGAGGGTGAGCCAAAGCAGGGTGGGGTATCGCCTCACCCGAAGCACCAGGGGTTGGGGGATTTACCTTTCCTAGCCAAGAGAAGCCATGAGAGACTGTAACAGGAGGAACAGTACACTCCTGCCCAAATACCGTGCCTTTCCCATGGTATTCGCAACCAGCAGACCAGGAGATTCCCTATGGTGCCTGGCTCAGCAGGTCCCATGCCCACAGAGCCCAGCAACCTAAGATCCACTGGCTTGAAATTCTCACTGCTAGTGCAAGAGTCTGAGACAACCTGGGAAGCTGGAGCTTGGCGGGGGGAGGGGCATCCACCATTGCTGAGGCTTGAGTAGGCGTTTTTATGCTCACAGTGTAAACAAAGCTGCCAGGAAGCTCAAACTGGGTGGAGCCCACCACAGCTCAGCAAGGCCAACTGCCTCTCTAGGTTCCATCTCTGTGGGAAGGGCATATGTGAACAAAAGGCAGCAGCCTCTGTCAGGGACTTATAGAAAAAACCCTCATCTCCCTGGGACAGAGCACCTGGGGGAAGCAGCAGCTGTGGGCACAGCTTCTGCAGACTTAAACATCCCTGCCTGACAGCTCTGAAGAGAGCAGTGGTTCCCCCAGCATGGTGTTGGAGCTCTGATAATGAACAGACTGCCTTGTCAAGTGGGTCCCTGACCCCTGTGTACCTGACAGGGAGACACCTCCCAGTAGGGGCCAACAGACACCTCATACAGGAGAGCACTGCTTGGCATCTGGCAGGTGCCCCTCTAAGACAAAGTTTCCAGAGTAAGGATCAGGCAGCAATATTTGCTGTTCTGCAGCCTCCACTAGTGATACCCAGGAAAACAGGGTCTGGAGTGGACCTCCAGCAAACTCCAACAGACCTGCAGCTAAGCGGCCTGACTGTTAGAAGGAAAACTAACAAATAGAAGGGGCATGACTGTTAGAAGGAAAACTAACAAATAGAAAGGAATAGCATCAACATTAACAAAAAGGACATCCACACCAAAACCCCATCTGTAGGTCACCAACATCAAAGACCAAAAGTAGATAAAACCAAGAAGATGAGGAGAAACCAGAGCAGAAAGCCTGAAAATTCCAAAAACCAAAACGCCCCTTCTCCTCCTAAGGATCACAACTCCTCGCCAGCAAGGGAGGAAAACTGGATGGAGAATGAGTTTGACAAGTTGACAGAAGTAGGCTTCAGAAGGTGGATAATAACAAACTTCTCCGAACTAAAGGAGCATGTTCTAACCCATCTCAAGGAAGCTAAAAACCTTGAAAACAGGTTAGAGGAATGGCGAACTACAATAACCAGTGTAGAGAAGAACATAAATGACCTGATGGAGCTGAAAAACACAGCATGAGAACTTCATGAAGCATACAGAAGCTTCACTAGATGATTTGATCAGGTGGAACAAAGGATATCAGTGATTGAAGGTCAAATTGATGAAATAAAGTAAGAAGACAAGATTAGAGAAAAAAAGAGTGAAAAGAAATGAACAAAGCCTCCAAGAAATATGGGACTATGTGAAAAGACCAAACCTAAGTTTGACTGGTGTACCTGAAAGTGATGGGGAGAATGGAACCAAGTTAGAAAACAGTCTTCAAGATATTAGTCAGGAGAACTTCCCCAACATAGCAAGGGAGGCCAACATTCAAATTCAGGAAATATAGAGAACACCACAAAGATATTCCTTGAGAAGAGCAACCCAAAGACACAAAATCATCAGATTCACCAAGGTTGAAATGAAGGAAAAATGTTAAAGGCAGCCAGAGGGAAAGGTTGGGTTACCCAGAAAGGGCAGCCCATCAGACTAACAGCTGATCTCTCGGCAGAAACCCTACAAGTCAGAAGAGAGTGGGGGCCAATATTCAACATTCTTAAAGAAAAGAATTTTCAACCCAGAATTTCATATCCAGCCAAACTAAGATTCATCAGCAAAGGAGAAATAAGATCCTTTACAGACAAGCAAATGCTAAGAGACTTTGTCACCACCAGGCCTGCCTTACAAGAGCTCCTGAAGGAAGCACTAAACATGGAAAGGAATAACTGGTACCAGCCACTGCAAAAACATGCCAAACTGTAAAGACCATCAACTCTATGAAGAAACTGCATCAACCAATGGGCAAAATAACCAGCTAGCATCATGATGACAGGATCAAATTCACACATAACAATATTAACCTTAAATGTAAATGGGCTAAATGCTCCAATTAAAAGACACAGACTGGCAAATTGGATAAACAGTCAAGACCCACTGGTGTGCGGTATTCAGGAGACCCAACTCACATGCAAAGACACACATACGCTCAAAATAAACGGATGGGGGAAGATCTACCAAGCAAATGGAAAGGAAAAACAAAAAGCAGGGGTTGCAATCCTAGTCTCTGATAAAACAGATTTTAAACCAACAAAGATCAAGAGAGACGAAGAAGGCCATTACATAATGGTAAAAGGATCAATTCAACAAGAAGAGCTAACTATCCTAAATATATATACACCCAATACAGGAGCACCCAGATTCATAAAGCAAGGTCTTAAAGACCTAAAAAGAGACTTAGACTCCTACACAATAATCATTGGAGACTGTAACAACACACTGTCAATATTAGACAGATCAAGGAGACAGAAAATTAACAAGGATATCCAGGACTTGAACTCAGCTCTGGACCATGAGGACCTAATAGACATCTACTGAACTCGGCCCCCTAAATTAACAGAATATACATTCTTCTCAGCACCACATCACACTTATTCTAAAATTGACCACATAATTGGAAGTAAAACACTCCTCAGCAAATGCAAAAGAACAGAAATCACAACAAACAGTCTCTCAGACCACAGTGCAATCAAATTAGAACTCTGGATTAAGAAACTCACTCAAAACTGCTCAACTACATGGAAACTGAACAACCTGCTCCTGAATGACTACTGGATAAATAACAAAATGAAGGCAGAAATAAAGATATTCTTTGAAACCAATGAGAACAAAGACATAATGTACCAGAATCTCTGGGACATATTTAAAGCAGTGTGTAGAGGGAAATTTATAGCACTAAATGCCCACAAGAGAAAGCAGGAAAGATCTAAAATCAACACCATAACATCACAATTAGAAGAACTAGAGAAGCAAGAGCAAACAAATTCAAAAGCTAGCAGAAGGCAAGAAATAACTAAGCTCAGAGCAGGACTAAAGGAGATAGAGACACAAAAAAACCCTTCAAAAAATCAATGAATACAGGAGCTGGTTTTTTGGAAAGATCAACAAAATAGATAAACCACTAGCAAGACTAATGAAGAAGAGAGAAGAATCAAATAGACCCAATAAAAAATGATAAAGGGGATATCACCACTGATCCCATGGAAATACAAACTACCATCAGAGAATAGTATAGACACCTCTACGCAAATAAATTAGAAAATCTAGAAGAAATTGATAAATTCCTGGACACAGACACCCACCCAAGACTAAACCAGGAAGAAACTGAATCTCTGAATAGACCAATGCCCTGAAATGCTCTGAAATTGAGGCAATAATTAATATCCTACCAACCAGAAAAAGTGCAGGACCAGATGGATTCAGAGCCAAATTCTACCAGAGGTACAAAGAGGAGTAGATACCATTCCTTCTGAAACTATTCCAATGAATAGAAAAAGAGGGAATCCTCCCTAACTCATTTTATGAGGCCAGCATCATCCTGATACCAAAGCCTGGCAGAGACACAACAAAAAAAAAAAGGGAATTTTAGACCAATATCCCTGATGAACATCAATGCGAAAATCCTCAATAAAATACCGGCAAACTGAATCCAGCAGCACATCAAAAAGCTTATCCACCACCAAGTCGGCTTCATCCCTGGGATGCAAGGCTGATTCAACGTACATAAATCAATAAACGTAATCCATCACGTAAACAGAACCAATGAGAAAAACCACATGATTATCTCAATAGATACAGAAGAGGCCTTGACAAAATTCAACAGCCCTTCATGCTAAAAACTCTCAATAAACTAGGTATTGATGGAACATATCTCAAAATAATAAGAGCTGTTTATTATAAACCCACAGACAATATCATACTGAATGGGAAAAAACGGAAAGCATGCCCTTGGAAAACTGGTACAAGACAAAGATGCCCTCTCTCACCACTCCTATTCAACATAGTATTAGAAGTTCTGGCCAGGGCAATTAGGCAAGAGAAAGAAAAAAAGGGTATTCAATTAGGAAAAGAGGAAGTCAAATTGTCTCTGTTTGCAGACGACATGTTTATATATTTAGAAAACCCCATCATCTCAGCCCGAAATCTCCTTAAGCTGATGAGCAACTTCAGCAAAGTCTCAGGATACAAAATCAATGGGCAAAAATCACAGGCATTCCTACATACCAATAACAGACAAACAGAGACAAATCATGAGTGAATTCCCATTCACAATTGATACAAAGAGAATAAAATACCTAAGAATCCAACTTACAAGGGATTTGAAGGACCTCTTCAAGGAGAACTACAAACCACCGCTCAATGAAATAAAAGAAGACAAACAAATGGAAAAACATTCCATGCTCATGGATAGAAAGAATCAATATCGTGAAAATGGCCATACTGCCCAAAGTAATTTATAGATTCAATGCTATCCCCATCAAGCTACCACTGACTTTCTTCACAGAATTGGAAGTAGAGCTACTTTAAATTTCACATGGAACCAAAAAAGAGCCCACATTGCCAAGACAATCCTAAGCAAAAAGAACAAAGCTGGAGGCATCATGCTACCTGACTTCAAACTATACTACAAGGCTACAGTAACCAAAAAAGCATGGTACTGGTATCAAAACAGATATATAGACCAATGGAACAGAACAGAGGCCTCAGAAACAACACCACACATCTACAACCATCTATCTTTGACAAACCTGACAAAAACAAGCAATGGGGAAAGGATTCCCTATTTAATAAATGGTGCTGCTGGGAAAACTGGCTAGGCATATGTAGAAAGCTGAAACTGGATCCCTTCCTTACACCTTATACAAAAATTAACTGAAGATGGATTAAAAACTTAAATGTAACACCTAAAACCATAAAAACCCTAGAAGAAAACCTAGGCAATACCATTCAGGACATAGGCATGGGCAAAGACTTCATGAATACAATACCAAAAGCAATGGCAACAAACACCAAAATAGACAAGTTGGATCTAATTAAGTTAAAGAGCTTCTGCACAGCAAAAGAAACTACCATCAGAGTGAACACACAACCTACACAATGGGAGAAAATTTTTGCAATCTGTCCATCTGACAAAGCACTAATATCCAGAATCTACAAAGAACTTAAACAAATTTACAAGAAAAAAACAAACAACCCCATCAAAAAGCAGATGAAGGATATGAACAGACACTTCTCAAAGGAAGACATTGGCTGGGCACGGTGGCTTATGCCTGTAATCCCAGCACTTTGGGAGGCCAAGGTGGGCGGATCAGGAGTTCAGGAGATCGAGACCATCCTGGCTAACATGGTGAAACCCCGTCTCTACCTAACTTAAAATACAAAAAAATTAGCCAGGCATGGTGGCGGGCACCTATAGTCCCAGCTACTCGGGAGGCTGAGGCAGAAGAATGTTGTGAACCCGGGAGGCGGAGCCTGCAGTGAGCTGAGATCGCACCACTGCAATCCAGCCTGGGCAAGAGAGCAAGACTCCATCTCAAAAAAGAAAAAAAAGAAGACATTTATGCAGCCGACAGACATATGAAAAAATGCTCATCATCACTAGTCGTTAGAGAAATGCAAATCAAAACCACAATGAGATACCACCTCACACCAGTTAGAATGGTCATCATTAAAAAGTGAGGAAAAAACAGATGCTAGAGAGGATGTGGGGAAATAGGAACACTTTTACACTGTTGGTGGGAGTGTAAATTAGTTTAACCATTGTGGAAGACAGTGTGGCAATTCCTCAAGGATCTAGAACTAGAAATACCATTTGACCCAGCAATCCCATTACTGGGTATATACCCAAAGGATTATAAATCATGCTACTACAAAGACACATGCACACGTATGTTTATTGTGGCACTATTCACAACAGAAAAGACTTGGAACCAACCCAAACGTCCATCAATAATAGACTGGATAAAGAAAATGTGCCACATATACACCATGGAATACTATGCAGCCATAAAAAAGAATGAGCTCATGTCCTTTGCAGGGACATGGATGAAGCTGGAAACCATCATTCTCAGGAAACTATCACAAGGACAGAAAACCAAACACTGCGTGTTCTTACTCATAAGTGGGAGTTGAACAATGAGAACACATGGACACAGGGAGGGGAACATCACACACCAGGGCCTGTCATCAGGTTGGGGGCTGGGGGAGGGATAGCATTAGGAGAAATACCTAATGTAAATGACGAGTTCCTGGGTGCCGCAAACCAACATGGCACGTGTATACCTATGTAACAAACCTGCAAGTTGTGCACATGCACCCCAGAACTTAAAGTATAATAAAAAAAACTGGCATTAAACTATATAAGATGAATGCTAAAATTCATGCTAATAATTTAAATTTAAATTTTTATTTATTAACAATACTATATAGTAAGTAAAAAGACCATGCTAAGTCAAGAGAAAGAGACCATGGAAGAAAGAAAAAAGCTTGGTATTTTAGTCCTTTTCATGGCATTTTTTTTCCTGCTTTTAAACAAGAGGGCCCATATTTTCACTTTGCACTGGGACTCACAAATTATGTAGCCAGCCCTGTTGGTAAGAGTGCAGCTTCCCCTTTCCTATGCTAATAGCAGACATTACTGATTGCATATAGTACTGTTCCCCACTGAGCTGAAATATGACCTCAAAATCCTTTTGAAAACAGGGTTCAAAAGTGCAATCTGAGCAGGCATACAAGCTAAATCTATGAGCATCCCTCAAAATCAAACTATGCAGATAGAAATGGGGCTGGCTTTCCAGACAATGAAAATACTGGCTGATGTGTTACCAGAGTAATGAGTAGGCCAAGCTTGCTAAACTGCAAGCTATCCACTACCTGTGAACCTATCATCCCAGTTCCAAATGTAAAACAACGTAACAAAAATCAGCTTGACAAACAAGATAATTAGACTTAACTTTGATCGTGTGTTTCATTAGTTATAGAAATGGCCCACAATTTAGAGTTCTTTCTAATTATATTAGAGTAGGGGCCTCTAAAAAAATGTGTAATGCAATAAACGGATCAATATTTATATGGTGCTAATTATATGCCAGGTGCTATTTTTAAATGATTTGCATCTATAACTCATTTAATCCATATAACAGGCCCAGTGTGGTAGCTCACACCTATAACCCCAGCACTTTGGGAGGCCACAGCAGGAGAATCACTTGAGGCCAAGAGTTCAACTCCAGGAATTTGAGTCCATGCTGGGCAACACAGTGAGAACCCCATCTCTAAAAAAAAAAAATCAAAAAAAGTTTTAAAAATCCATACAACAACCTATGAAGTAGGTACTGTGGTTATCTCCCTTTTATAGGTGAAAAAACTGGGACAGAGAGGGGTTTAGTAACTACCTCAAGGTCATCATCTAATCAATAACAGAGCCAGGTAGTGTGGATTTAGAGTTTATACTCTTAAAATCTCTTGAAGAAGTCCCTGCAGAAGGTGTCCATCACAGACATGGCAATGTTTTGCTAAAGATGTTTTCTCAGGAAGCCCTCAGGGTTTTCTCTGGGTTTTTTCCTCCTCCTATGTGACATTCTTTGTCACATGTACCTCAGAGCAGTTCTACTTGAGTTACCTCACAGTCCCTGATGAGCAATTTCACCCATTTTAAGCCCTTCCCACACTAACCACGAATTCAAGATCAGCCCAAGAAGTAACAACATCCATGTCATCAGCTCAGCCAGCCAAAATACCCTGTATTCCAGCTTTTGTAAATATTATTAGCTAACACCTCGCTTCAATCCTTAAAACCACACACCAGAATCTTAGAGCTGGAAGGGTTTTTGGAAATCATCTAATCCAGGGATAATAAAAAGGTTTACCTCACATGCCCATTTTGATCTGATCGATTGGTAGTGGATGCCTGGAGTGACATGAGAAGGGTTTTGATACCATTTGGAGTTTACCGAAACAAGGTACATGCCTGACATGTACCTGAGAGAGCAGCAGAAGCTCATATGCTGTCCTAGCAGTACAGTGTAGCTCTTAGGAATATGGGCTCTGGGGTTAGATTTCCTAGGATCAAAGTCTTGCTTCACCGTTTGCTGATAGTGAAAACTTAAGCAAGTTTCTAAATCTATCTAAGTTCTCTTTTTTTGTGAAATGAGGCTGATAAAATCTACCTGATAGGTTGGTTGTGATAATTTAGTGAAATAGTGTATGGAAAGTGCTTATTGGAATATCTAGTATGCCCTAAGTACTCAACATGCTGTTATCACATATTGATCATAAGCAACTTGTGGTATCTGGCATGGGTCCTGGAGGTGACAGTGGCAGCAACAGTGCCATTTACATGCCATTTCTGATCTAGTCCTATCTTTTAAACCTACAGATGGAGAAGCTGAAGCCGCAGAAACTGTGGGGCTTTCCCAAAATCACATATATTGTCTCCTTCAAAACTAAAGGCACTCAGGGAACATAATCTTCTTGCCCTGGCTCTGCCCTCTGCCTGCGTGCAACCTCAGGCAAAGCACTGCTCTCTGGACTTCAGTGTCCTTATCTGTATAATAAATGAGTCAGAATCCAACTGATCTTCACAGAGTAGTCACTCCCAGAGGGTCCTGTATTTCCGGGGGGTGAGGAACACTTTTACCCATAGTTCACTGGACATTGCAAACAGCAATTCTTTACTTCCAGTTTCGACAGTTTTAGTGTTAACTAATCACTCCAGTATTCTTTGCACAAATGCACATGTACATTCCATTTGCTTTGATCTCAAACTTAAGTTTTTTATGAATGAAGGCTACAGCTGGACACTAAAAGATTGTACCATTAATTTTTAAGTATGCCTCAGAGGGTCTAATGGGCTATGACCTACAATGGTCATATCAGCGGCATTCCACTTCCTCTTGAGCCAGGGGCCAAGCTGGTGTTGAGGTGCATGTCCCCGTTTATCTCCAACCCTCCTAATCTCAGACTTTCTGCACCTATGCTAATACTTGAACCAACTCTTCTTTTATTAATTGAATCCAATGCAATGTACCTGGGAACCCTGCTTCAAAATCTATGCCAAATCTAAAACACTGGACAAAATCCACGTTTTTATTCATTTTCTGATAGGCACTTGCTGCTAATTAAGCATCCAAACAATGTTCTAAAAAGAAAGAAAAATAATAAAATATGGACATAACATTAATGACACAGACATACATGTAACATACATTATCTTTATAGCAGGAACCAATGAAAGAATACAATATAAAACACATATTTGTACTAGATAACTTTGTATAAATATTTTAAAGGTTTCTTAGCTCAGGGATTAGAGCACTCGTTTTACAAAAGAGCAGGTCACATATTCGAATTTCACGAAGACATTTCTGATGTCTTTCAGAGAAGTATAACACACATATTAAGAATCTGGACTTAAGAGCCACATTATCTGAATTCAAATCTTGACTTTCTCACTTCCTAGCTGGTGACCATGAGCAAGTCATTAAATAAATTCTCTTACCTCAGTTAGCTCACCTGAAAAATGGGAATAATGATGATCTGGTAAGAAATGTTTAAAGGACTCAATACACACTAAGCGTTTAGCCCAGTGACTGCCCACATTTCAAGACAAAGGTGAATTCAAGCCTCTTGACGTAACGACCTCACTTTTCAACTTATTTATTGCCTCCTATTTTGCAGATAAAGAAACTAAAGTTCAGAGAAGAGCTGTCGCCTAAAGTAACGTTCGCTGAGCAGGTCAGGACAGGACACTACTTAGTAGCAAAGCCAGGAACAGAACCCAATTTTTCTAAACCTCACAGCACTACTTTCCTCAAATCAGTGTTCCTTCTGCCTCATCTAGGGTAGATACACATATCCATCTTCCTGCTTCACTACCTGCTTCTACTCAGATGGGCTTCCTGAGAGGAAGATCCCTGTCATATTCTCATTGCCTGGCACCGTTCCTAGCATGTAGTAAACTTTATTATCTAATTGAGTTGAATTCATTCATCAGCTCTTTACATTATACACCTAACTTCTTTTAGATGTTGCAAATAAGCTGACTGCCAGTTATTTAGTTCTTAAGGAGACAGTACAGTAGAGTGGTTTAGAAAAAAGGCTCCACAACTGGGCTGTATGGGCTCAAACTGTACTTCTGCCACTTACTAATTAATTTGACCATGGCCAGGTTACTTCACCTCAGCTTCTTCAGTTATAAAATGGGACAATAACACCTCTGTCATAGGGTTATGAGTGATAACATGGAATAATATGCAATGGTCAATTGTATGTGTGAACTTGACTAGCCTATAATCTCGGTTACTCAATCCAACACAACTAGGTGCAGCCGCAAAAGTATTTTGTAGATGTGCTTAACATCTACAATCAAGAACTCTGGCTGATAAAGTATGTAAAGCTCATACCTGGCCCATCATACTTTATGAATGTTAACTGCTAATAGTGATATTTCCATTGTTGTTGAACACATACCGAAAGCCTTAATGCAATGACTTTAAGGGTAAGGGTATAAGTCTTTGTCTACAGATGTCCTGAAGGGATTGTGCCTGCAACTTACTTTCAAACCAGTAGTTTGGAACTGGGTGTAGATAGATATTGATCAAGCACATATGGCAAAATATTAACATTTGGGGAGTCTGATGACAGGATATATGGGAATTCTTCGAACTACTTTTAAAACTATTTATGTCTGAAATCATTATTTTAAAAAAGTTAGGCTGGGCATGGTGGCTCATGCCTGTAATCCAGCATTTTGGGAGCCCAAGGTGGGCAGATCGCTCGAGCTCAGGAGTTCGAGACCAGCCTAGGCCACACAGTAAGACCCCATCTCTACAAAAAATACAAAAAAAATAGCTGGGCACAGTGATGCACCCTGTGGTCCCAGCTACTCGAGAGGCTGAACTGGGAGAATTGCTTAAGCCTGGGAAGTCAAGGCTGCAATGAGCCATGTTCATGCCACTGCACTTCATCCTGGGCAACAGAGTGAGACCCACCCTGTTTCAAAAATTAATTAATTAACTTAATTAAAAGTTAAAATTTTAAAATCAATAGAATTAAATTATATTTAAAATGTTCCAACAGATTTACTCTGGTAACAACCAAAGTTCTTAGACAAGGATTGCCGATGCAGAGTGAAAGAGATTAGTCAAAATGCCTATTGTAAACATTTTAAAATGATTAATCTATTTAATAAACAACTCAATTCCCCATATTTTAATAGTGCAATATTACCTCTATGAACTATTAATGAATAGACATTTTAAAAAGAGAGAAAGAGAGATTACATCCTGTTTGGGGGAGATTAGAGAGAGAATGGGTATGATTTCACTAGGAAAAAATGAAAGATGGAAAAGGAGGGTCTCTCGGGCAATCAAAATAAGCTAAGTTAAGTCAATCTATTTTAGATGATGAAATCTATGTCTGTTTAAACTCTTTTTCTGTGTAATAAGTGCCCAGCAGATAAATGACCAGACTGGTGCACTGCCTGACAGAGGTTCATATTTAAAATTCCTCCTCCAAGCACAGTGCTAAGAAATTTATTTAGAAAATATCCAAATGTCTCCTGGGTCTAGAATATTAGAGACAATGGCAGGCCCTCCTGCTAGATCAAAGTGCACCCCATGGATAAACATGCCCAGACTGAAAAGGTTGAAATCCTGGGCCATCTGCTGGGATGCAGATTTGTTCTAACACCTCACTTTTGATTAAGAGATCATAGACTGACTTGTTAATATTGTAATTCAAACTTTGTTGGTGGCTACACAATTGGAACCTCACGGACAGTCTGCCTACCCTTTAAACATGACATTTGAGTTAATACCCTGTCCTTTTTCCAAGACACACGTTGCTAAAAATCACTGGAACCTGAAGGCAACAAAAGTTCAGCAATCAAACCCTGAATCCTGATCACCACCCTTCAATGCCCATTGTGAGGAGCTCTAGTTAAGCTGATGAGGATGCGTCAGCAAACCAGAGCTCATCACCAGGGTGCCTACTGGCTGCACCCCAGCATGACTATGAAACATCCAGAAGAAGCAAAGAAAAGTCTATGTGCCTTGTTACTTTATCTAATTCCCCCAATCTTCTGCTACCACTATCATCCATTTGCAATCTGTTCCAAGGAAAGCACATTCCATCCAAAATTAGGGTCTTATAGAAGAACTTATACCTCTGGCTTCTTTATTTTAAAACATATATTTGAAAGCCTACCAAATATGTAATGCCTTATTAGACACTGTATAAAGATATATGTGACACCATGCCTATCCTCAGAGAGTTTATACTCTGTAGGAGAGATAAAACATAAATATTAACCAGATACAAATACAAACACAAATATGACATCATCGTTGGCACACAGGCACGTCAAAAAAAAAAGAGCTTAGAAATGGACTTTGTAGGGTTAGGGTGTTCACCAAATGTTATCGTGTTTTCTCTGAGTGGTCAGTTTAGGGATGCTTCTTGCCTTTTTTTCTGTACTTTATGATTTGTTTCAATTTTACAGTAAGTATGAATCATTTTTACAAAAACAATGATGTTTATTTCCAGATGGAATAAGAAAGAAAAACGGGTTCATGGAGGAAACGACACTTTTTAAATAGATATAATTCAGAGGAGTAACAATGAATTTGCTGGTTATCTGACCCCCACTCTAATTCCTTTGGAAGTCATTGAAGGAAGAAAGGCACCTCTTCCACGAGCCTGGGCAAATTCACAACTCCCTGCTTCTTGCTCCTAATTATTCTGCCAGTAAAATCCAGGAAAAATGCAAGTGGCATAAAAGCCAAGGGTCTTTTCAACCACCGGACCCAATAGATTGACTATACAGGAGGCTACTCAGGAGTAGATGTTTTGAGAAATGTTGTAATTTCCCAAAATGTCAGTAACAAGTACAGCTCATGGTTCTGACCTGCCTGTGAGTGTTCCTCCTCTCAGCAGTCATAGCAGCCAATGAAATGATGTGGAAATAATTCACCTCTGCTCTAGAGAATCTGCTTGACAAATTACATACAACAAAACTTTCCCAGACACAGGATACCTGAAGAGTATATGCTAAAATTACTTGATTAGTAAGAACCAAAGCATTTCCAGAACCAAGGCAAGGAGCTGAAGTAGACAGAACACAAGTCAAAGAAACTCAAGACTTAAGTTTCTTCCTGACTTTCACACTTAGCCCAAGGTATGATCTTTGATCCATGGAACTGCTCTTGAGTTTATTAGCAATATTACTTTGTAAATTGGGAAGATAGTACCTTATCCTTAATACTATAAAGGGTTATTTTAAAGATTGGTAAATAATAATGTTCTTTGCATCTTGCAAAAGGGTATGGTTAAAATTCCTAGAGTTTTGAAAAACATTGTGTGGTTACCTTATTTAAAGATGAGGAGAGGACCATTATCCCTCAGAAGTGCCAATTTTACATCTTTCCCAGTTTTCAACATAATGGGTCAAGTTTCAAACAGACCATCTTGAATCTTGCAGCGACTATAAGTCAATGAAATGTAAGTTTTATAGTGTGTCTTGATTCATTTATTCAAGAAATAAATGATGTCTATCTACTCTATGCATATTAAAATAGAAGACCTATCCTATATCACAGACTCAGAGACAGATTAGGGGTGGGCCAACCATTCAGGTAATCAGGGCCCCATCAAATAGGGGAAGCTAAAAAAATGGCTCTTGGGATACTAAATTGTATTTTAAATGTAATGAGATGAAGAACATATGTTTCCCAGTACTTCAAGTAAGGATAAAATATATGTGTCTGGAAACAATTACTTAATAAACTGCTTTGGGTGCTCTGTGAGTCCCCAGAAAGGCAAGTCCAAGATGACTGCCTTCCAAGGAGGGTGGATGTGAAGAGCCTAGAGTTTTGGTTTTGCTGAGGGGAGAATATAAATTTGGGGGCCAGAACTTAGACAACAGAGATGAGGTTGAGAGCTTCCACCAGTGATGATCTTTCTTCATCTTTACCCCATAGAGTGCTCAAATTCACCTCTAAATGAACTATTACGTACATCTCTTCAAAGAGGCATCAAATTATTAGCCTGCAAGAGATACCCACGTCTTGTTAAATTGTGAATAGTCCCTTTTGTCATTCACAGTCTTAAAGTATTGACAAACATAAATAAAACAAAAGTTCATTCTCCCAGTCATTCAGTCATTTCCATACCCCTTCTCCTTCTCCTAGACCACCCTGGACAGGACTGATGTCGTATATAAATGCTACAGAGACTTAGTAATTTTTGTTCTACTTTGTCCTTCTCTTAACTAAAGAACTACTAACTAAAGAAACATGAGACATGCAGCTGTTTTAATATAAAGCCCAAAAGTGGACAAAAATATTGCTTTCTTGACATTATACATCTTTCCTATGAAAATAGACAATACACCCATGATTTGATATTGTTATCAATCATTCCTTTCCTCTTCTGTCTCTCAAAAAAACGAACAAATATTCACACCACCGAGTCTAGCACGAAAAGTGTATAAAACTGAAATTTGCAAATATCTGAAGTGAAACTCAGTCCTGAGAAGTAATCTGTGTATCCCCTGGTGCAAGTTAAAGCCAACTGCCTCCAACAAGATCCACAACACAATAAGGCTGGGGTTTTAAACACAGAGAACACAGAAACAAGGGCCATTAAACAACCTGGCTGATTAGGCAAAATATACATCACCCAAACCATGATAATTGATAATTAAACCACTCAAACAATAGCCCTGCACTGTTTATACACCTAGAATCAGAAAAAAAACAGAATTATTGTCATTAAACTGGGGTAAACTAAAACATCTAACAAAGAATAAAAGAATCCCCACCCCACATTTATTATTTTAGCTTCTTCTCCAACTTATTTTGGTCCTTTGTGCCCTTGGAAAGTCACTTCACCTCTCTGGGACTCATTTTCCTCTGTAAAATTAAGAGGTTGGGTTAGATAATATTTACAATACTGAACAGCTGAGTAATACAGCACAAGGGAGATAGAAGACCTGGTGTCTCATGCCTGATCTGTCATGAAATGTTAGGCAAGTCATTTAACCTTCCCTGAGTACCAGAATTCCTCATCTATTAAACAGAAGCAAAATCACCTGCTCTGCTTATCTTACAGGGATGAAGATAATCAGATTGCAAGTGGTTAGAGAACTGTAAATGTCATACAGTTATAATGAACTAGCAGTATGATATGGTTTGGCTGTGTCACCACCCAAATCTCATCTTGAATTTTAGCTCCCATAATACCCTCGTGTTGTAGGAGGGACCCAGTGGAAGGTAATTGAATCATGAGGGCGGTTTCCCCCATACTGTTCTCATGGTAGTGAATAAGTCTCATGAAATCTGATGGTTTTATAAGGGGAAACCCCTTTCACTTGGCTGTCATTTCTGTCTTGTCTGCTGCCATGTAAGACATGCCTTTTGCCTTCCACCATGATTATAAGGCCTCTTCAGCCATGTGGAACTGTGAATCCATTAAACCTCTTTTTCTCTATAAATTACCCAGTCTTGGGTATGTCTTTATCAGTAGCGTGAAAACAGACTAATACAAAGTACTATCATCATTTTAACTTCCCAAAAAACATCTAATAGAAAAGATCTTCCCCCCGCTTTAGTTTCCAAAGAGCAATCACTAAATAATGATTCTATGGCTCTGATCAACTTTGGAGCGAATGGCTGATAAAGGTACTGGAAAGCCAATGTGGGGTAGTGAGAATCAGAAGACAAATCCTGACACAGACTCTCTGTGTGACCTCAGCCAAGGTATTTTATCTGATTGCCTCAGCTTTCTGATCTCGCAGACATGGAGCTGGGCAAGTTATAATACCAAATATCTACTGAATATTTACTATGCAGCATGCCTTCTTTCAATTACACCTCAAAATAGCCATATGACATAGGTAAGATGACCATTCCCATCTTACAGGTGGAGTATCTGGCACCGCACAGGTATGTAACTTGCTAAGGGTCACCTAAAGCTCAGTAACAGGCAGTCAGTCTAACTTCAATGTCCATATTCTTGACCTCTAACCAGTAGTTCTCAAACTTTTTGGTCTGAGGATTCTTAAAAATTAAACTATATTTTTCCAAAAAGTAAAATAGTAAGAAGAATCACATTGTTTTATAATTTTAGAAGTCTCTTTAATGTCTGGCTTCATAGAAGACAGTAGGAGAAATGGCCATTACTTCCCCACCACAGCCCCCAATACCAATCAAACAAAATATTATATAATCAAATTGAAAGGAAACTGGAAAAAAATAATTACAATTACAATTAAAACAGCACCATTTTAATATTTATCTAATAAGCATCTTAAGTTTCTAAATTAGAAGGTCACCATATTTAGTGAATGAAATGTAATAATAATCATGAGATTCTAAATTGCATTTTATACTTCAGTGATAATCCCAGATAAATCAGGCATTCCCAGCAATTACTGATATTTTATTTTTGTTAACACCCTGAAAAAGTTTTTGAAGAGAAATTAATGATTGAGAGCTTGATTTGAAAAAAAAAATGCACACTCCTATTTGATTCTAAGACGGCATAATACAATTTTTCCTAAGCAGAAGTATGGTCTAAGGAAGAAAATGATAACCTGTGTAGGCTGATAAGTCAGTGAGATGTATACTTTGACTCCTACTGAGAAGATGGGGATCCAGGTAGCCTCTGAACTCAGGTGAGTATTCTCTTTGGACACCTCTGATTTACTTCCATGATTTCCTTCCTTAAACCTGTGTCAGACCATTCCTTCTTCCATCTATTCCTTCCACTCTCCATACTCAGGTATGATCAGTCTGCTTTTTACAATGCCATGATATTTGACATTCAACCTTAGGAAATAGGCAAAAATCATATTCTGAATTCCTTTCACTGCTTGGTCCACCAGGTAAACATCACCTCACACTGAGACAATATATACTTGCCCAAAAAATGTTTTGTGAACAACTATTATGCACCTTTATCTTCTCCATGTCTTTATGCAAATATCATCTTAGCAAGGCCTTCAAGAGCCATCCATTACCACAAACACCAATAATATCACCACGTCTCAACTTCTTCCCTCTCCTCCCTTCCTCCTATATTTTGTCTATAATATTTATCACTAGCACATTTTAAACTGCATTTATTCATTTCATTTACTTATTTTCTATCTCCCCAGCTAAAATGTAGATTCCATGAAGACAAATATTGTTTGTTATGCTTCCTTCACTGTTGAGTCCCCAGCACCTAGGATGGAGCCTGACATATATAAATTTATTTCTGCCTTTATTGCACATAGTTTCTTCCTTACTGAAGAGAGTTTAAGATGCAAAAGTCTCTGATTGGCCATCCGGATTAATTTCCCCACATGACTCAATATGTGTAAGCTCTTTAATTCCAAAGAGATAGAAATGGGATGAGAAACCACACACAGAAAAAATGTGTTGAATGAATGAAAGTGATTAGAATGAATGAATATATGGACAAATGAATGTAGCAATCTAGGTGGGACAAAAAAGAATAATTTAAGTCATAGACTATCCTCTCAAGGAGCCAACAGTCCACCAATGACTCTCAACCAGGTATGTGTGACAGATGACATACACCCCTGTCACACAGTTCTATGGCCATGACCCGCACTGTGGAAGCTGGCACTAATAACATGAACTGCAGATTATGTATAATTATCCCTCATGTATTCTGAAACTCCACCGTTTTACTCCTACTCACAAAGCATCCAAGATCTAGATTGAACATGGTATTCGCATAGGGGTGACCTTGAATCAATTCTATTTTGTAAAATAAATTTTCTTAAAATGTAATACTTTCCCTATGATTAGTAATCAGTTACTCATAATACAACTCTCCACAATTGGCAACACTTCAGAATGTCCAGCTCTGCTTTGTAAAACTGCTTGCCTAGAAAACAGAATGAAGAATGTCGCTTGAGAAATAAGGAAAGCTACTTGGTCTATTAGAGAAATATGTAATAAACAATTGGAAAATACTTAGTATAAAAAAATACAAACATTGTTTTCAGGTCTTATTCTTTGGAATGTGAGCTCTTATTCTTTGTCTGTTTTCCCAAGGCCTTTCTATCACAGAGCCTATCATACACCTAGAACTCCAGGGATTATGAATAAATAAATAAAGCACTGGATAAAAAACTAAATTGCAGAACAAAGGAAGAATAATGTAATCGTCATTAAGTGATATACCAGAGATCCTAAAGGCCTCAAACCTATACAATTCCTAACTCATTCTTTGAGACTCAACTACCACCTTAGAAGGTCTTTCTGACTTCTCCAACCCAAATTTCACTTTTCCTACATGTTGATCACATCATATTTTTGTAGTAGCTTCTTTAAGATACTCATCACATTTCATCTCATGCTGGTCCTTCATTTTCAGCTTCAGAGTTCTTTCATTTGCTGATCACTGCAGCAATCTCAGACTAGTTCCTTTGATCTACATACTCATGGAACCATATTCCATTTTTCAGGGCACGTATTTCAGCAGTAGTTAGACAATTACCTTTATATTCATTTGGCTTGAGACTATCTCAAATCAATAAACTGTGAGCTCCATGACACTAGTGACCACACATGGTTTTGTTGACCAGGTATTCCCAGCACTAGCACAGTACCTGGCCATAGCAGGTGCTTCATTAATATTTAGTAAATGAATAGATTAATGAATAATATGTAATTTGAGTATATGTACAGCAGGTCCTCGAATAATGCTGCTTCATTCAACATTGTTTTATTATAGAATTGATGAGAGGAAAAAAAAAATCAATTCCTACCGAGGTCCACTATCTGTGTGGAGCTGACACATTCCCCCGTGTCTTCATGGGTTTTCTCTAGGTACTTTGGTTTTCTCTCACATTTCGAAGCTGTGCATGTTAGGTGAACTGGCATGTCTAAGTTGTCCCACTCAGAATAAATGCAGCTATGTGTGAGTGCACGTTGTGATGGGATGGGGTCCTGGCCAAGGTCAGTTCCCACCTTGTACCCTGAGCTGCTGGGATAGGCTCCAGCCACCCATGACCCTGAATTGGAATTAAGCAGGTTGAAAAAGAATGAAGGGATGAATAACTATAAACCACTGTAAAATAAAAATTTGTGAAGTGTACAGTAAACATACAGATGCCTGACAATAAACTGTGCAGTATAAAAGCAACCAGCAAACCCCCCATATTTGTTATTGTTTGTTTTTGAACTGCATAGTGGTCGGAGGGGCTCCTGACAATTTTCACTTTGCATTTATTCCTTGATTTAACCTGCCATTACTACAACCACTGTCACTCACTGATTCATTAAAAATTGGGTAAACACTATCTTGTTTTTATCATTCTTTCTTAAATATACACATAGTTCACATTTATTTCAATGCTTAATAGTAGAAGTACGATGGGAGGCCGAGGCAGGCGGATCCCATCCTGGCTAACATGGTGAAACCTCGTCTCTACTAAAAATACAAAAAACTATCCAGGTATGGTGGCACGTGCCCGTAATCCCAGCTACTTGGGAAGCTGAGGCAGGAGAATCGCCTGAACCAGGGAGGCGGAGGTTGCAGTGAGCCAAGATCACGCCACTGCACTCCAGCCTGGACAACAGAACGAGACTCCATAAAAAAAAAAAAAACACATTTTGGGTCGTTATGTAGAAGTTTGGTGATGTTTTGTGACCAGAAATATGCCATAGAAACTTAACTCTTATTTATATCAGTTAGTTTTATTATACATTGTTTCACTTAGTGTTGCAGTTTCTAAGAACCTATTGACATTAAGTGAAGACTTACTGTGGTATCTTCCCAAAAGACAGCAAACTCCTTTACCTCTTGTAACAGAGAATCTGATGCCTTGAACATGACAGTGGCTCCATAAATATTAACTTGGATATAATTTCCTAAAGCTGTGTATATTTGTGTGTATGTGCATGAGGGTTTATGTGCATCTATGTGGCAAAGAATTGAACGTACCTTTAAAAATGTATCACAGCTTTCTGCGTTTCACCTGTGTCTTCCTTCAGACGACTTCTTTTTTATGTACAAATTGAATATTCAGTTAAACAATTACAAGGTTGTCACGCTGTTGACAGAAAACCTGTTGCAGCCTTTAAGACAACCTCACATAGGGTAACAGCCCTTTATGACTTTAACAAAAATTCATTTTTACTGCAATTAACCAGCATGTACTAGATCCAAAAGGAAAAAAGAAATTCTGCCAGACTTGGCAGCGTGGCAGGACCAGTTTGTGCAACCTATATTCACTGGTAGTAATGATTATGTAAGAGGCCCTTGCATGGGAACATCATTTACTCACAAAGACATACAGCTCACAGCCTGGTTCAGAACACAGTCATTATTCTGTGAATAGTCTGTGAAATTCTGAATTGAAATTCTCATTTCAATTCAACTGTATTTTCGAGTGCGTAATTAAAAAAAAAAAACCATCTTCCAGGGACCATTAATACTTGGACCCCCCTCAAAGGACAGCTGCAATACATTTAGGCACTTGGTCATCCAGTTATCATCTCTTCTCTCAAAAGGCCACATCAGCAAGGAGTAAAGGAATAGGCTGGAAATGCCTCACTGGGTATCCTGGCCAGCTGCATCTGCTTGGCCTGATGTATTATTGTATAGGCCAACTATCAACAATCAATTCTTTAATCCTCTCTTAGAGCTGCTTGGCTGCTTGTCCTGCTCCATAGCTCGCTATCATAATCTCCTTTGACACACAGTGGTGTCCAAAGCACAATTTCACACAGGGCCAGGGTTCCAGTCTGGAACCCGAAGCCCCTGTCCAAAGGAGAGACAGCACAGGACTTGAAATCACCAGAAGATCCCAATTCTCTATCCAGGCTTTGCATCTAAAGTGGGAGATTTGGAGCAAGGCAAGTAGCAGCACAAGTATCCCCCAGTTTCCTTTTCTGTTTTCAGAGGGTGGTGAATTTCATGACTTCAAAGAATCCTTTCCACATTGAGCATCTATGCCTTTGGTGATACCACTATTTTAATGTGTCAGTTTTATTTTGCTTTACATTCTCTCTTTGTTGAAAGTAGTTAAGCCTTTCCTAAGTGAAGAAAACTTGACAAAGATTAATCTTCAAATTGGTTAACCATGTCATATTCCTAGCCTGCCTCCAATCTTCTAGAGACTCATACAAGAAAAACAATGAAAGCGACCAACTACGTATAGTATAAAAGTAATAATTCTTGTTAAGTTCTACTAAGTATCCAGAACTGTAGTGTGTGTGTATATCAGGGGGTGGAGTAGTGTGTCATTTAAAACACAATCCAAGTCTAGAGAGAGTCAAAGAATTGATAAGAAAATTGTTGCATGTGAAACATTAATGCTAAAGTATTGAACTTCATATGGCCAAGTGACTGAATATATAAGAAGGTAAGGCTGATAATAGTCATGGAAGATGCCTCCAGCTTTGTTCTTTTGGCTTAGGATTGACTTGGCGATGCGGGCTCTTTTTTGGTTCCATATGAACTTTAAAGTAGTTTTTTCCAATTCTGTGAAGAAAGTCATTGGTAGCTTGATGGGGATGGCATTGAATCTATAAATTACTTTGGGCAGTATGGCCATTTTCATGATATTGATTCTTCCAACCCATGAGCATGGAATGTTCTTCCATTTGTTTGTATCCTCTTTTATTTCATTGAGCAGTGGTTTGTAGTTCTCCTTGAAGAGGTCCTTCAAATCCCTTGTAAGTTGGATTCCTAGGCATTTTATTCACACTACCTGACTCCAAACTATACTACAAGGCTACAGTAACCAAAACAGCATGGTACTGGTACCACAACAGAGACATAGATCAATGGAACAGAACAGAGCCCTCAGAAATGATGCCGCATATCTACAACTATCTGATCTTTGACAAACCTGACAAAAACAAGAAATGAGGAAAGGATTCCCTATTTAATAAATGGTGCTGGGAAAACTGGCTAGCCATAAGTAGAAAGCTGAAACTGGATCCCTTCCTTACACCTTATACAAAAATTAATTCAAGATGGATTAAAGACTTAAATGTTAGACCTGAAACCATTAAAATCCTACAAGAAAACCTAGGCAATACCATTCAGGACATAGGCGTGGGCAAGGACTTCATGTCTAAAACACCAAAAGCAGTGGCAACAAAAGCCAAAATTGACAAATGGGATCTAATTAAACTAAAGAGCTTCTGCACAGCAAAAGAAACTACCATCAGAGTGAACAGGCAACCTACAGAATGGGAGAAAATTTTTGCAACCTACTCTTCCGACAAAGGGCTAATATCCAGAATCTACAATGAACTCAAACAAATTTACAAGAAAAAAACAAACAACCCCATCAAAAAGTGGGCAAAGGACACGAACAGACACTTCTCAAAAGAAGACATTTATGCAGCCAAAAAACACATGAAGAAATGCTCATCATCACTGGCCATCAGAGAAATGCAAATCAAAACCACAGTGAGATACCATCTCACACCAGTTAGAATGGCCATCATTAAAAAAGCAGGAAACAGCAGGTGCTGGAGAGGATGTGGAGAAATAGGAACACTTTTACACTGTTGGTGGGACTGTAAACTAGTTCAACCATTGTGGAAGTCAGTGTGGCGATTCCTCAGGGATCTAGAACTAGAAATACCATTTGACCCAGCCATCTCATTACTGGGTATATACCCAAAGGACTATAAATCATGCTGCTATAAAGACACATGCACACGTATGTTTATTGCGGCACTATTCACAATAGCAAAGAGTTGGAACCAACCCAAATGTCCAACAACCATAGACTGGATTAAGAAAATGTGGCACATATACACCATGGAATACTATGCAGCCATAAAAAATGATGAGTTCGTGTCCTTTGTAGGGACATGGATGAAACTGGAAAACATCATTCTCAGTAAACTATCGCAAGGACAAAAAAACAAACACCGCATGTTCTCACTCATAGGTGGGAATTGAACAATGAGAACTCATGGACACAGGAAGGGGAACATCACATTCCAGGGACTGTTGTGGGGTGGGGGGAGGGGGGAGGGACAGCATTAGGAGATATACCTAATGCTAAATGACGAGTTAATGGGTGCAGGAAATCAACATGGCACATGGATACATATGTAACAAACCTGCACATTGTGCACATGTACCCTAAAACCTAAAGTATAATAAAAAAAAAATAGTCATGGAAAAAATGGTTAGAAAAGTAAATTTTGGTGTGTGCCTTACAATATGGAAAGCTTTGATAAAAGGAAAAAAAAACAAGGAGGAAGTTATTCCATGAATGTGCCAATGCTTATAGAGATAGAAATGACTGAATACATGCAGTGCTTAAAAGTAAGAGCTTTGCAATTTGGTAGACTGGCTTCTGATCCTGGTTCTGTCATTTGTAGTGGTGTGTTCTTGGGTAAGTCACCACCTGACCACTCTGAGCCTTTAAATTTCTTTGCCTATAAAATGGAGATATTTAGAATGGCTAGCTCAGGAATTGGTTATGAGGATTAAGTTAAATAAAATTAGACAAGGTAATACCTAGCACATAGCAAGTATTCAATAAGCTTTAGTCATAATTGATATCACTATCAACTAATATTTGTAGATAACTTGTTATATGTCAATCACTCTTAGGCCCAAGAAATACAAATAAATTAAAACTAAAGTGCTGGCCACAAAAACTCTCACTCTGAAGACCAACTGACAAATCAATAATTCACCGTGACACATATTGTACCAAAGCTTTGCAAATAGGAACACAGGGAGCAAGCACCTAACAGTGGTTGGGGAGAAGGAAAGCATGAGGAAAATAGATCACAAAGATGGTGAGGATTCTAAGTCTAAAAGAATGAGTAGGAGCATACAAACACTAAACAAAAAAAGTTTTCTAGATAGAATAAATATTACATGCAAAGATACAGATATTTAAGAAACAATCTAAGAATTGCAAATGGTTTGGTGGAAGATGGAGTACAGGATATGGAGGGGAAACAATAAAGGACAAGGCTGGACAATTAGGAAAAAACAGATTTGAATTTGTTTCTTCAGGCAAAGGAGTCAGATGATAATGACTAATTCTAAGGAAGAAGAATAAAAAATTAACCAGGCAAGGTGGAATCTGTAAATTATTCTCAGTTAATGAAGGGCCTTAAATGCCAACTCAAGGAGTTTGAATTTCAGCCTATGGACAGTTGAAAAGTATTTTCAGTTCTAAGATAGGGGATAAATATTAAAATTCTATTTTAGGTAGATTAGGCAGGTATATATCCAAAATGGGAATTGGAAAGAGATTCGAAATAAGGTACATTCAAGAATGATACAGTAAGGCCCTGGACCTGGATTTTTGAAGATATGAATCCAAGAGATACCTAAACTGAACTGATATAGAAAATAAATAAGAAAGACAATCAAAGTTACCTGGAGGAAGTAAGGTTTATGAGGTATAGGTCATAATGAAATGGCCTTGTGTGTAGCTTGAGTGTAGATGATTTGCTTTAAAAGGGAAAAGAGATAACAGTTGAGAAGCCTATCGGACTTTTGGTGTTGAGCTCACTTATTAATCTATTCATTCACTCACTCCTTCAACAAATATTTATTGGTATTTCTCCTGATAGGGTAATATGAATAGGCACTGGAGAAAGAAAGATGGTATAAATATAGATCATGTCCTCAGGAACTTAGAGCTTGCTAGGGAAGAAATGGAATGTACCCAAGCAACTATTAAGACAAGGTAGTAAATGATATAATTACCAAAAGAAGGATATCAGTGTAGTGAAAAATGACTTCCAACTGGGGAAACCAGAAAAGTCATGATGGAGAGGTTAGGATGTAAGCTAGGCTTTGAAGGTGAGGTAAGCTTATTAAACACAGAGTGACCATAAGTCCCAGTTTACACTACACAGTCCCAGTTATGCCTTTTGTTCAAGCATAATTGTTAACAGCACCCCACCTTCACTCCCTAATTTTAACAATAAATTATGCAATTGCCCTAGTTATGGTGAAGGGGTGCCAGCCTGTGCTCAAAACCAATGTCAGTGAGAAGGTTGAACATTGGAGTCAAAAGGCTGTTAATAATATAATACTTATAGTTAGGGAAGTAATGACACAGTTCTCCTTGGTCCCAAAACCAACTACTCACTAATATCACAAAGAGAAAAGAGAACTATGTTCAAAGGAGAGGGATCGTGATGTAGGCTGACTCCAAGCCATGCTAACACTTACTTCACCACTGAACCCTACTTTGAGGAGGCATCTCATGGAACCAGTGTTCTACAGAACACACTTCAAGAAACATAAAACTTTATGATCAATTGGTAGTGATGTTATAAAGAGAAAAGTGAATACTGAATGAAGTATTGATGGTTAGTAAGCCATTTCTAAATAGAAATAGGATAATTTCTGTGTCACCTACAGTGTAATATTTATATAGGATAGATCTCTCTAAATTACAAGTCTCTTAATAATGTCTTGGCTTGTTCAAAGGAATAATGAAATTTTTAAAAAATGATTTTTTATAGGGTAGACTGTATCTATGGTCCTAAACTCTGTATTTTAAACTCCAGAACAGCTTTTAAAATTCTGACCATAGGGCACCATAAGCAACAGAACAAATGGAGTTCTGCTTTCTTTTTGAAAAGGATTATTGGGCAACTCATCTCTATGAATGTAAAATGCCAGAAACCTCCATGGCTGCAGAAAATCTAGTGCCTTTCAAAGTTTTCTTTTGAAAGCTCTGAAGAATGAGATTGATGATAGAATCCCTAATGTCTCGTTTTTTGTAATCCACACCACACAAGATTTAAGAGCCAAGCCAGAAAACATCAAATGACTTGTTCAGCATTGTTCAAGGAGAAACATTGATGTTTTCTGCCAGGGACGAGAAACACTAATATTTTTATAAAAGGTAAAATGAGATACGACCAGCAGCATGTCTACTACAAGATGCTGTTACACCAACTACCATAAGCAGATCAATATAAAACAAATTCATATTCCTGACTGCCTGAAAGGAAAAAGACCCTCACAAATCCACAGTGCATGAAAGAAAAAATGGTGTTAACAAATAAATGAATATAAAGCCGATCCCAGTGACCTCTAAGCCTGTAAAAATCAAACACACTTTTATATAACTTTATTATTTCTTATTTAGAGCTAGTGGTAGATAACTCTGGTATTCACTGAACAAGGGAAAGCAAAATACTCATCATTTTAAGGCCCAACTCAGCCAATAAAGACACATTTTTTTTCTAATTGATTTTTCTCTTCAGTCTTTAAAAATAGAAACTACATCACCACCTGGTAAAATAACTACTAAGCACTTAACCGTATGGGATTATGGTGGTCACAGGGAAAAGAAAATTACTAGGCATAGCCCACCAATTTAGAATTGTATAAGAACAAGATATCTTAAATTTGTAAAGACTGTATGGTCTTTAAGCTATTTCATTTACATTGCCACATTTCAGTTTCTCAATACGCTTGTGAGACAGTCAAGGCAGGTGATAAAACATCCAAATCAGAACAGAAAGCTGAGCATCACCAACTCAGTCGGTCATCATGCCTGAGAACTTCCAGTAAGTACAGAGTTAGGACTCCAACATAAGGACCCTAATTCCCTATCCAAGGGTCTTTCTCCCACACTATACCTGTTAAGCAATCAAGTTCTCTATACTTGCTCCTCATAACAAAGTTGTTGCTTGCCTCTTTCACAATAAGTTTTAAAATGAATAATAACAACTGAAAGGGTTACCTTCACCCAGCCAAAGATTGGGTGAAAAGTAGAAATGGTCAGCTTTTGTAGGTCCCTGATATCAAGACAGCAAACATCAGCCTATGGACTCAGTCTTCAGACAGCCATTGTGCACAGCAGCTTCTCTGTATACAGGTGAAATCAATACTTAAGTAAGGACCAGTCCACAGAATCCAAAGGAATCTAAATCTCTTTACAGATTATCATGATAGCCATGGTCATCAGGAAGACACATACCAAAATTAGGAGGAGACATGAATCTGTAAAGATAAAGCAAGAAAAACTCTGGTGGTATCTTAGTTGAGGGTCACAAATGGAAATGTCCACAGCAATCAGGCAGGTAACATACTGAGGGAAGTGGGCTGGGTCGGAACCGGGGTGAGCTAC
Source organism: Nomascus leucogenys (assembly GCF_006542625.1). Classification (NCBI taxonomy): domain Eukaryota; kingdom Metazoa; phylum Chordata; class Mammalia; order Primates; family Hylobatidae; genus Nomascus; species Nomascus leucogenys. The sequence goes on along the minus strand of NC_044401.1, from coordinate 61,097,959 downwards.
TATGTGAAGGGGACAGCATTATTTAGTTCTAATTGAGTCCTGTTATGCAGGAGAACAGGCTCAGTGTTCCCAAATCTTCCCTTTTATCTTTAAAGAGAAACTGGATTATTAGGAGGAACTTGATTCCTGGCAACTAAATGAAAAAAGTAACATAGCATGGATCCAACTAAACATGTCTGTTGATTACATTTAGCCAGTATGTCAGATTCAGCCTGCGGACTAACAATTTTCAACTTCAAATTTCATTATTAAAACCTCTGGTTTAGTCAACAAGACATCTTTGACAATTTCTAGGTTCATGAAAAAATTGTATCTAATTGCTCAAAAATGTCCAACAGAGGGATCATAGAAGTAAACTAGAATTTTCACCTATTCACTGTGATAAGGGTTGGGGAGGCAACCTAAATATACCTATTATAAGTTTATTATTTATTTAAAACCTCTGGTTGAGCCAGGCACGGTGGCTCATGCCTGTAATCCCAGTACTTTGGGAGGCCAAGGCAGGCAGATCACGAGGTCAGGAGTTCAAGACCAGCCTGGCCAAGATGGTGAAACCCCCATCTCTACTAAAAAGACAAAAATTAGCCAGGCATGGTGGCAGGTGCCTGTAATCCCAGTTACTTGGGAGGCTGAGGCAGGAGAATTGCTGAAACCTGGGAGGCGGAGGTTGCAGTGAGCCGAGATCGCACCACTGCACTCCAGCCTGGGTAATATAGAGAGACCCTGTCTCAAAAAAACAAAAACAAAAAACACCTCTGGTTTATATTAAAAATTCATGTATTCTTTGCCTTCCAATTCACAATGCATGTGTTCTTCCTTTTAATATCAAGAAAGGTAATTTTCACCCCCAAAATCTCTAGTAAAGACTCTCCAGGACAATGTGCCACATTTACTCTGTGGCTTTCAAAACCTCTGCAAACCATGTTTAAGAAGCATAGCCCTAGATTAACCGGAGCTCTCTCAAGAGTACCACCCTTTCTTACATCCAGCTGTCCTTGGACCTAAAGCTTTAGCTCCAGCTATCCATCAGATTGACAATATTCAAGGGCTAGAAGTTGGTGTGGCATACACAAAGAGAGACACGCTTCCAAAAATTCTCAAGACACAGCCTGCTGGTCTTGCTTAATTTGATCAACACCCTGACTACTGTCAGAAACAATGGCCATGATTTTTCAGGCCTTCTCTGGCCTCTTGCCTTTCAAAACAATGTCTCCGCTGAAATGCCCGGAAGAATAATTTATCTTCCTGTCAGGGTTGAGACTATAAAACTTCCTCCAAAATTGCCTCATACTGCTTTTATCTTTAATGCTAAAGTTCACTGAGAAGTAGTGGGACATCAGAATAACTCAGTGGTAGAGCATCACATAGAAATTGAAGCTCCCCTAGCAGCACCAGGGCATTCTTAGAGACATCTCTTCAGAGGATCAACAAAACTATAAAATATACTAAATACTTAGAAGCAAGTATGTTTCTAAGTCCACATCTCTAACAAGGTAGATTCAGGACCAGCATACATAAACATTTCAAGGCTACAGACACATAGGGACACACAATATTATATATTAAAATGCACCGGGCGCGGTGGCTCACGCCTGTAATCCCAGCACTTTGGGAGGCCGAGGCGGGTGGATCACGAGGTCAGGAGATCGAGACCACGGTGAAACCCCATCTCTACTAAAAATACAAAAAATTAGCCGGGCGTGGTGGCAGACGCCTGTAGTCCCAGCTACTCCGGAAGCTGAGGCAGGAGAATGGCGTGAACCCGGGTGGCAGAGCTTGCAGTGAGCCAAGATCGCGCCACTGCACTCCAGCCTGGGCGACAGAGCGAGACTCCGTCTCAAAAAAAATAAATAAGTAAATAAATAAAAATAAAAAATAAAATGTGGTAGAGCCTGAAAAACTGTGTGCCCCACCTACATTTTGTTTTTTAATCTTGTTTTATTTCAAAGAGGATTCTTAAGTGTATTTCTCTTGTATTCTTCTATCTCCAGACACCAGAAATGCCCTTTGTGTGACAATGATTAATGGCTCTCAAAAGCAAAAGAAGCTGTCTACTCTGAAAGCTTTCTGAGTCTCTAGATATATGCTATTTTTTCTGTAATATCACCATATTTTTATGCACAATATTTTCCCCCTGGAAACTGCATAATCGTGCTAGCTAAACATTGGTATAGGATTTTACTTTGAAACCTTTGGGATGTTTCCTCCATCTGCCAAGAGGCGTTCTGCAGATAATCATCCTTCATGGTTTCAAACCAAAAGGAAAGAAAGTTAAAGATTAAAACTGCCAGAAAACCATAGAGTTAACTTACTTCCATTCACAGGCCTGAGAGGAAGCCACAAAGGAATTTCTGACAATTGCAATTTGTCTTAAATATGCCAATACACTGTTAACATTCAACACTCATTAAGCAGATTTGTAGCATTCACTTCACATCTGATGTACTAGGACCTCAGAAAATAGAGTTTTTTTAACCCATTAATGACAGTGAAGTAGACTCTGCAGTCCTTAACAAAGCAAAATAAAGCCTATTCTCCATGAGTTATGAGACGGCATAAAAAGAAATAAGGATCTGCCCTGATATAGCATCCAGATAATAGTGGCTTGGGTATAATCTGCCATGCCTCCAAATCAGGAGTTAAATGATAATAGATAGTTGTGGACTTTAAACCACCAACCTCCCTTGCTATACACCTCCCCACTCCATACACCAGCAAGATATTATAAGAGGTTGTGGTGGAATGATGAAGTGAGAATTATCCCTGGGAGGCAAGTTTGGTTCAACATACATAAATCAATAAATGTGATCCATCATATTCACAGAGTGAAGGACAAAAATGATATGATTATCTCAATAGAAGCAGAAAAAGCACATGACAAAAGTCAGCATATTTTTATAATTAAAACTCTCAACAAATTAGATATAGAAGAAATGTTCCTCAACACAATAAAGGCTATATATGACAAGCCTACAGCTAACATTATACTCAACAGTGAAAAGTAAAAGGCTTTCCATCCAAGATCAGGAACAAGACAAAGATGGCTACTCTAACTACTTCTGTTTAACATGGTACTAGAAGTCCTAGCCAGAGTGATTAGTCAAGATAAAGAAATAAAATGTATCCAAATAGGAAAATATGAATTGAAATTGTCTGTCTGCTGAGGACATGATCTTATATGGAAAATCCTAAAGACTCCACACCCAAAAACTACTAGAACTGATAAAGTCAGTAAAGTTGCCAGGATACAAAGCCAACATGCAAAAATCAGCAGTGTTTCTATACACTAACCACAAACTGTCTGAAAAAAGAAACTAAGAAAATAATCCCACTTGCAATAGCATGAGAAAAAATACATAGAAGCAAATTAAACTAAGGAAATAAAAGATGCATATACTGAAAACTACAAAACACAGATGAAAGAAATAGAAAATGACACAAATAAATGGAAAGATATCCCATGTTCATGGATTGGAAGAATTCAATCTAATTCAATTTAATAATATCAATTCAATTCAATCCAACTCAATTTAATAATATGAATTCTTCCAATCCAATTGGAAGATTGGATTGGAAGAATTCATATTATTAAATTGTCTATACTAACCAAAGCAATCTACAAATTTAATGCAATCCCTGTCAAAATTCTAATGTAATTCTTCACAGAAATAAAAAAAAAATCCTAAAATTCATACAGAACCACAAAACACAATGAAAAGCCAAAGCAATTGTGATCAAAAAGAACAAAGCTGGTGGCATCACACTACTTGATTACAAAATATATTCCAAAGCAATAATAATCAAAATGGCATAGGACTGGCATAAAAACAGACACATCAACCAATGGAATAGGATAGAGAGCCCAAAAATAAACCCACACGTCTACAGTCAATTGATTTTCAACAAAGTTGCCAAGAACACATAATGGGAAAAAGATGGTCTCTTCAATAAATTGTGCTTGAAAAGCCATAGATAAAATTTAAATGTCCCTCATCTCACTCTTATACAAGAATCAACTCACAATTAGTTAAAGACCTAAAACTTAAAGTATAATAATAATAAAATAAAAAATTTAAAAAAAGACTTAATGTAAGACCTGAAACTATAAAACTACCAGAAGAAAACATAGGGGGAAAGCTATATGACAGTGGTCTGGGCAATGATTTCTTGGAGATGACCCCAAAAACACAGGCAATGAAAGCTAAACAAATTAGATTACATCAAACTAAAAAAAAAAATGATTAATAGAGTGAAGAGACAACTCAAGAATTGAGAAAAAATATTTTCAAATCATGTATCAGATAATAAGCTAATATTCAAAATATATAAAGAACTCAAGCTACTCAATAACAAGAAAACAAATAACCCCATTTAAAAATGGACAAAGAACTTTAATAGACACTTCTTAGAGGAAGACATAGAAATGATCAACAGATGTATAAAAAATACTCAACATCTCTAATCATCAGATAAATGAAAATTAAAACCACAGTGACATAGCACCTCACATCTGTTAGATAAGCTATTATTAAAAAGATAAAATATAACAAGTATTGCCAAGGTTGTGAAGAAAAGGGAACTTTTATACACTGTCGGTGATATTATAAATTCATATAAACAGTATGGAGGATCTTCATAACACTAAAAATAAAATTACCATATGATCAAGTGAACTCATTACCAGGTATATACCCAGAGGAATTGAAATCAGTGTGTTAAAAAGATGTCTACATTTTCATGCTCATTGAAGCATTATTCACAATAGTCAAGATATGAAAACAACATGTGTCCATCAACGGATGAATGCATTTTTAAAATGTGGCATATATACACAATGGAACCTATTCAGCCTTAAAAAACACAATAGGAAATTCTGTCATTTATGACGATATAGATGAACCTAGAGGGCCTGCATTATATTAAGTAAAATAAGTCAGGCACAGAGACAAATATGTGATCTCACTTATACATGGAACCTAAAAAAGTCAAATTTATAGAAGTAGAGAGTAGAATGGTGGTTACCAGAGCTGGGGGTGGAGAAGATGGGCAGGGAAAGGAGACAGCTTGGTCAACAGACACAAAGTTACAATTAGATAGAAGTGATAAGTTCTGGTGTTCTATTGCACAGCAAGGGGACTACAGTTAATAATAATGTATATTTCAAAGTAGCTAAAAGAGAGGATTTTTAATGTTCTCACTACAAAGAACTGATAATTATTTGAGGTGACAGATATGCTATTTAACCAGATTTGTTTCATAGAGCTATAATTCTATAGTGGATCCAAAGAACTCTGCTATCAATTTTTTTCAGAGAGGTAGAAAATGGGAGTTTTACTTAAAATGTGCTATTCACTACATTAGTTCATTCTCACACTGCTATAAAGAACTACCTGAGACTGGGTAATTTATAAAGGAATGAGGTTTCATCTACTCACAGTTCCACTGGCTGGGGAAGCCTTAGGAAACTTACAATCATGGTGGAAGGCACCTCTTCACAGAGCGGCAGAAGAGAGAATGAATGAGTGCTGAGCAAAAGGGGAAGCCCCATATAAAACCATCAGATCTCATGAGAACTCACTCACTACCAAGAGAACAGCAGGATGGGGGTAACCGCCTCCATGACTCAATTAACTCCCACTGGGTCCGTCCCATGATATGTGGAGATTACGGGAACTACAATTCAACATGAGATTTTGGTGGGGACACGGCCAAACCATATAATTTGCATAACATAATTTCTGGAATATTCTTGTTAATGTCATTAAATCTATACAAAGACCTGATTCTGGAAGACCAGGAGCTTGTAAGAGATATCAATAAGCATTTTTACAAAAAGTTTAATATTAGAAGATGTTTTCTCTGGAAAGCTGTGACAAACTGGTTAGTGCCAAAATGGCCTTCAAGAAACCCTTATTAACGAGAACATAAGTTCCTCTAGACTAACCTTACTGTTGTGTATATCCCTGAAATCCCACAACAGCAGTAATGATAGAGTCCAGTCTTCCTTTGCCTTCATCCGCTCCTCACTTAGTCAGTAGTGAGGGTAACCTCTCACCTTAATTTCTAGCCATTTGTCAAAGCTTTCTTTGCTGAGGTCTTGTCCATTATTCACAGCTTATCTTACTAAGGTCTAAATATGCGAAGACTTCAACTGAGATTTTCTAATAGTGCTTCCCGTGTTCTATGTTGCTTAGTATTATATATGGAATAACTATGATTGTGGTTAATTTATTTGTGTACTCTATCTCTCCAACTGTACCTTAAGCTCTACAAGGGCAGAGTCCTTGCACCAGTAGTACAGTACTTGATAGGTGCTTGATAAATTAATGTAGTTTATTTGATAGGGTGAAGGAAGGAGTAGGGAAGAAGAAAAGAAAGAAAAACAAGGAAGGGAAGAGGAAAGATGGAGAAGAAGAGAGAGGAAAGGAGAATGAGACAGAAGGAAAAATAGATAGATGAACAGAAACTTCTTTTTTCTTTAATTTAAGATGGAATCTCACCCTGTCACCCAAGCTGGAGTATAGTAGTGCGATCTCAGCTCACTGCAACCTCTACCTCCCAGGTTCAAATGATTCTCCTGCCTCAGCCTCCTGAGTAGCTGGGATTACAGGTGCCTGCCACTACATCTGGCTAATTTTTGTATTTTTAGTAGAGATGGGGTTTCCCTATGTTGGCCAGGCTGATCTCAAACTCCTGACCTCAAGTGATCCACCTGCCTCGGCCTCCCAAAGTGCTGAGATTACAGGCATGAGCCACTGTGCCTGGCCAACACTTCTAAGAAAAAAAAAAAAAAGATTATGTTTCTCCTCAAAAAGCTTCTGACCTAGTTGGGTAGATAGAAATATATTTTTTTATAACAGGAGGTACATATTAGATGACTTATAACCACATAATCTAGTACTTGGCCTCTAAAAGGAATACTATAGGAATTTAAATATGTACATCAGCATGGCTGCAGAACTCAGAGAAGGTTTTATGAAATAGAGGGGATTTTTTTGCTGGAACAGGAAGAAAGTGGTGAAATGGATAAGCAAAAATTAAAGAAGATGGCAAGTCCTAGAATGTTCCTTGATATTCTCTCTCCCTTCTCGTATTTGTCATTAGTGATTAGTGATTTCTGCTTTGAATAGCACAGTAATTGCAGCTTGACTTCCTTAGGCTTGGAGAATAATTTTCATCCCAATAGAGAATAAACACCAACATTTAATGGGTACACTTACTATGTATCAGGTCCCGCGCTAGGAACAGAACATAAATCACATAATCAGATCCTTAGACAAACCACTATGATTATGTCACTCTACAGATAAGAAAACTGAACAGAGGCCAAGAACCTTGCTCCATATCACACAACTGGAAACCGCTGATAGAAGAATCAACCACTGATGCTTAGAAAATTTGGAAGAGCAGAAGCAGACCCTTCAATTCCCTCACACATTTTTCATTTTGATGATAACACAGAGTTTACTTGACAGCAAAATTTTCTTTGGTTAACCTAAGTTTTTGTCTTTACATCCTATATCTACGTTTTCAGAAGTCTGGCTATGAGAAGATGAGAGACCACGCTGGAAATTTTCATTTAGCCCTTGATATGGTTTGTCTGTGTCCCCACCCAAATCTCATCTTGAATTGTAGCTCCCATTATTCCCACATGTTGTGGTAAGGACCTACTGGGAGATAACTGCATAATGCAGGTAGTTTCCCCCTTACTGTTCTCCTGGTGGTAAATAAGTCTTACAAGATCTGATGGTTTTATAAGGAGTTTCCCCTTATGCTTGACTCTCATTCTTTCTTGTCTGCCACCATGTTAACATGTGCCTTTCACCTTCTGCCATGATTGTGAGGCCTCCCCAGCCACGTGGAATTGTGAGTCCATTAAACCTCTTTTTCTGCATAAATTACCCCGTCTCAGGTATATCTTTACCAGCAGCGTGAAAACAGACTAATACAGCCCTTCAGATCCACTCCCCACTCTTCATCCTGCTCTGTGCCCCAACAGGTGATCTGTGGAGCCTGCAGCAGTGCACCTGCTCTTTAGCTTCCCAGAGAGGTTATCCAGCAGAATGCACCCAAAGGGAATCAGGAAGGACAGAGAGAGGTCAGGGTCCGTATTCTCCAGATACCCTGCCTGCTGGGCCACCTCAGGTTGGTGCCCTGTACTAAAGGTGGAGGAGCTAGAGGATCCTAGTAAATCTCAACTTCTCTCTCTCTCTCTCTCTCCCCTCCCAGCCCCCACCAATTCCCCTGTTCTCCAATGTAATAATTTTTTCCTTTAACCTTTCCAGGCCTAAAAATTTTCCTATCATCAGCCTCTATCACCCTTTGCTTCTTTTTCTATGCTCAAACATGTATAGAGTCCTTTTACACCATAAAATGCAGCAATACCACTTCTGGTATATATTCAAAGGGATTGAAATCAGTATGTTGAAGAGATACCTACATTCCCATGTTCATTTCAGCATTACTCACAATTGCCAAGATATGAAATAAACCTATGTGTCTATCAACGAATGAATAAAGAAAGAAAACGTGGTATACATACCCAATGGAATACTATTAAGCTTTTGTTTCTAAAAAATGAGGAAATCCTGTCATGTGCTGCAACATGGGTGAACCTGGAGGCCATGATAAGTGAAATAAGCCAAGCACAGAAAGGCAAATACTGTATGATCTCACTTACATGTGGAATCTAAAACAGTCAAACTCAGAAGCAGAGCATAGAATGGTGGTTGCCAGGGTCTGGGAGGGTAGGATGAGGAAAGGGGAGATGTCTGTCAAATGCACAGAGTTTTAGTTAAACAAAGGGAATAATATTTTGAGATCTCTTGCATAGGCTGGTGGTTATAGTTAATAACAATGTGCATTTTTAAAAAGAGTCTCCTTAAATTTTCCTCAATTACACAACTTAAGTTTTCTGCAGTGAGCCTGACTAACACAGGTGATAAGTTTGCGAATTAGAATAGTGATATTTAAAATATAAGGAAAGGTCCAGATCTGAGGTACATTTTGGAAGAAGGAACATAATTGAATGAAATACTGAAAGAGGTAAGAAAAGCAGAGTAATATCAAAAATCATCAAAGATTTTTGGGTCCAGGTAATCTGGAAAATGATAATACTGACAGAAATAGGAACATTATTAATGGAAACTTAGAAGTTCTTCCTGTGAATATCTGTCTCTTCATTTGAATGTCTGTTTGGGGAACTAAAATTCTTTTGTTAAAAAGATATAAGACAATATGATAAAATTAAAGTCTATACTGCTCCTACTAGTCCCCTTTACCAGAGAAATCTATATCATAAATTGAATATGCATTCTTACAAACTATGTTTATATGTTATTTACATAAATGTGTATCCTGGTCCAAGGACATTATTATTCTAACAATACAATTATATTATTATATGTGCATTATTTAATAAACTACAAATCATGATTTCTATAATTTGGCAACTTAAAATTTTTACTCTAAATTATGTTTTGAAGATCTATCCATGTTGGCATATACACCTCTATTTCATTTTTTTAACAGTTACGCAATAATCGGTCGAAATTGCTTTATCTGTTTGCTTTATCTGTTCCACTACCAACAAACTTTTCACTATAATAAACAATACTTCAGTGAACCTCCTTGTCTAAATCATCTTAGGAGACTTTCTGTAGGGTTCTTGTGGCATTGCTGGGCCATAAAAAACAAAAGGAGTTTAGAAACCTTTATTTTTGAGGTTTAGGCTATGCAATTGGGCATCAAAATGGAATTTTAACAGTAGTCATTAGTAAACATAGGCCTAAAGAAAAGATAAAAGAACAAAGAAGAAATGAAGATAAAGATATCCGTTTGTAGCGATATTTCTATTTCTTTTTTCAGCTAGGGGATGAAAATAGCACTGTTCACCAGGCCGTAAACCAGGCACCTTGCAATCATTATCTCATTTAGTTTTCATATATACCCTTCAAGAGATAACTGACATTCACTAATGCCTCATTGTAGGTAATAGTTTCCACCTCCACTATAACTCCCTTTTCTTTTAATCAGAACAATATAACAAATAGGCAATTCCAACTGTTTGAAGTGTATCCTTTTTTAAACTCATCTTTTCCAATGTAAACAAAGAGTAAAGTCACTAATAAATAATGAGAAACTTGAAGGCAATAGGAAAAGTAGAAGCTGAATAATCCAAAGTAGTCAAACCCTGGAGAAATCAGGAATTGACTCTACTTGAACTCTTAAAATTAATTTGTCCTCCCAATGAGGGTTTGCTGGTTTGAGGCAAAAAGATCTATTCTTCAATTAGCTGAAGATGTCAAACTTGCATCAGAAACCCTCAATAACTCCTGACAGTGAAATAAATTAGTATTAACCCTAGATAAACATAGGCCACATTTATTAGAATCCTCATAATAAAGCTATACCATCAGGTAAAATAAACCATATTTTTCCAGAACATGATGGTTTTAAGACAAAGGCAAAACATAAAAGAGAAAAAAAATTCAGATATCTCTCCAACCTATTCAGAAAGGCTGTACCTAGAAGGCTTTGAGGGTTTCCTTTTGTTTCCTGTCGTGTTACCTCTTCAACTTCATTCTACCATCAGCTATTCAGATCAATAGCCCAAGGTTGGGCATGGAGGAGCTTCAGGGACAAGCAGCAGAAGCTAGTGTCTCTGGTGTCACTAAACTCTAAGTTGAGAATTGTTCTTGGTTTTCAGATTAACAGTAAACTGTCTAGGAGCTAAGATTTGCCAAATTTTCTTTCTCTGATGCCCATAATGAATAAATGGGAAGATAATTTTCCTTAGGAGAGCTGTGCACAGAGTTAACCTTAGGAATGGAGGCAGTAATAATAAAACAATAACTAATGTTTTGCAGTAGTGTGTTGTTTTATTTACTATTCACAACACCCTAGAGAGGCAGCTATCACTGAGACTCACTCACACAGCTGCCTAAGGATACAAAATGGGCAAATGACAAAGTTGAGACCAATACTGAGGGTTTCTGGCTGTTATCATTCTCCCACAGTACTATCCTGCCTAGCTTTTAGTAGGTGTTTATTTGATATTTCTGAATAAAGGTCTCTCTTCGTTGTAATCCCACCTGTCTCCTACCCACCTATCTGAATTGCCTGACATTCAATGACATTCAATGATGAGCCATTCAGCCCTCTAGTGGAAGAAATTATTCCCCATTAAAGGGCAAATATCAGGGCCTAGTGTGGCAACTCATGTCGGTAACAGCAGCACTTTGGAAGGCCAAGGCTGAAGGATCGCTTGAGACCAGGAGTTTGAGGCTGCAGTGAGCTATGAAGGCATCACTGCACTCCAGCCTAAAATAAATAAATGAATTAAGTGCAAATATAAAGAGCTATACTTTTTGTTTTGTTTTGTTTTGTTTTTTGGTTTTTTTTTTGAAAATCAATTATTTATTTATTTTTTTATTTTTTTATACTTTAGGTTTTAGGGTACATGTGCACAATGTGCAGGTTTGTTACATATGTATCCATGTGCCATGTTGATTTCCTGCACCCATTAACTCGTCATTTAGCATTAGGTATATCTCCTAATGCTGTCCCTCACCCCTCCCCCTACCCACAACAGTCCCCGGAGTGTGATGTTCCCCTTCCTGTGTCCATGAGTTCTCATTGTTCAATGCCCACCTATGAGTGAGAACATGCGGTGTTTGGTTTTTTGTCCTTGCGATAGTTTACTGAGAATGATGTTTTCCAGTTTCATCCATGTCCCTATAAAGGACACGAACTCATCATTTTTTATGGCTGCATAGTATTCCATGGTGTATATGTGCCACATTTTCTTAATCCAGTCTATTGTTGTTGGACATTTGTGTTGGTTCCAACTCTTTGCTATTGTGAATAGTGCCACAATAAACATATGTGTGCATGTGTCTTTATAGCAGCATGATTTATAGTCCTTTGGGTATATACCCAGTAATGGGATGGCTGGGTCAAATGGTATTTCTAGTTCTAGATCCCTGAGGAATCGCCACACTGACTTCCACAATGGTTGAAGTAGTCTACAGTCCCACCAACAGTGTAAAAGTGTTCCTATTTCTCCACATCCTCTCCAGCACCTGTTGTTTCCTGCTTTTTTAATGATGGCCATTCTAACTGGTGTGAGATGGTATCTCACTGTGGTTTTGATTTGCATTTCTCTGATGGCCAGTGATGATGAGCATTTCTTCATGTGTTTTTTGGCTGCATAAATGTCTTCTTTTGAGAAGTGTCTGTTCATGTCCTTTGCCCACTTTTTGATGGGGTTGTTTGTTTTTTTCTTGTAAATTTGTTTGGGTTCATTGTAGATTCTGGATATTAGCCCTTTGTCAGATGAGTAGGTTGCAAAAATTTTCTCCCATTCTGTAGGTTGCCTATTCACTCTGATGGTAGTTTCTTTTGCTGTGCAGAAGCTCTTTAGTTTAATTAGATCCCATTTGTCAATTTTGGCTTTTGTTGCCACTGCTTTTGGTGTTTTAGACATGAAGTCCTTGCCCACGCCTATGTCCTGAATGGTATTGCCTAGGTTTTCTTGTAGGATTTTAATGGTTTTAGGTCTAACATTTAAGTCTTTAATCCATCTTGAATTAATTTTTGTATAAGGTGTAAGGAAGGGATCCAGTTTCAGCTTTCTACTTATGGCTAGCCAGTTTTCCCAGCACCATTTATTAAATAGGGAATCCTTTCCCCATTGCTTGTTTTTGTCAGGTTTGTCAAAGATCAGATAGTTGTAGATATGCGGCACTATTTCTGAGGGCTCTGTTCTGTTCCATTGATCTATGTCTCTGTTGTGGTACCAGTACCATGCTGTTTTGGTTACTGTAGCCTTGTAGTATAGTTTAAAGTCAGGTAGCGTGATGCCTCCAGCTTTGTTCTTTTGGCTTAGGATTGACTTGGCGACGCGGGCTCTTTTTTGGTTCCATATGAACTTTAAAGTAGTTTTTTCTAATTCTTTGAAGAAAGTCATTGGTAGCTTGACAGGGATGGCATTGAATCTATAAATTACCTTGGGCAGTATGGCCATTTTCACGATATTGATTCTTCCAACCCATGAGCATGGAATGTTCTTCCATTTGTTTGTATCCTCTTTTATTTCATTGAGCAGTGGTTTGTAGTTCTCCTTGAAGAGGTCCTTCACATCCCTTGTAAGTTGGATTCCTAGGTATTTTATTCTCTTTGAAGCAATTGTGAATGGGAGTTCACTCATGATTTGGCTCTCTGTTTGTCTGTTATTGGTGTACAAGAATGCTTGTGATTTTTGTACATTGATAAATGCTCCAATTAAAAGACACAGACTGGCAAATTGGATAAGGAGTCAGTACCCATTATTCCCCTGGATTCTCCCGTCTTCATTGCACAGAACAAGCAATTTCCAGCTACTAACATACATAGCTGCTTTCCTGCAAAGTTTTCCCACAGAAGCCCTGAAATTTTCAAAAGAGTTATTTATTGCTAGATGGAGGTGTGAAGAAACTTTTAGTTTTATCTTCCCATATCCCAGTTTGATCTATTAAATTTTGACCTCAGTGCGTCTTTAAAGGTGTTTAAAATTCAGTGCTCACATCCCAAATTTCTCAAGGGTCAGCAAGTCAAGTTCATTTACACTTTATCCCCGAGTTTCTTTCCTTTTTATCCTTTCTTTTATATAAAAAGGAATAAACCAGTGACCCATGCTTTTCACTCAGAGGCTCTTTGGTCTGTACTTGATCACTTCTTATCTGGTATCTTCACTATAGGGTATCATGCTGAAAATAAGTACTAAACAACTATTTACTTCTCACTGGACAATTCCAGCAATTTCTATCAGGTCACTTCAATACTTAGTGAGATTGGCAGTTGCCAAATCATGAGTCCAAATGTGTCACCACTTGGAAGATAAATAAGGTCAAGGACGTGGGATTGCAAAAAACAAAGGAAATCTATTTGAGACTTCATATAAAACAAAGTTTGCAAACAGCTAATGAATGCTAGGTGAAGAAAACAAAGCTCTACTTACAGTTATACATGGAAAAGTCTACAGTCATTAAAGACAATGGCATAGATCTATGTTTACTGACACAAGATATTCATAACATTTTATAGAAGTGTAGATAATGTGACTGCATCTTAAATTTTATCCAGGCATAGAAGCAAATCTGGAAATTGTAATTTTCTCTAAGGAGGGGAATTATGGATTTTTTTGTATTTTTAAATGTTTGTTTATACTTTCTAGTTTTTCTCTAATGAGTTTATCTTTCTTACTTTATAAGTAAAGCCTATCTATGGAAATTTAACTAAAGCAAAGGTTAATAGGGCCATGGTCCTCCCTTTCCATCTTTCAAATGAGTTACAGAATACAACAAATGTAAAAGAAATAAATCCTATGGGACAAAATGACAAATTATTCCTGGGAAGGAATTTAAATTATGATGCATGCTAATTAATACTCAAGAAACCAGGTAAACAGGGACTTAAAGGCTGCTTCTTCCTCATCTTTTCTGGAACTTGTTTTTTTAGTTCTCTTCCTTTTTGGGAGGGGAAGAAAATAGGTGGCTTAGTAAGATAGAGGCCTGAGCTTAGAGTGAGAAGGCCTTGGTTACCTTATTAACCTCTCCTCTTAATTGGGTAGGATTCACCACCTCTCTGAGTTTTAATTTCTTTATCAAGAATGAGGACAGTAATACCTAATTCAGGTAAGAATTTCCTGAGAAAATATTTGTGAAAATTTGGAGCATGGAGTTAGAAATCAAAAAATGTAAATTAAACATGAATCTCTCCCCTGATTCTCATGCTGGTTTTCTGCTCTGTCTGAAATAAAAACAGATACATTAAGTAGTCAGGTTCTTGGATCTCATTTCCACTGGCTACATGGTTCTAATTGGTATTCAAGTTGAGACGGCACGACAGCTAGGCCTTTCTAATCATCCTATTATGCCAAAGAAGACATGGTTCCCACCAAGAGACTGTGACTATTCCAAACTTTTTTAAACATCCAAAACAAGGCATGAATAGGTGTCTTTGAAGCAGGATTCTCAGCTTGAACCTAAGCTGTGTCCACCCTTAACATTCATGGTCAGGACATATCAGGGAAGATCTGGCAGATAATGGGGTAGGGTAAATGAGAATTCATTTGCATGAGTAAATAGGACCCTCCTCTCCCCACAAGACACAGGAATGTTCTCCTGAGTTCTGTTTATACTCTTGACCATCATTGCCTCTAGCTTTGCCTCTCTTTATTTAGAGAGATAAGAGAAGATATTGCATGCTTGAAAAAAGGAACAAGATACCTGAAAAAGAAACAGAGAATGAAAAACAGCCATGAAGATGTAAGTGTGATTATCCACATTTAAAATGCAATAAAAGAGGTTAATGATTCAGTCAAGGAAACTCCAAAATATAGAGCAAAAAAAAAAATCAAAGAAATGTAAATAAAAGAGAAAAAAATAAGAAAATTAGAGAATGAATCCAGGAAGTCTAACATTAGTTCCAGAGAGAGGGACTGCTAGTTTTTCTGAAGAACCTTTTAGTACCATTTGAATATTTTAAATGTGTAAATATATTACTTTAATAAAACAGAAAGTAGTTTTCAAGTATTATTTATACTTATTGTATCCACTTTGTCACTTCTAATTTACTCATTAAACACACCATAGTAACTACACTTATTGAAGTCAACACTGATTTTCTAAATGCCAAATCTAGTGGGCAGCTTCCAATACTCATACTACTTGAGAAGTATGTAATATTTGTCATGTGACCACTCCCCAACCCTCCCTTAATTTCTAGAATGTCACTCTTCTTTAGTTCTCTTTCTCCAAGAGCTCAACATCACCATTGCTGTTTTTCCTTCTACATTACATAAAACTTTTATGTCCCATCTTTACTTATTCTCCTTTTACTCTACACACTTGCTGGATAGCCTTACTCCTAAGTTTTGATTTCCAATCTATAAGTCAATAATTGCCAAATCTGTATCCCATGAGCTTGATTTCCAGCTGTCTACATCTTTATGTGATGTCCTACAAACACCTCAAACGGCATATACAACACTGATTTCATTATTTACCTATTTTCCTCCACTCCCCAAACCCAAATCCACCTAATCTGCTATATTTTTCATTCCAGCTAATGGCCTGACCAAGCTAACAACCATAAGGTCACTCTCAACTCCTTCCTCAACCTTCAGATCAGAAAGAGCTATAAGTCTGGACTGCTCTCTCCACCTACATTGTCACTACCTTATCTTAGGCTTATCATTTATCTTCAGATGCTATTCTCTTCCTATCCAGTCCATCCTCTGCATTACTGCCTGTTATATTCCTTAAAACCATATCTGCTCCTGCCTAAAAGCTTTCAACAGCTCATTGTCAGTATAATTTTCTTTGCCTGTCATTGGAGGCCTTCGCAGTCTGACTATGACCCATGTTCCAGACAATGTGCCTTAATATACACAGAACCTCTGTCCCAGACACACTGGATTCTTCACTGGTCCTGAATGCCTCAGGCTCTTTCATCACTCCACCTGGTCCAACTGCCTGGAATTCCCCACCTTGATTTCTTCAACTGGAAAACTTACTAATTCTTCAAGGCCTTACTGAAATGTCACATTGTCTATAAAGCCATGCAAGGAAAATTATTCTTCAGTGTTCCCAATATCCTGATATCCTGTGTTGTTATCTCCTGCAGCATTGTGAGTCAGGCTTTGGATCTCTAGCAAGAGGCCACACACACATACACAAACACACACACACACACACACAAACCACCAAGTTCTCATGTATTTAGCTTGTAGTAAGTACAAAACTTAAGAGAAGTAGCTGCACAGAGTACAGGCACATGCAGGATTTTCCTTGGTCCTTGGTTCCCCACAGGTTGTGCAGCTGCCACTGACACTGTCCATTTAGGTAGGGTATAGCCATGTTTGAGAAAAAACTTGCAATATTGTTACACTATCACTCCTTTATACTTGAACTTACAGCATCATCCACCTATGAGCTTCCTTTTTAGGAAATGTTATCAAACAGCAGACCCTCCTGATTCTTAATTTAGCCCCTGTGCAGACATATCCTCACAGAGGAGAGAAAGCTGAGCCAGGGCACAATGTTCCTAAATAATGTCTCTGCCTACAGACTTCCAGTCACAGGAAGTCCATCTTCCCACACGCCTACTATTAAAGTTGCCAATTTTGTGTTATAATTTATTTATGTCTCTGTCTTTACCACTGAACTGTGAGCTTTCTGAAACCAAAAGCCATATATTATTCATATTTGTATGCTCAGTGACAAGCCCAGCATTTGGTACCTAGTGGGACACACAATAAATTTTGTTAGATGAGCCAATCTAAAACACCTTTCAAAATCTGGTTTTCTGAAAGCTTGTTAGATCTCACAATCTATTTGTAATCCTGAGCTTCTATAACTTGGTGAAGGATACACACTTTACAAAAAGATATTTCAAGGAAGTAATCTTGGGCAGCTAAAATTACAGGTTATTTGTGATGGTCTTGTACAACTGTGACCTAAAATACCATCTTCTTTTTCTACCTATTGGGAAAATAATCATGATACTGCCTGGCCTCCTGGAGTCACAATTACACCTATGGGAAATTCAAGGCCAAACAGCTGGCCTAAGAAGGAAAGGGTCCCTCTCTCACCACAGATATCAGATAGAGATTGTCTGGAGGAGGGGATTTCCAGGATGCTACCAGGAAGAGGTTTAGGCAAAGTGACTTACGAGGTCACTCTAGCTGGGCTGGCTGGACTGCTGGTTCTATACTCCACCCCTCCTTCAACAAGGCCCCCAACTTGTGGTGTCAGGAAAACACACAGTTGTGTATTAGATGCACCTGAAGTCGCATTTTGGTTCCACAATTTACTAACTGTATGACCATGGCAAACTGCCAAAATCCCATGAATTTCTATTTTCTCATTGGTAAGATGCAAGATAATTGTGAGGGCATGAGATAAAGTATTTCACATACCTAACCTAGTATCGAGTTTGTGCTAGGTAAATAATAGCTGATAACAGATAGGAAATAACTGAACTAGAAGAAGAACTTACTTTATGGGATGGAAAAACATTGGACCAGACTTCAGACCAGGGTAATAAACAGCAACAACATTGTGACCCTGGGCTAATCACATAATCTTTCAAGGATACAGCTTCCTCAACTATAAATTCAGGAAATTTGACTTGACAATTAAGATTTTTTCCAGCCATTATTAACATTCTAGATTTCATGCATCTAGCTTTATATCCCCAATTTCAAAAAGAACATAATTTTTAACAATAAAAAAACTGAGTCCAAAATGATTAAATGACCTCTCCAAGGTCAAATAGCTAATAAATTACAGAAGATGGGAGCTAAGATATATTATCTTTACTATGTACTAGGTTCCACGCATTATTCTTGGATCTCACTTCATCTTCTTGTAATGGGTATTATAGTCTCTTTGTTTTATGTTTCTAGCAAGGCTACCAACCCTTTAAAAATGATAGTTGTGTTGTTTATGATTAGTAGAACTGGTGATGTCCACTTAAGGTAGACCTTCTTTTTTTCTGCCAAGAACCACCATTGAGGCTCCTTGTAGCCTGTAGACATAATTTGAAAAGTAAACACAAGCTCAAAAAGTTAAACATATAGTTACCATTATGACCTAGCAATTTAATTCCCAGGTATATACCCAAAAGAAGTGAAAATAAGGATTCAAATAAGAGCTTATATATGCATGTTCATAGCAGCAGCACTATTTTTTTTTATTTAACTTTTAAGTTCAGGGGTACATGTGCAGGTTTTCTATATAGGTAAACTACTGTCATGAAGGTTATGTACAGATTATTTCATAACCCCAGTATTAAGACTAATGCCCATTAGTTATTTTTCCTGATCCTCTCCTTCCTCCCATCCTCCCTGCTCTGATAGGCCCCAGTGTGTGTTGTTCCCCTCTATGTGTCCATATGTTCTCATCATTCAGCTCCCATTTATAAGTGAGAACATGTGGTATTTGTATTCTGTTCCTGTGTTAATTTGTTAAAAATAATGGCCTCCAGCTCCATCCATGTTCCTGCAAAGGACATGATCGTGTTCTTTTTTTATGGCTGCATGGTATTCCATGATGTGTATGTACCACATTTTCTTTATATAGTCTAACACTGATGGGCATTTAGGTTGATTCCATGTCTTTGCTATGGTGAATACAGCAGCAGCACTATTCACAATAAGCAAAAGGTAGAAACAACTGAAAAGTCCATCAACAGACAAATAAATAATTATGGTATATCCATATAATAGAATATTATTTCAGCATTCTATTAAGTGAAAGAAGCCATATACAAAGGTCACATTATACAATTGCATTTCTATGAAATATTCAGAATAGGTAAATCCATACAAACACAAAGCAGATTGGTGGTTGCTAGGGTCCAGGGAGAAGGTATGTGGGAAATAGGAAGTAAGTATTTAATGGTA
Organism: Nomascus leucogenys; assembly: GCF_006542625.1. Classification (NCBI taxonomy): domain Eukaryota; kingdom Metazoa; phylum Chordata; class Mammalia; order Primates; family Hylobatidae; genus Nomascus; species Nomascus leucogenys. The sequence continues at coordinate 61,078,509 of NC_044401.1, read as the reverse complement.
TAGAATTTTATTTTGGGATCATGAAAATGTTTTGGGACTAGATAGAGGCAGTGGTTATACAACGTTGTGAATGTACTAAATGCCACTAATTTGTTGACTTTAAAATGGTTAATTTTATGTTATGTGAATTTCACCTCAATAAAAAAAACTCATGCCCACTGATATGAGAAAACTGGACATAGGAATGAAGGAAAAGGAGCATTAAGAATCCAAAGTCATCATGGCAGAAATGGGACCAAGATCTCAACCCATTCTGTCCAAAGTTTAAAGTAACTAAAATCTGTTGAGGACTTAAGTGGCTGTGACTGTGGTTAACTAGTAGGAGAGAAGCCAAAAGGTTGAAAGGGAAAACTGCCTTCAAAGCAGTGAGTGTATTGGAACCGTTGCCCAGGCTCAGCAGCAGGATCTGGTTTGCTGTTGGAGGATGCAATCCACAGGGCACTGTGTGGCTGACGTTGCAACACCTCTGCATCAACCACCCAGGCACTGGGGGACAGTAGATATGTGCCCATTCAACAACAAATCCATTCACTCTACAAACAGGTATTCAGCATTTCCTTAGTACCAGGCATCGTTCTATACTTTAGGTAAGACAGAAATGGCCTTTGTTTTCATGCAACTTATATAATATTGAGTAAAGTACACAAAAGATAAGAAAAGAAAAAAGATAAATTCAGATAATTGATCACAGCTATGAAGAAAAGAAGGCAATACAATCTTGTATAGATGTGATTAGAGGGGATGAGAGATGCAATGGTCAAGGAAGCATCTTTGAAGAAGTATTATGTTAGTTGAGACCTAAATCTTCAGCATGAGGACCGGTGTGCAGGAGTGATACCACAGCACAGAGGAAGCTAGTTTACTAATACAGACACTTTATCTCACAATTCCTAACTCCATACAGAGCTAAGTTCCATATTCTGCACACAGTGAACACTTAACAAATATTGATAGAGGTCAGAATGAGAGTGTCTAGATGGCATCCAAATGTTTGTTTAGTTTGGTTTTGCTTTGCTTTTGTTCCAGTTTTGTCCATAGGAAGCAAGACATTTGCCCTAAAACATCGTTTCTTCTACTCAAATATAACTGCTGACAAGGCTCAGAACGAAACACATGTATTGTACTTGTTCTATTGATCAAATGGTTAGAAGGAAGAATTAAGTCATTTTCAAACTTCCTTGAAAAGCAGAACTAGCAAAGTAGCACAGTAGAGAGAAAAGACCCCTGACCTAGGAATTATGAGACCATTGTTCTGGTCTCAACTTTCTTCTAACATTCCATACAACCATAGGAAAGTCAATTCAACTATTTGCACCTTGATTTTCTCTAAATAATGGGGAAAATGAACTACATAATATCTCTGAAGTCTTGTTCTTGTATATGATATATATGTGGGCAGAGGAGAGTAGGGCTCAGAGAGAAAGGTTTAGCTAGGGCATCACAGAGCTTGATCAGACATGGGGACTCTACAATGGCTGATCCATGTGAGTGTTTATGTCTCTGGGACACATTTGCCCTTCCTGTCTTTACATTCATGTTGGCACTTTTCAGATTCAGCTCCCTTTCTAAAAGCTCTCCCTCCCTCTCTTTACTTAGGAGAATGATTGAGACTCCTGTTGATAAATAAAATAAGAGATTTTGAATAAAGCAGTAACACTTGAAAGCTACATCATTTCTTTTTGTCTTTTTCTTTCCAAAAAATAAAAATCTCACTTATAAGCAAATTGGCTTTACACGCCACCTCCCTGCACTTGGGAAGACAGAATAAACAGATTTTTCTTTAAAATGGCATCAAGCCAGTACAATTCTACTCTGAAGAAAATGATAAAAGCATGCAAATGCCCATTCAATTCAACGGTAGAAGGAGGAATTTTCCTATATCTTGGAAAGTAGGAGAAGGTATTGAGGTCAGTTTGGTACAAGTAATGTTTATGAAACACAATGTTGTTCTCCTTCCTATAAATACAGACTGCAGATCTTATTAGTCAGACTTCGTTTCCTCCCTTTGCAAACGTAAAATTTTAATTGTTCTAATCCCTTCCCTGTTGATTTCTTGCTACAATTTTACACAGCAGCAGGTCACCTCTCTATTTTCTCAGAAATACACTAGCACAGTGCCATAGTCCTAAATAATATATATTTTAATTGAGTGAAGGAAAAAAAAAAAGAGGAAATCAAGTCTGAAGTTCAGGGCCCTAAAAATAGTTTTCTCCAAAAGGACACACATTTAATATTTGGAAGCTAATGTTAATTATCTTTGGCTTTCATGACCAAGAAACAAAAATCTTGAGTTTCTGTTTTTAGCAATACCTACCTACAAAGAATCAATGTATTGATTTGAGAATACTACCTATCTGTATCTAATATCAAAAAAAAAACTCAGGAAAAATTTTTACTGCTTGACCACTGAAAGTCAATATCTAATATACACTTATATACTCATGAAGGGTCATTTTCTATAATGTGGTACATATAAAAAATGCACTGACTGGAATTCAAAGAACCATCATTTCAGCCCCTATTCATCTCATAGCTATGTGATTCCAATCAAATCATTTAATTGCTTTAGGTCTAATCTTTCTCACTGTAAACAGTTGTAAAATAGTAGAAGAATATCTTAGTAAAGCAGTTTTATGTTTCTACAAAATAAAATGTTAAATACTTCTTAATAAAAAAACCTTTGTATGTGTTTTATTAAAAATTTGTAGATAGCATAAAGCTGTGCTGTACAATACAATAACCACTAGCCACATGTGGATATTTAAATTTAAAATAATTAAAAATAAAATAAAATAAATGCCTCAGTTGTACTAGCCACATTTCAAGTGCTCAAATAACTACATGTTACCGGTTATTACTGTACTGGACAGCACAGATATAGAACATTTCTGTAATCATAGGAAGATTTATTTAATAGCACTGGTATGAAGTGACAGAAAAAGCACTGTGCTTTATTATCTTTACACAGCACTAAAATAAATGTTTCAGTCGTTCAACTGAATATTCCAATAGACATCAATCTATACATTAACACCCATGGGTACAGTTATTCAACTAGTTACAATCTATCTGCTTTTTACCATTAACTCACAAACTTTCTCCTTCTTATTTATGAGAATGTCATGAGAAATATTATCACATTGCTTGCTGAAATCCAAGTGCCCCCTGTCTGTTGTAACAGACATCTGTAACTCTGTCAAAAGAAATACAGAAGAGAAAGTTCTTCTGTCATGATCAATTATTATTTGTTTATTTTTAGAGACAAGATCTTACTCTGCCACCCAGGCTAGAGTGCGGTGGCATGCTCATGGCTCACTGCAGCCTTGACCTCCTGGGCTCAAGCAATCCTCCTGTCTCAGCACTCTCTGAGTAGCAGGGACTACAGGTGTGCATGACCACATGTGGCTAATTTTTGTATTTTTCATTGAGATAGAGTCTTGCTTTGTTGGCCAGGCTGGTCTCAAACTTCTGGGCTCAAGTGATCATCCCACATTGGCCTTCCAAAGTGGTGGGATTATAGGCATGAGTCACCATGCCCAACCATCACTTATTATTAAGCCCATGCTAGTGCCTCATGCCATTTTCCTAAGCATGCACAAAATATCCCTAGTACTGCATCCCATCTGTCAGTGCCATGCTGATCATTCTCCTTTCAATTAAAAAAATATCAGAATTATATATAGATGCTTCTTTTCTATTTTGTCTCTCTTGTGTCCCAGGACTCCTGAAAGATCACTAACAATAGTCTAGCCAGTTCTTTGTACCCATAAATATAATTTGTGCATCCTAGATAATTTTGAACTCAGTTAAAAGTAGGACTGTATATGTCAGCTCTTTTTTCTTCGTGCTTGTTCTACTTATTCAAGTTTAAAAATAATATTTCTTGACAGCTTTATTTTTTCTATGTTAATTTAGCTTTTCCTCTTTCTTCTGTTAGTGATATATCATTAGGACTTCCTTCCTTACTCTTCTTTCTCTAAACACAACTATACATAGAATTTTGTTCATCTTATCTTTAAAACTTTTTTTTGCAGATTTTAGTACATCTTAGCCTCTAAACCATCTACTAGACTCACTACGTTCATCCTTAGTTAATAAGATTTGTTTGTTAAGACCTTTGATTGTTAGAAGCAGAAGCTCACTTGAGCTAACTTCAGCAGCAGGAGTCTAAGAAAGTAAAGATATGCCCCCAAAAGAAGGGTATGAATACAACCACTTTTCAGGAAGAACTAAAACTGCTAGTGGAAGGGGTGTCAGATTTCAAAGAGGGCAAAAGTCTTACTGGTTGATAAACCTGTAATATAAGGAAAGTAGAAAACAACAAGATAGTTAAATTGAAAAGATATTTGAATTCATAATCATGAAAAGAAATACTTTTTCAGTCCTGTCACTATCAAGAGTGACTCAATGAAAGTGGCAGTAGTCTTACCTACTTTCAATCTAATGTGTACTCAAACTTAAATCTCTAATATTCTTCCCTGAGGTAAGTCACCAATACTTAAAAGAGGGTAAATGATTCCACATCGTGAAGAAGAACAAAATTACAATGGGGTTAGAAATCTACTGTGACGAAAAAGTAAAGATTGCTTCCAAGGATTCCTAGAGGACAAAGGAGCCGATTTAAGAGGTCTCTCACTGACCAAGTTGTGTCTATTTAAGCAAATAATAACTAATTGAAACAAGTTGGATGTATAAAAGGCTATGAGCCCACAGTGATGTTCAAACAATAAAATTAATATAAAGCTACAAAAATTTAGTGATACCAATCTAGAGAGCAGAAATCGCTAAAAACCAAACCGAGGATTTCATCCTGAGAGTGGTTTGTTACAATGCAAATTGAATTCCCAACCTCACAGGGTGCTGTCATGGTTAATACTGGGTGTCAACTTGATCGGAATGAAGAATACAAAGTATTGATCCTGGGTGTGTCTGTGAGGGTGTTGCCAAAGGAGATTAACTGCGTCAGTGGGCTGGGAAAGGCAGACCCACCCTTAATTTGGGCGGGCACAATCTAATTAGCTGCCAGTAAGGCTAGACTATAAGCAGGCAGAAAAATGTGAAAAGAGAGACTAGCCTAGCCTCCCAGCTTGCATCTTTCTGTTGTGCTGGATGCTTCCTGCTCTCAAACATCAGACTCCAAGTTCTTCAGTTTTGGAACTTGAACTGCCTCTCCTTGCTCCTCAGCCTGCAGACAGCCTATTGTGGGACCTTGTGATTATGTGAGTTAATACTTAATAAACTCCCCTTTGTATAAATATTATATATATTCCATTAGTTCTGTTCCTCTAGCAAACCCTAACACAGACTTTGGTACCAGGAGCATTTCTAGAGGAACAGAATATTAAGGATGGAGTTCTTTCATTGGTTTTGGGGTTTCTGGAGTTGGCTGCTTAATATGATTAGACCCAAAAATGCGAAGGACTTTACTTCTAACAGTATGGAGAACAATGATAGTCCTTGGCATGAACAGTTTAGAGACTTATACAAAATAAATGCATTTGACACTCCTGATTCATCGCTCATGAGAGGCAAGGAGTTTAGTGACTCTATACATAATACCTTTGAACATACGTGGAGAAACGAGGAACATAATGAAGCAGGTTAGTTGCTCCTAAGTTCAGTGGAAAAAGTGATGAAAGAAAATGATGAACTCAGGGATTCTATCTCCTGGCTTCAGAAGCAGATACTGAGCTTCAAATCTGCTAAGACTGCCCTGAGTAAGAGTCTTATCTCCTGTAGAAACAGCTAAAATTGTGGAAAAACAGATAGGAGCTCTTATCATGCGAGTGACTGACCTGCAACAAAAGTTGCACGCACAGCCTCACCAGGTGTCTACTGTTAAAGTGAGGGCATTGATTGGAAAAATACTGGACCCTGAAACTTGGAATGGAGATGTGTGGGAGGACCCTGATGAAGCTGGGGACACCGAGTTTGTAAACTCTGATAAACTTTTCTTGCCAGAAGAAACAGCTTCCCTATCCCCAGTAGTGGCAAAATCCCCTAACCAACCCATGCTGCCATCAGCCTTTCCACCTTTGTCTGAGGAGATCAACCCCGCAATGCCTCGGGCAACAGTGATGGCCTCCCCTGAGGCAGTTGCCAGGCAAGATAACGTACATTCTCCTCAGGAGCCACCCACAACAGCACTGTTTCCTTCTAGACCTATAATTAAAGTACCAGCAGGCACTTAGAAGTTAGGTTCAGAGCGTGACCCAGGGAAAGGTGTGCTACACTCAAAAAGAACTGCTTGAGTTTATATAAATTAGAGTTTATATAAATTATAAATTATAAATAATTTATATAAACAGAAATCTGGAGAACAGGTATGGGAACAGATAGTAAGGGTGTGGGATAATGGCGGAAGGAACATAGAGTTGGATCAGGCTGAATGTATTAATTTGGGCCCACTAAGTAAGGACTCTGCATTTAATGTTCCAGCTCAAGCAGTTAAAAAAGGTTCTAATAGTTTATTTGCTTGGTTGGCTGAAATATGGATTGAAAGATGGCCTACTGTGAGTGAGCTGGGAATGCCTGATCTCCCTTGGTTTAATGTAGAGGAAGGGATCCAAAGGCTTAGGCAGATTAGGATGGTGGAGTGGATTAGTCACTTTAGACCTACTCATCCCAGCTGGGAGGGTATAGAAGATAAACCCTCCACCAATGCCTTGCAAAATAGATTTGTGAGGGCAGCACCTGCATTTTTGAAGAGCCTTGTAATTGCTCTTCTCTGTATGTCATATCTAACAGTGGGAACCACAGTCACTCAACTACAAAATTTAAATACAATGGGAAGAATTGGATCCCAAGGTGGCAGGGGCCAAGTGGCAGCACTCAACTGTCAAAGGCAAAGTGGGTGTAATGGACAGCAGAGGCAAAAGCAGCAATCAGAATAATCTGACTAATGTAGAGTTCTGGCATTGGCTAATTAATCATGGCATTCCTAGAAGTGAAATTGATAAGAAGCCTACTGCATTCCTACTTAATTTATATAAGCAGAAAACTTATAGATCAAATGGAAAAAAGACTAATTTGAATTATAAAAACAGCGATTCATGGCCCCTCAATCAATTTTCAGACTTGAGCCAGTTTACAAATCCAGAATCCCTTGAATGAAGCGGAGGCTGAGTTCTCTTAAGGAAGGACACCACTACAATACTGACAATTTATGCAGTGAATCTTTCTCCCATGCTTCCCCAAGGAGACCTCCAGCCTTTTACCAGGATAACCGTGCACTGGGGAAAGGGAAATGATCAGACATTTGGGGAACTACTGAACACTGGCTCTGAGCTGATGTTGATTCCAGGGGAAACAAAACATCATTGTGGTCCTCCAGCTAAAGTAGGGGCTTATGGAGCTTAGGTAATTAATGGAATTTTAGCTCAGGTCCAACTTACACTGGGTCCAGTGGGTCCCTGGACTCATCCTGTCATCATTTCCCCAGTGGCAGAATGCATAATTGGCACAAACATACTTAGCAGTTGGCAGAACCCCCACATTGGCTCCCTGTCTGGTACGGTGAGGGCTATTACAGTGAGAAAGGCCAAATGGAAGCCATTAGAGCTGCCTCTACCTAGAAAAATAGTAAATCAAAAACAGTATCGCATCCTGTAGGGATTGCAGAGATTAGTGCCACCATCAACGGCTTGAAAGATGCAGAGGTGAATGATTCCCACCACAACCCCATTCATCTCTCCCATTTGGCCTATGCAGAAGCCAGACGGATCTTGGAGAATGACAGTGGATTATCGTAAGCTTAGCCAACTGGCGACTCTGATTGCAGCTGCTGTACCAGATGTGATTTCATTGCCTGAGCAGATTAACACATCTCCTGGTACCTGGTATGCAGCCATTGACTTGGCAAATGCCTTTTTCTCCATTCCTGTCCATAAGGCCCACCACAAGCAATTTGCCTTCAGCTAGCAAGGCCAGCAATATACCTTTACTGTCCTACCTCAGGGGTATATCAACTCCCTGGCTTTGTGTCATAATCTTATTCAGAAAGACCTTGATCTCTTTTTGCTTCTGCAAGATATCACAGTGGACCATTACACGGATGACATTATGCTGATTGGATCCAGTAAGTAAGAAGTAGCAAACACACTGAACTTATTGGTGAGACATTTGTGTGCCACAGGACGGGAAATAAATCCGACCAAAATTCAAGGAACTTCTACCTCAGTAAAATTTTTAGGGGTCCAGTAGTGTGGGGCCTGTTGAGATATCCCCTCTAGGATGAAGGATAAGTTGCTGTATTTGTCCCCTTCTACAACCAAGAAAGAAGCACAATGCCTAGTGATCCTATTTGGATTTTGGAGGCAACGCATTCCTCAATTAGGTATATCACTCTGGCCCATTTATCAAATGATCCAAAGGATGCCAGTTTTGAGTTGGGTCCAGAACAAGAGAAGGCTCTGCAACAGGTCCAGGCTGGTTTGCAAGCTGCTCTGCCACTTGGGCCATATGACCCAACAGATCCAATGGTGCTTGAGGTACCTGACAGGTAGGGATGCTGTTTGGAGCCTTTGGCAGGCCCCCATAAGTGAATCAGGGCAGAGCCCTGTAGGATTTTGGAGCAAGGCCCTGCCATCCTCTGCAGGTAACTACTCTCCTTTTGAAAGACAGCTCTTGGCCTGTTACTGGTCTTTGATGGAAACTGAACATTTGGCTATGGGTCATCAAGTCACCATATGACCTGAACTGCCTATCATGAACTGGGTGCTTTCTGACCCATCTAGCCATAAAGTGTGTCATATGCAGTAGCTTTCCATCTTCAAATGTAAGTGGTATATTCATGATTGGGCTAGAGGAGGTCAAGAAGGAACAAGCAAGTTGCATGGGGAATTGGCTCAAATGCCCATGGTCTCCATTTCTGCCACCCTGCCTGCTCTTCCCCAGCCTGCACCAATGTCCTCATGGGGAGTTCCCTACAATCAGTTGACAGAGGAAGAGAAGACTAGGCCCTGGTTCTCAAATGGGCCTGCACAATATGCAAGCACCACCCAAAAGCGGACAGCTGCACTACTACAGCCCCTTTCTAGGACATCCCTGAAGGACAGCAGTGAAGGGAAATCTTCCCAGTGGGCAGAACTTCGAGCAGTGAACCTGGTTGTGTACTTTGCATGGAAGTGCATATGGAATGGCCAGATATGTAATTATATACTGATTCATGGGCTGTAGCTAATGGTTTGGCTGGAAGGTCAGGGACTTGGAAGAAACATGATTGGAAAATTGGTGACAAAGAAATTTGGGGAAGAGGTATGTGGATGGACCTCTCTGAGCAGTCAAAAACTAAAGGTATTTGTATCCCATGTGAGTGCTTATCAACGGGTGACCTCAGCAGAGGAGGATTTTAATAATAAATTGGATAGGATGACCCATTCTAGGGACACCACTCAGCCTCTTTCCCCAGCCACCTCTGTCATTGCCCAGTGGGACCATGAACAAAGTGGCCATGGTGGCAAGGGTGGAGGTTACACATGGGCTCAGCAACATGCACTTCCACTCACCAAGGCTGACCCGGCTAGAGCCACTGCTGAATGCCCAATTTGCCAGGAGCAGAGACCAACACTGAGCCCCCGATATGGCACCATTCCTCAGGGTGATCAGCCAGCTACCTGGTGGCAGGTTGGTTATATTGGACCTCTTCCATTATGGAAAGGGCAGAGGTTTGTCCCCACTAGAATAAACACTTACTGCAGATATAGATATGAGTTTTCCTATCCCGCTCACAATGCTTCTGTAAAAACTACCATCCATGGACTCACAGAATGCCTTCCCCACCATCATGGTATTCCACACAGCATTGCCTCTGACCAAGGCACTTACTTTATGGCTAAAGAAGTGCAGCTGTGGGCTCATGCTCATGGAATTCACTGGTCCTATCATGTTCCCCATCATCCTGAAGCAGCTAGATTGATAGAACAGTGGAACGGCCTTTTGAAGTCACAATTATAATGTCAACTAGGTGACAATACTGTGCAGGGCTGGGGCAAAGTTCTACAGAAGGCCATGTATGCTCTGAATCAGCATCCAATATATGGTACTGTTTCTCCCATAGCCAGGATTCATGGGTCCAGGAATCAAGGGGTGAAAGTGGAAGTGGCACCACTCACCATCACCCCTAGTGATCCACTGGCAAAATTTTTACTTCCTGTTTCCATTACATTATGTTCTGCTGGCCTAGACGTCTTAGTTCCTGGGAAAGCAACGCTGCCACCAGGAGACACGATTCCATTGAACTGGAAGTTAAGATTGCCACCTGGACACTTTGGGCTCCTCCGACCTTTCAGTCAAGAGGCTAAGAAGGGAGTTACAGTGTTGGCTGGGGTGACTGACCCAGACTACCAAGATGAACTCAGTCTACTACTCCACAACGGAGGTATGGAAGAGTATGCATGGAATACAGGAGATCCATTAGGGCATCTCCTAATATTACCACGTGTTATTATATTATGCCCTGTGATTAAGGTCAATGGGAAACTACAGTACCCCACTCCAGGATGGACTGCAAATGGCCCAGACCCTTCAGGAATGAAGGTTAGGGTCACTCCACCAGGAAAAAAAACCACAACCTGCTTAGGTGCTTGCTGAAGGCAAAGGGAATACAGAATGGGTATTGGAATAACGTAGTCATTAATATTAGCTATGACCACATGACCAGCTGCAGAAAGAGGACTGTAATTGTCACGAGTACTTCCTTCTTTTGTTAAAAACATGTCTGTGCATGTATACACATGTACTAAGAAAAATCTTCATTTTATTTCCGTTCTCCTTTACCATGTGACATAAGATTCATTGACTTCACATCAGCATTTAAGAATTGTTAACTTTATGTAATAGTATTTGGGTTGGGGATTAGTGTGTTTCAGGTTGTATGAAGGATAGTTATATTAGGCATAATTATAACCTTATTATTATCTTTATTTAAAAATTATGTATGATCTCAGGAGATGTGTATGGGTTCAAGTTGACAAGGGGTGAACATGTTATAGTTAATACTAAGTGTCAACTTGATTGGATTGAAGGATACAAAGTATTGATCCTGGGTGTGTCTGTGAGGGTGTTGCTGAAGGAGATTAACATTTGAGTCAGTGTGCTGGGAAAGGCAGACCCACCCTTAATCTGGGTGGCCACAATCTAATCAGCTGCCTGTGCAGCTAGAATATATACAAGTAGAAAAATGTGAAAAGAGAGATTGGCCTAGCCTTTCACCCTACATCTTTCTCCCGTGCTGGATGCTTCCTGCCCTTGAACATCGGACTCCAATTTCTTCAGTTTTGGAACTCGGACTGGCTCTGCTTGCTCCTCAGCTTCCAGATGTCCTATTGTAGGACCTTGTGATCATGTGACTTAATACTTAATAAACTCCCCTTTATATATGTATATCTATTCTATTAGTTCTGTCCCTCTAGAGAACCCTGATTAATACAGGTGTCTACTGCTAAAGTGGGGACACTGATTGGGAAGGAACAGGATCATTAAAATTGGGATGGGAACATACAGGCAGACTCTGGTGAACCTGGGGATACTGAGCTCCTAAATTCCAGTGACTCTTCTCTGCCACTAGAAGGGGCACACACAATAATAATGGGAGACTTTAACACCCTACCGTCAACATTAGATAGATCAAGGAGACAGAAAGTTAACAAGGATATCCAGGAATTGAACTCAGCTCTGCACCAAGCGGACCTAATAGACATATACAGAACTCTCCACCACAAATCAACAGAATATACATTCTTTTCAGCACCACACCACACCTATTCCAAAACTGACCATATAGTTGGAAGTAAAACACTCGTCAGCAAATGTAAAAGAACGGAAATTATAAGAAACTGTCTCTCAGACCACAGTGCAATCAAACTAGAACTCAGGATTAAGAAACTCACTCAAAACTGCTCAACTACATGGAAACTGAACAACCTGCTCCTGAATAACTACTGGGTACAGAACGAAATGAAGGCAGAAATAAAGATGTTCTTTGAATCCAAAGAGAACAAGGACACAACACACCAGCATCTCTGGGACACATTCAAAGCAGTGTGTAGAGGGAAATTTGTAGCACTAAATGCCCACAAGAGAAAGAAGGAAAGATCTAAAATTGACACCCTAACATCACAATTAAAAGAGCTAGAGAAGCAAGAGCAAACACATTCAAAAGCTAGCAGAAGGCAAGAAATAACTAAGATCAGAGCAGAACTGAAGGAAATAGAGACACAAAAAACCATTCAAAAAATCAACAAATCCAGGAGCTGGTTTTTTGAAAAGATCAACAATATTGATAGACTACTAGCAAGACTAATAAAGAAGAAAAGAGAGAAGAATCAAATAGACGCAATAAAAAATGACAAAGGGGACATCACCACCGATCCCACAGAAATACAAACTACCATCAGAGAACACTATAAACACCTCTACGCAAATAAACTAGAAAATCTAGAAGAAATGGATGAATTCCTTGACACATACACCCTCCAAACACTAAACCAGGAAGAAGCTGAATCTCTGAATAGACCAATAACAGGCTCTGAAATTGAGGCAATAATTAATAGCTTACCAACCAAAAAAAGTCCAGGACCAGATGGATTCACAGCCGAATTCTACCAGAGGTAAAAGGAGGAGTTGATACCATTCCTTCTGAAACTATTCCAATCAATAGAAAAAGAGGGAATCTTCCCTAACTCATTTGATGAGGCCAGCATCATCCAGACACCAAAGCCTGGCAGAGACACAATAAAAAAAGAGAAATTTAGACCAATATCCTTGATGAACATTGATGCAAAAATCCTCAATAAAATACTGGCAAACCGAATCCAGCATCACATCAAAAAGCTTATCCACCATGATCAAGTGGGCTTCATCCCTGGGATGCAAGGCGGGTTCAAAATACGCAAATCAGTAAATGCAATCCAGCATATAAACAGAACCAAAGACAAAAAAACCACATGATTATCTCAATAGATGCAGAAAAGGCCTTTGACAAAATTCCACAATGCTTCAAGCTAAAAACTCTCAATAAATTAGGTATTGATGAGATGTATCTCAAAATAATAAGAGCTATCTATGACAAACCCATAGCCAATATCATACTGAATGGGCAAAAACTGGAAGCATTCCCCTTGAAAACTGGCACAAGACAGGGATGCCCTCTCTCACCACTCCTATTCAACATAGTGTTGGAAGTTCTGGCCAGGGCAGTCAGGCAGGAGAAGGAAACAAAGGGCATTCAATTAGGAAAGGAGGAAGTCAAATTGTCCCTGTTTGCAGATGACATGATTGGATATCTAGAAAACCCCATTGTCTCAGCCCAAAATCTCCTTAAGCTGATAAGCAACTTCAGCAAAGTCTTAGGATACAAAATCAATGTGCAAAAATCACAAGCATTCTTCTACACCAAAAACAGACAAACAGAGAGCCAAATCATGAGTGAACTCCCATTCACAATTGCTTCAAAGAGAATAAAATACCTAGGAATCCAACTTACAAGGGATGTGAAGGAACTCTTCAAGGAGAACTACAAACCACTGCTCAACGAAACAAAAGAGGATACAAACAAATGGAAGAACATTCCATGCTCATGGGTTGGAAGAATCAATATCGTGAAAATGGCCATACTGCCCAAGGTAATTTATAGATTCAATGCCATCCCCATCAAGCTACCAAGGACTTTCTTCACAGAATTGGAAAAAACTACTTTAAAGTTCATATGGAACCAAAAAAGAGCCCGCATTGCCAAGTCAATCCTAAGCCAAAAGAACAAAGCTGGAGGCATCACGCTACCTGACTTCAAACTATACTACAAGGCTACAGTAACCAAAACAGCATGGTACTGGTACTGAAACACAGATATAGACCAATGGAACAGAACAGAGCCCTCAGAAATAATGCCACATATATACAACTATCTGATCTTTGACAAACCTGACAAAAACAAGAAATGGGGAAAGGATTCCCTATTTAATAAATGGTGCTGGGAAAACTGGCTAGCCATAAGTAGAAAGCTGAAACTGGATCCCTTCCTTACACCTTATACAAAAATTAATTCAAGATGGATTAAAGACTTACATGTTAGACCTAAAACCATAAAAACCCTAGAAGAAAACCTAGGCAATACCATTCAGGACATAGGCATGGGCAAGGACTTCATGTCTAAAACACCAAAAGCAATGGCAACAAAAGCCAAAATTGACAAATGGAATCTAATTAAACTAAAGAACTTCTGCACAGCAAAAGAAACCACCATCAGAGTGAACAGGCAACCTACAGAATGGGAGAAAATTTTTGCAACCTACTCATCTGACAAAGGGCTAATATCCAGAATCTACAATGAACTCAAACAAATTTACAAGAAAAAAACAACCCCATCAAAAAGTGGGTGAAGGATATGAACAGACACTTCTCCAAAGAAGACATTTATGCAGCCAAAAAACACATGAAAAAATGCTTGTCACCACTGGCCATCAGAGAAATGCAAATCAAAACCACAATGAGATACCATCTCACACCAGTTAGAATGGCCATCATTAAAAAGTCAGGAAACAACAGGTGCTGGAGAGGATGTGGAGAAATAGGAACACTTTCACACTGTTAGTGGGACGGTAAACTAGTTCAAACATTGTGGAAGTCAGTGTGGCAATTCCTCAGGGATCTAGAACTAGAAATAGCATTCGACTCAGCCATCCCATTACTGGGTATATACCCAAAGGAATATAAATCATGCTGCTATAAAGACACATGCACATGTATGTTTATTGCGGCACTATTCCCAATGGCAAAGACTTGGAACCAACCCAAATGTCCAACAATGATGGACTGGATTAAGAAATTGTGGCACATATACACCATGGAATACTATGCGGCCATAAAAAATGATGAGTTCATGTCCTTTGCAGGGACATAGATGAAACTGGAAACCATCATTCTCAGCAAACTATCGCAAGGACAAAAAACCAAACACCCCATGTTCTCACTCATAGGTGGGAATTGAACAATGAGAACACATGGACACAGGAAGGGGAACATCACACACTGGGGACTGTTGTGGGGTGGGGGAGGGGGGAAGGATAGCATTAGGAGATATACCTAATGCTAAATGACAAGTTAATGGGTACAGCACACCAACATGGCACATGTATACATATGTAACAAACCTGCACGTTGTGCACATATATCTTAAAACTTAAAGTATAGTAATAATAATAATAATAAAAAAGAATGGCATCAAACTTCTCATGGAAATGGAAGGTAGAAGATAATGGAACTATGCCTTCAAATTTCCAAGGGGATGTTATTTTTTGTTTAACAAAAAAAAAAAAAAGATGAGTTCACGTCCTTTGTAGGGACATGGATGAAACTGGAAACCATCATTCTCAGCAAACTATCACAAGGACAAAAAACCAAACACCACATGTTCTCACTCATAGGTGGGAACTAAACAATGAGAACACATGGACACAGGAGGCGGAACATCACACACAGGGTCCTGTTGTGGGGTGGGGGGAGGGGAAGCATTAGGAGATATACCCAATGTAAATGACGAGTTAATGGGTACAGCACACCAACATGGCACATGTATACATATGTAACAAACCTGCACCTTGTGCACATGTACCCTAGAACTTAAAGTATCATTAAAAAAAAAAAGAAAAAACAAACAAACAAGAAATGGTAGAAAATTTCCTCAACCTGATAAAAGGGAATCTATGAAAATTCCACAACTAACATCGTACTTAATGAAAGACTGAAGCTTTTCCTTTCATATCAACAACAAGACAGAGATGCTCATTCCTACCACTTTTATTCACCATTGTACTGGAGGTTCTAGCCAGAGCAACTGCACAGAACAACGATAGACTGGATTAAGAAAATGTGGCACATATACACCATGGAATACTATGCAGCCATAAAAAATGATGAGTTCATGTCCTTTGTAGGGACACAGATGAAACTGGAAAACATCATTCTCAGTAAACTATCGCAAGGACAAAAAACCAAACACTGCATGTTCTCACTCATAGGTGGGAATTGAACAATGAGAACTCATGGACACAGGAAGGGGAACATCACACACTGGGGCCTGTTGTGGGGTGGGGGAGGGGGGAGGGATAGCATTAGGAGATATACCTAATGCTAAATGACGAGTTAATGGGTGCAGCAAACCAACATGGCACATGGATACATATGTAACAAACCTGCACATTGTGCACATGTACCCTAAAACCTAAAGTATAATAATAAAAAAATAAAAATAAAAATAAAATCTAGAAAGATAAAAAAAAGAAAAAGAAATAAATGATCCAAATTGTAAAAGAAGAAGTACAATCATCTCTATTTGCAGATGAGATAATCTTGCATATAGTAAACACTAATAATACACACACACATTATTAGAACTAATAAGTGAGTTCAGCAAGGTTGCTGAATACAAATTCAATAAGCAAGATTTAATTGTATTTCAATACAGTAGAAATGAACAATCTCAAAATAAAATTAAGAAAACTTCCCATTTATAATAGCATCAAAAAAATAAAATACTTAGGAATAAATTTAACAAGGGTTAGGTCTTTTGCAATGAACACGGTAGAAATAAATTAAAGACCTAAGTAAATGGAAAGATATTCTGTGTCCATGGATTGCAAGACTTAATATTGTTAAGACGACAACACTACCCAAGGTGATCTACAGTTTCAACATAATTCCTATCGAACTCTGTATAGTGAAAAGTTAACTTTACTCAAAAAGAGGACTGACCTTTCATGTCAACTATCAGAAGTTGATCTGTAAGTCTCTGGGATGTCCTGCCTAATAGGAATATCTTTGTTTGCCTGAAGCTTTGACCACTGGACAGTGAGCACTGTGATTTATGATGGGGGCTTTGGGATATTCTATGTCAATTCCAACCTCCAGAGGAATCAGAGACTAAAGTTATTAGCCTGACCTTCCAGAAGAGACTGGAGACTAAAAATCAGCCACATGGACAGTATGTGATAAAGTCTTACTAAAAACTCTGAAAACCAAAGCTCAGTGAGCTTCCCTCACTGGCAATACCCTTTGAGCTTTGAGTATTGTCACACATCACAGCTAGGATGAGGTAACACCATCCAGGACTCTATGCAGAGAATATGACTGTTTCATATTTGGGCCCCTTTCAGACTTCACTTTATGCTACTCTTCCTTTGCCTGGTTCTAATTTATAACTTTTTACAATAATAAAACTGTAATTATGGTTATAGCGAGTATACCACTTTCCTGCGTTCTGTAAGTCATTCTAGTGAATTACTAAATCTGAGGATGGTCATGGGAAACCTCAAATTTGTAGCCAGCTGATGTGACATTCTTGAGGCTATTTACACATATTTTTTCTGTATGCTGGATTTTTTATATATTATAACATAGTATGGTAATGAGCATTTCTTCTCAACTCCACTTTCAGTGATTCATGTTGGTAACTTGAAATCGACCACGGGGAAAGTATATCACAGAAATCAGCAAATGCTATGAATCGGAGCTTAATTTATTATTTTGCTAATAACAAAACTATTAATAATACAGATTAAACATAAAATTTTATTGTATTGATAGCCATTATATTGCAAATAGTACAAAAAGTTGAGGAAATATTCTGTCAGTATTTAAAAATTATTATCCAATTCAGCAAAGAAGTTACTGACATCATTGACAAAAGAGTAAATTTCCAACATATGTCCTCACTGTTTCAGTTTCACATCAGTCATTATTATAAATGAAAAGATCAACAAACACTCATGTTAGAACTAGACTCATTCATCAACGGCAACCATAGCTTGGCTATGGATATAAGAATTCAGAAAAAAATCAATAATAGCATTCTGTGGGAATCAATTGGCAATATGGAATTTATAATAAAGAGTCATGTATATTTTATTATTAAGTGTAAATTGTATGCTGCACATCTTTCATGTTGATAAAATGTATAATAAACTTATATACATGCATGTGTGTGTATATATGTATAATAAACATATATATGCATATGTGTGTGTGTGTGTATATATATACACACACACATTTCTTAAGGGGAGAGCCAGTTGTTAATCATTTACCAGGACACGACTGATTTTTGTGTTATCTTCCTGCAGGAAAAGGGACTAGTCATATGGCAAACAATTGCATAGTAAGTCTAGCTGCACAACTGCCTTTAATAATTTCTAGAGAGAAGTTAGGCAGAGAAGTTAGGCTGACAAGTAAAAAAAAAAATCCCCACTTTACACTTCCAGGATCTCCATCTTTTCTTGAAAAATGGTATAGACCAGTTCTGCAATGATTCCAGCCTACTCTTTAAGACAGACTACAGAGTTTATTTGGGCTATTTGAACACATGCCCTTGGCATATGTAGTTCAATAACAAGAACTTTTCTGTCTCTTTTAGCCACTCAGACATTCCAAAGGACCACACAACCTTTGCAGGAACTCAAAATAAGGAGATCATAAATGTCCTAAGGCATTTCTGAAATCTCTCAACTCTTCCTAGGCCACTATTCTCACCTAACTCAAAACTCTTGGCTCTCCATCCTAACTCTAATCCTAATTCTAGGACTTGAACTGGAATTTATCCTAATTTTCATGGCATTTGACTTAATTCTCCATAGGATACCTGGGATAGAATTTATACCTCTGGCTTTCCCCTTCTGAGATTAACCCCTGATGCTTCTCCCAAATTCTAGACACTGATGTGAATGTAATAAAATAGGGATCTTATTTATACATCAGATACATCTGTAAATCCTTCCAAGGACTAGGGTTCCTCTTTCTTTTCCCACAACCAACATTCTTTGAAAATCATTTTTAAAAGGATTCAGGAAACTGATTCTTACTCTGTTCTTATGTAACTTCCTGCTATCCCCACCTAGAACTCCACCATTTGTCCATTTCAGTTTTCAAGTTGAGTTTAGTATTTTGTCAAGTAGGAAAAATCAGTGCCCTTTGGACTCATCTGTTCCTTGCTTTCTTTCCTGCTGAAATAAAGAGGAAACATTTGACTTTATCCTATATTTTATAAATTATTTTTCTATTCATATACTCCCATGTAATTATTTACATTATTCCTTGACTTTATCTAATTTTTGTACTTACTTCCTCCTTGAAACAATGTGACACTACTTTATGTAGTATATTTCTCCCCAAAATCCCAAATTATTTTATTAATATAATATTTTGTTTTGTTGTCCCTTCAGCAGAGAATAGCATAGGTTATCCTCAAAGTAGAGGGATATCTTTAGAAAAGAGAAAACTCTAGCTGTAAACTTTTTTAAAAAGGTTTCATTGAAGAAAATAAACCTCTCAAGGAATTGAGATTATTAGTAATCTGTAAAGATTAAAGTCAAGGAAACATAATAGGAATAGGGAAGAGGAAAAAAACACAGTCCCTGGAAAATAGAAAAAGCTTGCATTTCATGAGTTTTCACCTGATAAGCAAATAAGAGACTGTTTAATACATTCACTTGTTGACCTTTAAAAGAATCCATCCTCATGTACAGCATTAGAAGCATATAACGAGATTAGTATTTAGAGACTGTTATGAGAATAGGTCAAGTCAGTCACAAGCATATTTTCATTTTGGTTCACTGTATTTTCTGCCACAGCATTTTGCAAGGCAATGTGTACTCCTTTCAAATAAATGCAGCAGTGAGAGTACTGTGTTGACCTTTTATCTCATTTCCCTCCTAATATGGAGGTAATCATCAATAAGCACTGTGCATACTGGAGTTAGGCATGTGTATAAACAAAAGATTTATTGAAATGGCCAAGTGGGAGAAGAAATTGAAATCCATCTCACTTAGAAGTCTTTAAGAAGATCTGACCAGAAATGCAACCTAGGTTGTAACTGTGCCCGTGCCCAGAGGATAACTTGACCAACAACAAAAGCTGGCCTCTCAGGAAAGGAAGAGCAGGGTGTGCCTGAAAATTCAACTTATTCATCAAGGGTCATTTAAATGTCAACTCAAGTGGCTCACAACTGTAATTCCAGCTTCTCAGGAGGCTGAAAAAGGAGGATTGATTGAGCCCAGGATTTCGAGACTACAGTGAGCTATGATCATGCCACCGCACTCTACCCTGGGCAACAGAGCAAGATCCTGCTTCAAAGCCTCAAAAAACAAAAACAAACAAACAAAAAAACATAGCTATTGCACTTTTATGGCACTTTATCCACAGCCAGTGAAGGCCTAAAATGTTTGGGTGAGCAGAAAAGTCCCAGGCCAAGAGATTCTAATCATCCAGACTGGGCCAATCCATAGGGAACTTTTGAAACTATACTTCTCCAGCACAAAATGAAGGTTTGGGACCTTTTCCACTCATCCAACAATTTGAGAGCTCTGGGTGGAGCCCTAGGAACCCACATGTTTTTAGAAATTGCTCAAGCAAGACCAGAGAATAAAGAATGTTGAACAGGGGTTGCTGTGTTTCATTACAATCAGCAAACTACTATGTGATATTTATAACTGTGTGCATGAATGATTTTGATATGTATTAAAAGACAGAAGTATCTCCAGGGTATTCTAATGTATAGCAAAATTTGGGGGCTACTTGAAGAATGTGGTTGTTTCTCTTAATCCTGGGATACTGCTAACTCCTCTCCAAAATTTCCCAAGGAATAGTTTGTCTGCTTTATTTTTCTCTATTGTTGAGAAACAGTTTTTTCACTGTTAAAGAAAAAAACGGCATTATCAGCTAGGTTTCTGAATTCACATTGCTGATTCCATAGAGTTTTGACAATTCCATCACGTGTCCTACAGTTCCTCTAAGAAGTTGAGAGACATTTGACACATTGATGTTTAACACATATTGCTGTATAGTCACATGCCTTCACCTACACTGAAGTTTTACTGAGAGTAGGAATAGTGTCTTTTATTTCTGTACACCATATATACATATACATATACATATCCCCTATATGTATACATATACGTATAGGGGATACCATATATTTTGTAATCCTTAATTATTTGATGAATGAATAAACAATACATTGTAAGGTATATGAGAGCAATTACTATTCATTGCAACTCTTTGTATACTTGATAGTACCTAACACAATCAGTTTTCTGCTTGCTTAAGGACTACAAAATACAGATAAAGGCTAATCATTATTTTATGTTTGAAAAATAGGTACCTTGGGAATCAGGGAACCTCAGTTAGATCAGAGGTTCTTAAAACTTTTTGAATTACAGACTGCTTAAGAATCTCATGAATGCTACGGGATTCTCCTCACAGCCCTCACACCTCCAAAGTATACATATAATTAGAGGGAATCTGCAAATTGAGCCCCCAAAAAGCCATCCATGGACTCCAGGTTAAGAACTACTAGAATGTTCATCTCAAAGACTTTCTAGCTCCAAAAGGATCCACAATCCCAAAAAAGAGAAGGTAGCATTTTCCAATATCCAGTCCCAAGAAGAACTCAGAGACTCAAATCAATAGAAATGTGGAAGCAGTCACCTCCAAGACAAAGAATACTCTGACAAAGTTGGGGACTCTCTGGAGGTAAGCGTCCCGCTGCAAAGAGGTCATTTATGTCCCTGAGCCTCGATCGGCTATTTGTGCAAGGCTGGTAGAGGGGAAGCATGTTTGCCTCGGGAGTTTATTGCAGGCAAATTATCCCTGGAAAATACTGCTGGGAAAAGTGCTGAACAAACAACATCTATATTTATACAGTTAGATATTCATTAAAACAGAAAATGCCCATTAACTTTAGAGAGATGCTAAGTGCCAGATTCAAGAACAGACCAGTGCAGAAAAGTTGGTGCAAATTTCTCCCCAGGGTGTACCAGGGATAAGTCAGTTTGCGTGGCAGTAACTTTTCCCAGGTAACACTCACTACAAAATTTTCAAGTGTACCTTGCAGGAAGTGAGTTTTCTTTTTTCCTAAGGAACATAATCAGAAGGTCAGATAGTAGGATTTCAAGCAAGAACAGTAGCAATTACATCTGAACAAGGAGTTCACTCTTGATATTCCAATGGGCCCGAATGAAAGTCATCATTTATTTTGACATTATTATTATTATGACATAAAACATAATCAAATGATATTCGTGAGCCTTCTCTGTGAACTAAAAACCCATTTTCTGTGTATGTAGACTAGTTGAATCTTGGATTTGAGAACGTACAGAGAAAGGGGAAATTTATTTATCTCTTTCATTCTTACATAAAACTAGGCCCAGGGAGTTAGGTAACTTTCCCAAGGTCATAAAGCTAAGTGAGACAGCTCCTAATTCCTAATCCATCAAGCCCTCGCTACTGAAATTGGGATTCACAGAGCAGTAATAGGAGCAGCATCTGGGAGCTAGTTAGAAATGTGGAATTTCAGGCCCCAGCCCAGTTCTGCTGAATCTTAATATACATTCTAACAAGAGTCACAGTGATATGTATGCATGATAAAGTTAGTGAAGCACTGCACCAGGCCATAGTGCCTCCTTAAAGTGACCACTGTCTTCTCTCTTTTTTTTTTTTTTCAGACAGGGTCTCGCTCTGTCATCCATGCTGGAGTGCAGTGGCCTGATCTCAGCTCTCTGCAGCCTCTACCGCCTGGGCTCAAGCAATCTAGGACCACAAGTAGGCACCACCATACCTGGCTAATTTTTTTATTTTTTCGTAGAGATAGGGTCTCACTATGTGTCCCAGGCTGGTCTCAAACTCCTGGGCTCTAGCAACGCTCCCACCTCGGTCTCCAAAAGTGCTGGAATTATAGGCATGAGCCATAGCACTCGGCCCACTTTCTTCTTATATTGGTAGTTTGGGAAGCAAGGCCAAAGAAAAGAATAAGTATGTGGCAGATGAGAAGAGAGGTGATAGAAATGTATAATTTGGCAAGCTTGAGATACTTTGGGAAGGTGGAGGAAGGCAGAAAACAATGTGAAGCATGGGAGCTTTGGACTCTGACAGTATCATCAATCTTTGAAGCAAGTTAGAGAAGATTCTGGATCTAGGAGAAGACAAAAATGAAAAAGAAGAGACCAAAAATAAATTTTCCTTTCTTTCCGGTCTCCCTTACATGCCTTATTATCAGGAATACAAATGCATTTCAATATTAGACTTTAAGAAAAACTAATGAGAAAGGTTAATGCCTGTTTATTCATAATCCAATCCACTCCAAAACACAAATAACCTGCTTTTTTCTGAGACTTGTAACTAATATTCAGAATGATTACCCTACTGTATGTAAAATCTACAGAGATGAGTTTTTCTTACCATTAGGTTTCGAGTAATTTCAGCTATAAGTAAGTTTTATTTTGATTCTTGAAAAACAGATAATTCATGTGTGATAGCTTCATTTATTTTTAGCTAATTAAAATCCAAATTCCTAAAAGCTGAACAAACCACAGAATTATTCTTACGGTATAAGGGATCTTAAAAGCCATCTTGGCAGGGCGCTGTGGCTCACGCCTGTAATCCCAGCACTTTGGGAGGCCGAGGCAGGTGGATCACGAGGTCAGCAGATTGAGACCATCTTGGCTAACACGGTGAAAACCCATCTTTACTAAAAATACAAAAAATTAGCTGGGTGCAGTGGCAGGCGCCTGTAGTCCCAGCTATTCAGGAGGCTTAGGCAGGAGATGAACCCAAGAGGTGGAGCTTGCAGTGAGCGGAGATCGCACCACTGCACTCTAGCCTGGGCAACAGAGTGAAACTCCATCTAAAAAAAAAAAAAAAAAAAGCCATCTCTTACAGTCATGTATGTAATACTGGAATCCTTCAGACACCTCCGTTCATTGCTGAGTGCCAGAATCTAGCAGAGTGCTTGCCGTTACTTGGGTACCCAGTAAATATTTGCTGAATGAATGACTAAATCTCTAGCAAACTTTCTTCCAGCTCTTGAACTATGAACTCAGAGACCCCATTACTTTGTGGGAAAGATCTCCTTATTAGAAATTATTTGTTTACACTCTGCTAAATCCTACCTCTCTGCAATTCATATCTTGTCCCTCTTGTTCTGGCCAGACCAAATCTGCTTTCTTCTACATGACCTCCCTTCAGCTATAAGCAATTACAATGCCTTCTCAATCCATACATATATTACTTTTGTCTCTGTGCATAATGCAGGGTTGACTCATAATAGATATGAAGTTTATGGTCAATTTTTGCCATAAGCCTCCTTTGACTCTTCATGTCTGCATCAAAGATTGATGGAAAACATATTCAAACCTCAATCCAGGAATTTTGGGTGTTTTGGGTTTCATGATGAATGGTTTCTAGTTGTTTTGTATTCAAGACAGTTGAGGCAAAGGATAAACATGAATCAGCAGGGCATAAGTATTTTAAGATACTTCTGTCAAAAGGCTGCCCAGCCCCATTCATCTCTTCCTCTTCCCCCCTCTACAGCTTTAGGCCCTGTTAGAAAGAACCTCAGCGATTCCAATTCCCTGAGTTCAATTTTTAGGGCTGCATATTATGATTGATTTCACCATGGGCTAACAGAGAGGGAAAATCCACTGGGTCTCCCTGTTGTGTCGACTTGGTCTCACTGTGAAGCCCCATTTATTCCAGCAGACAAGTATTTGACCTTCACAGATCTTTAGCACACTTAGCATTCTGCCCAAAACCGCCAGCAAAGCATTTCACCTGAGAACTTCATTACTGCTGAGAGAAAAGAATCGCCCATGTGTTCTGGGAGGATTTCAAAGAAAACCTGGGGAAAACAGGAGTGGATGAAAGAGGGAAGGAAACAAGGCAGAGAGGGAAGGCAATGACTAAAACATGCAGAAATGAAGAGAGATGTTAAGAACAGAAGAGCAGCACAAAATGAGGAGCTTTCAGAGACTATGGAGGTAAAGGAAAAAAGAGGGAACCACAGTCTAAAAAAAAGATGGAGAGTGACGGAGCCTCCAGTAGAGAGAGGTGAGGGGGGAAGGTGAATGGAGAAGTCTTTAGTATTTTCCAACCTTCCACATGAAATCAACACTGTCAGCATATGAAAAAGTAGAACCAAAAGTCGGTAGTTATAGATAGCACCAAGACTCTTGGAATTTCTTTTTTTTTTCTTTACTTTAAGTTTTAGGGTACATGTGCACAACGTGCAGGTTAGTTACATATGTATACATGTGCCATGTTGGTGTGCTGCACCCAGTAACTCCTCATTTAACATTAGGTATATATCCAAATCCTATCCCTCCCCGCTTCCCCCACCGCACAACAGGCCCCAGTGTGTGATGTTCCCCTTCCTGTGTCTATGTGTTCTCACTGTTCAATTCCCACCTATGAGTGAGAACACAGTGTTTGGTTTTTTGTCCTCGCAATAGTTTGCTGAGAATGATGGTTTCCAGCTTCATCCATGTCCCTACAAAGCACATGAACTCATCATTTTTTATGGCTGCATAGTATTCCATGGTGTATATGTGCCACGTTTTCTTAATCAAGTCTATCATTGTTGGACATTTGGCTTGGTTCCAAGTCTTTGCTATTGTGAATACAAACAACCCCATCAAAAAGTGGGCAAAGGACATGAACAGACACTTCTCAAAAGAAGACATTTATGCAGCCAAAAGACACATGAAAAAATGCTCATCATCACTGGCCATCAGAGAAATGCAAACCAAAACCACAATGAGATACCATCTCACACCAGCTAGAATGGCGATCATTAAAAAGTCAGGAAACAACAGGTGCTGGAGAGGATGTGGGGAACACTGTTGGTGGGACTGTAAACTAGTTCAACCATTGTGGAAGTCAGTGTGGTGATTTCTCAGGGATCTAGAACTAGAAATACCATTCGACTCAGCCATCCCATTACTGGGTATATACCCAAAGGATTAAATCATGCTGCTATAAAGACACATGCACACGTATGTTTATTGTGGCACTATTCACAATAGCAAAGACTCCTGGAATTTCTTGATCAAAAATCAAGGCCCACATAAGTCATCTACCTAATCTTTCATTTTTTTTATAGGTGAGAAATCTGAATTTTAGAAAAGGGAAAGTTGTTAACTCTGCTAGCAGACGCTTGGTACCAGAGTCGAGATAATAAATGTCTCACCTAAAAAGCTGTTTGACAGAATTTATGGTCTTTTTCTAGCCATTTTGAAAATGACAAAAGCTATGTGCCACGCCTACATAAAAATTATTTTAGAAAATAAACTATTGCCACATACAGTGACTAATTTATTGTTGTACAGAACCAGACGCTTCCTTATAACAGTCATGATACAGGATGCAGATAAAAAGAACTACCTACCACCACCACCCTCTTTTCCTGTATACCTAACCCAGCAGAATGATCATATCAATCGGAGATGGAAATAGTCCTATAATAAGCAATAATTTCCCCTTCCCTGATCTTAAGTTAGTCAGCTAACCATTAGGCCTTCTAAATATGATGGCTCAGCAGGAATCAGCTAATGACCCTTTTTTTTCCACCTGAAGATAAGCAGCTCTGCACTATGCTAGGAAATCTCATTTAGCTTTATTCAGGGAAATTGAGGTTGCATGAAATATAAGCCTCCTTTGGCACATTTTTTAAAAATGAAGCATTTTTAACTAAGTTTAATCACAATGTTGAATATCAGCATTTCCGTACATAGGTATAGCTCCTACCCACTCCTTTGAACAAACATTTCCTTTAATCTAATCTGAAATCTTTGAATGCAGAATTAAATTTCACCCTAGCTAATCAGGCAAAGAAAAGCTGCTGTTGAGACAAGGGATAAGATAAATATCTTTCTCATAAGCCATAATCATTTGCAGAATTTCTCACCCAAGAGATGGGGGTTGATTTTTTATTGGCAGTTTTGATATAGTTACAATAGTGTTTCATGGATTGTTTTATAGAAGTTCTTTGCTTCAGTTTAGTAGGTGGAAAATAAGCAATAGTAATCTTCTGGGTCAAAGTGCTTAGGCAGATGAGCTATTTCCTCAGAATCACCTAGAAAACTCCTACCTCACAAGAAGTCATTTTACGTCCATATGTGCAAGTGGATATTTTCTTATTCCCCTTCCCATCCTTCCCACAGAAAAGGGCTAGTGCAGAGATGAGCAAAGTTTCCTGTGATGGACAGGATAATAAATATTTTAGCCTTTGCAAGCCATACACTCCTTCTTACTACAACTCATCTCTGACATTGTAGTTCAAAAGCAGCCACAGTATACAAACAAATGGTCATGGCAATGTTCCAGTGAAATTTTCTTTACAAAAACAGTCAATGGACCTCATTTGATCCGCAGACCAGAACACAGTTTACTAATCCTGGCCTAAAAACATAAGCAACTTCTTAAACTAGATCTCTATAGACCCATAAGGCAGAAATCACCAAATCTCACATTTGGAAGGACCTTTACACAAGGGTCATATCAACTGTGCATTTACCTACCCAAATTCAATTCTACATGCTGTAAGTTCAAAAAGAGAAAGGGAAAGAGAAAAAAACTTAACAATTTAAAGAGCATAGGACATTAATCTACCATCCCATTTAGTTGAACTTATG